>NC_137254.1:6223466-6823466 GCF_965637545.1 Phallusia mammillata | reverse complement strand
TTTGTTGCTTTTATTCCAGCTTGATTGTTTGAGAGCAAACTTGTTCCCAATTTTTTTCAGATTTACCGCTACAAACAAATCAAAATATCCACGGTGGCCGACACCGTGCTTTACAAACCCAAGGTGTCGGCGCCACCCCGACACCGCCCACTCGTCGCCTATGCATGTCCTTTTGCATATTAGGCACAAATTATTAAGCAGTGACGTCATAAAATTTTAAGCACTATTTTGGTACAGGAACACTGTGACGAAATCAATTAAATTCAAGTTTCAGACAATTTTGATATTATTTGCAAATGGTAACGATTCAAAAATGGCCGTTTAATCAACATTTATTATGCGTACCAGTACGGTGGTACGGTACGCTTTTGGTACGGTGGTACGGTCTAGTGAAGGACCGTACCACGTACCGTACCTGTACCTCAGCGTTCTTTGCGTACCGTACCTACGTACCGGACTTTTTGATAAAATTTCCTGCGTACCGTACCGTACTGCCATCCTTGCATGCGTGACATGGCTCACCATATGAGCTGAATGACGTGTTATTTCCTGCGCTTGCTAAACGACACCAGTAACACATTAGATGTAAGTAAAGCAAAACTGCCACCCTAAGAATTACGGCGCTCAAAGTCATTTGTGGTACACAGGCCACAAAAACATTAAAAAATGAACATTTATTGAAACTTCACATTTCATATTCAGTCATATATTGTTCGTTTGTCAAATCATGTCACGTGATCGAATGTGGCGATCTGATTGGTCGAGCTGTGGTATGTAACAAACCGTTTTTCGCACGGTCCACTGAGATAATACTGCGTTGTAAATTAGTAATGCACGCAAGTGTGTTTTCAAATTGGAAATGACACTGAATCCTTTTTCGCAAACATCGCATCAATAGGGCGTGGCTTACGTAATATCCTGTGAACAATGCACTGGCTTGCAAACAAAATCAACAATCTCCAAATTAAAATGTGTAAGTCTGCCAGCACTATCTGGGTTCGCAAATTACGGTCAGCTGTGCAACATTTTTTGTTTCCAGCGTGTCCGATTACAAAGGTCATCTATATTTGAAATTGGCAAAATCAACTGTTGGGAACGATTTTCAATAGCTCTGGCAAAATTTATGTTTGTCTAATACGCTAATATAGACCCGTGTGTATGCGCAAACACCTGTAACTTGAATATGAAGCAATATATCTCACTGTAGCCATTGTAACCAAAAAGTAAACACCAATCAAGTTTGCTTGTTTCTGGTTATTGCTAAGTAAGTTGAGTAAAGTAAGTAAAGTTAAAAAAATCAAAGCATGTTGCCTTTTGTAAACTCCAATTGAGTAAACATCGTTTGATTCAAAACGTGCATATATTTTTTGTGATACATTTGAGTTGAGACATCTAAATATTAGCAAGTATAGATAAGATTTAAAATTAAAAGTTTTTTTTTTGTGCAAATGATGCATTTTGCTTATATTGAGCCAGGAAATAGGTGGATGTGGAGCTTTAAACTATACGTAGAGCGCGCACAAACCTACAAAAGTTTTGATTGTGGTGCCATACTCGGCCAAACGTCTCAAATTGTTTTCTCTGTGCTGATTTCGAATCCTTATGTAGTATGTTTTCAAAATTAATACACTGTTCATGTTCTGTGTTTGTATGAGTTGCACGAAAACACAAATTACGGCATACAGCAAAATTTATTGTTGTTTAAACCCTGTAAGATTTCACCGGTCAAAAGAAAACACCACAAAAACATGATCATTTGGTTTAGCGATGAATTCTTATTAAACCAAGTAAGATAAAACTGCTTAATTTGTAGTTTTTAAATAGCTCAAAAGTTTGTCAAGACTGGTATTAGCAAGAACGAAATTAAATATGTAATTGCTGTGAAACAGATGATTATGCATATGACAGACATCAGCGTTTACATTGCGACTGTGTGTAGTACATGATTGTTTTCACATTGTTTGGACACCAAGACCGAACAGGGGTGTTTTACAATCAAAGCAAATATTGTTACGAACATCAAATCGGCAAAGTTAGTGTTTATTGTGAGTCAATAAGTGTCTTATTAAACTTGAAATGACATTGAATCTTTTTTCGCAAACATCACGATGAGGGTTCTCTTTAGTATGAATCAATATGTGTATTTTCAAAGCACTACCAAGAGCAAACCGTTTCTCATATGTTTTGCACTTTGTCGCTATATAAGAATTTTGTCCTGCAAGTTATGTCATTTCCTGATGAAGACGTCTTGTATAGGACGTCGATTATACATTCTATTTGAATAAACAAATTAGGAATAATTTGTTGTTGGAATCAACTATTTTAGGCAACATGAAAGTATTGAAATTCACTCTTTAGCTGCTTGTTGTAACAACTGGGGAATTTGAGTAAATGCCAGTTTACTTTGGAGGTTAAGAATGGAAGTGGCATGGTTCACCAAAGCATCAACTGGATCACCACCAGAGGGCAAGAAGAATGCTGTTGTAATGGGAAGAAAAAATTGGGATAGCATACCCAAGTCTTTTAAACCAATGATAAATCGATACAACATTGTTATGAGTCGGACACTACCTTTGAACACACCTGGAGCGGATGCCGTTGTTCGGCCATTTGAATTTAATTCAATTATTATCATGTGAACAATGGCAAAACAAGATACATGAAGTAATCAACATTGGAGGTGCTGACATTTACAAAGTTATTCAAGAGTCTCCTTATTGTGGTAAAGTTTATCTTACAAGGGTCATGGCTGATTTTAAATGTGACACATTTTTCCCAAGCTGGATGAACGTTTAAGCTGCTCCCAACAGATTAATTTGACAACGTACCACAGGGTGTACATGAAAAAAAAACGGTACTAAGTGGAAAGTTAAAGTTTACCAAAAACATAAACCCTCTTGAATTGATTCACTAAATACCTAAATCTTTCATATGTGCTTTGAAGTTTATGTGTTACTAATTTTGTTGTGTCAATTATGTTGCCTACATTGCGATCACATATAGGTGCGTTTTTTTCATGTACTTGGAGTACCAATGTTCAGTTTGCTGTGCATTTTTTCGCAGGCCTGCTAGTTGTACATTGAAATACCTCAATTTAAGAAACTGCCGTTGTACATATGCTTGCATTATAGTTTGTGACTATACGTAGCAAAACAAGTTTGATGTAAATTTTCTATTGCATACAGTACAGAAATACTATAAAAAAAGATTACACATTCTATTTGAATAAGCTAACACCTAATTGGTCATGCCAAACATTATTGTAATTTTTAGTGGCAAATGTAAAAGTGGAAAAGACTTCATTGCTACGAAAGTATCCCACATTATTGGAACAGAAAGATGTGGTATAATTAGACTGTCAGCACCCCTAAAGTTTGCATTTGCCAAAGTAATGGGATAAATTATAAAGAACTACTAAAGTCCAGTGAATACAAAAAGTTGTGCAGGGAGAAAATGATAGCCTGGGGTGAGGATATAAGAAACAATGACCCAGAGTATTTTTGCAAACTGGCAATTGCTCCTTTTTCAGCTAAACAGGTTTGGATTGTAACTGATGCTCGCCGAAAGTCAGATTTGACATTTTTTGAGAGGGACTTTCCCGACACAAAACTTATTTTTGTTCGAATAACAGCAAGTAAAACAACACAGATTGCTAGGGGCTGGCAGTTTGTGACAGGAATTGATGATGCTGAATCTGAATATGATTTGGATGAGGGGCTTACCTGGAATGTTGTGATAAACAATGATGACAACATGCAAACTTATGTTACAAATGAAAACATTTTGAAGCTTTTTAATACCATAAAAGAAAGTTACTCTTAAAAACCCATCATAATTGCAATATCATACATAAAACTGCCTATGCTTCTTGTTTTATTTTTTGTTAAAATCTGTGGCACTGCTCTTACTATGTTTAAGCCAAGCATTATGCAACAGTACAAACTATTGTACTGATTTGGCTCAGTAATCCTAGTTTCAAACCTATAACACTGTCAATAGCAGCTTTAGCAATGGACCAGCAAAGAGTTATTTATGATGTCATGCTGCACCTAATTGTATTGTAAATTGCAAATCTTTTATCACATGTATGACATCGATGAGGTTTCGCGTTAGCGTGAGTCAACATGTGTCTTTTTAAAATCCAACTCTGGGTGAAAGTTTTTTCACAAACATCACATCGCTGAAGTTTCTCAAGGCTGTGTTTCAGCCCATGTCGTTTCACATTTCCACCTTCAAGAAACCTTTGATCATAAATATCACTTTCACGCCCAAATCCTTTGATGTCATCTTTCCTAAAATAAGTTATTCTGGGTATTATAAACAAAATGGTTGAAGTGATTTGCGATGAATATGTTATGAGCTGAAACAAGACAACTGCTTTGTTCATCTGGCAAATGTACGTATCCAAGTCATATACCGGGTGTCTTCATCAAGGTAATGTCAGCTACCCAACATAGGCGTTAGCACCCTTTGAGTGAAAACGAAGATAAAAGCGTTGATAAAAATCGTAGTTAAGTGCTGTAAGCTTGTTCCCGATAGCGATGAAGACGACGATGAAATATTTGATGCGTCAACTGGAAAACAAATCATCATGTGAGTAAAATATGCACATTAATAGACCCTGTAACAACGTATAGTCTTAGTTTAGTGCAGTAGTTATTCATTTATTATGTGCTTATCAGCAATTTAACGTTTCTGCTATAAAAATTTTGGTAAAAGAGTTGCGAAAGCTCTACGTATAAAAAAGCACTGATTAGCAATCGATAGCTAATCGGCATTAGAACTTCTGTCTTTATATTCATCTTGAACTGTAGGCACCTTGTAATACTGGTTGGATTGTGATGCGCGCTGAAACAAACTGCACCATTCAGGGGTGTCGAAATTTCTGTATGCAGGAATAAAATATTTTCGTTTTTATCTATAAACAAACCAGCACAGCCAGGTACCTACAGTTGAAGTCCCACCACCCGTTAAACCAAAGCCTTTGTATATCAAAGTGCCGGACAGATCAATGAACGGGCGTCGGAAAGAACACCAAAGAGTCATACAAAATGGGTTTCGTTGAAATCTTTGACACAAATTTAGTTGATCAAATTTGTCACCTTTCGAAAGGTATAAGCTGAACTATATTTACATCATACTAACAATTTCCATCAACATGAGTGCTAAGGTGAAACATACAAGACATGAACAAATTTCTAGCTCCTCCAGTAGTTTTTTATAATATCCCTAAGTTTCAATGTCCCATACGAGACACCTTCATCAGGGTAATGACAAAAATTCAAAACAAGTTGTTATATAGCGACAAGGGCGGCAAAACACACACAAACGCGGTGGTAAAAACGCAATGGTCGATTGATGATCACTTAACACTTAGATCAGGGTGCAAAAGCCACAGATAAGTTATCGGCATTAGAACGTATGTTTGAACGTCCATCGTGTTGCTGTGATGTTCCGCGACTCAAGGAAACCTCGCTTGTGGAAGTCGGTTTCCCTCGCTAACACCTTGCCAGCAGAAAAGTTATTCGTGTGATTATGGACAGTAGGCCACAATTTATTTTTGATCTGTTTTTCCAATGATGCATTTTGCTTGTACTGAGCCAGCATACAGGCGTGGGGCTTGAAGCTTAGACCAGTGGTTCTCAACAGGGGTCCGCGACAACTTGTTAATTCGCGCACAACGAGATTGATTATTAAAAGCACAAAAATAACTAAGAGGTCCGCGATTGATAACACCAGTGGCGGCTTGTGCCTAAAATTTCTGAGGGCGATGTTCCAAATTTTAGCCCTTATTGAACAAATATGCGTTGGCAATATATAGAAAAGCCAAATTTCTAATTTTCTGGCCATTGTTTTGTCTAGAAAAACAAGTAGTCGAATTCCCGATTGGCAACTCCATTGTGACGTAATGTTCGTTACGCAATAATGTATGCACGAGTGTAAACAGAAGACGGTATCATTCCGGAATTTTGTTTACTTGCACAGCGAAAGACCAAACTCAATAATGTGGCACAAAAACAAACGTGACACAAACTCGAAACGAAGCAGTTGGAAATACGATAAAACACAACAACAGTATTTTGAAATAAATATTAATAAATGAGTCGGAAAAGGTTCTAAGTCCTTCAGTTGGACAACATTTAGGTAAAACTGGTTATAACAATGACTACTAACTCACACACACGCCATTCAGTCAATAATATGGTCATGTGTCATTTAAGCAACTTATAGCCACAGTCAGCATTTTCAACATATTCTATGACACTTCACAGATTATAATTGCCACCACAAAAAACTAGCCATCAAGCTTTTTGTTTGTATCGTAACTGACAAATTTAACAACCTCTTACATTTATGCCCAAACTTGTTTATTTTATTCAACATCTTTTTTAATTTTTGTGTACAACTATAAATTGTTTTTCAGTTTCCTAACTGCTATACTTTCTGCTTTATTATCGGATTTAGAAATTGTCACAATATATGAAACTTTTTTAAATATGCACTTAAAATTCAAGGATATTTAGAAAGTGCTGACGATGCTGATGACATTCCACGATCACGGAAGAGACCATACAGATTTATTTGTGAAGAAAGTTCCATACCACAAAAAAGGCCAAATGTTTGTGATGCCACAAATAAAGGTATTTTATATTTAAAGTGTTCTGTTGCAGACCATATTGAAAATTAATTATCCAGCAGTCAGATCCTGTCCGATTCATTTGAATGCTCAGGTGTGTTAAAGAATGTTTCACACTTAGTGTATAAATGCTTAAATGTTGTGGTAGCGTATTTTTAAGCAATCTGCCATTTAGGGGTCACAATTGAGGAAATGGATGCTGAAAGAGATGTTTAAAAAAGAATTGAAGGTACTCGTACTTGCACTATATTTTGGGTGTCGGTACTGCATATTTTTTTCCTGCAATTTTGGCATGACAGCAATTTTGTTTAGCCCTATAGCTTCGCTATCATTGAAAATCAGTACCACTCAATGACACTGTTGTTTTGTGTATACTTGCAGAAAAAGTTGATACAGTGTTAGCTCAACAAAAAATCATAATAGACATGTTGAGAGTCGAGCACAACAACGACGAGGAGAGTGATGTTTTGTTTGAACATCAAATGAACACCCAGGAAGATTTCAATCATTTTGAAACTAAATTTGAAGATAAACAATTCCAGAAAGCATCAGTATGTAGAAAATGTTTTGTAAAAATATGCATAAAATGTGCTGGTTATATGTTTGTTAGGAAGTCCAGGTGTAAGTGGATTCCACTAAATAGTGCCATGATACTGTAGGGCTGAAGCGCCAAAATACTCTTGTGACAATTATTTTGATCACTGGTTGAAACTTTTACTTCAGTTTTTGTTTTAATCCACATGAGATTTGAAATCACTGCACACAATATCATCGAAAAAAATGTTTTTTTGGAAATAGTGTTAACTTTAAATTGTCAAGTCTGTTTAGCATCTCTAGTGTCCGGATGTTACCATTTATTTGTGCATTTAAGATTGGAAGTCTGTAACGATTAGGAGGTCACACAGCAGGAGACACAGTGCGAAGAATTCTAAAAACTTTGGGGACTTACTCCCAAAGGTCAGAACATAGTTTAAAAAGCAGAAAGCAAAAGAAGCCCTTTTTGACTACCAGAACCTGCAAGTTGGTGGCAAGTAAGTTGTATGGATTTTAACTTGCTTTGTTTTTCGTGTGCCTTAGAATAGTAAGGGAGGGGTGGGTGACAAGGTGACCTCAGCGTCTTTCACCACCCTGTCGCTCAATGAGGGTAAATAAACTAAAACTTAAAATGTGCTTATGACACAGAAAAGTGCTGAAAAAATGTTGTTTTTCTCTTTAGGATTTTTGTATTCCGAAAGTTGCATTCGTACAAAACAGGTGTAAATGTGCCCATATTGTTTTTTAAGGGGCCTGTATGAAGATACATTGCCACACCACAATGAAAGAAGTGCAGCGTGAGATGTCGGAAGTACTGAAACATGCGCCCAATAGGCCAGGAGGGTCGAAAATCAAAGTAATCAATGTTATCACCTGTTACGCAATGTTTTATTTTCGTTGGTTTCAGGTCTGTTTATTTTTGTTTCATTCTTATGTGGTAGTGTACAGGATCTAACGAACTAGATATGGGTATTTATTTGAATATTATTTTTGTCCACAGTCACATCAATCTGCCTGCCACAATAGCTCAACAGATGACACCCGTGTCCTGTCTGACTCATCTGACGAGTAAAACAGCGAATTTCATGAACAAAATAAACATTTGTTGCAAATTGGTTATGTGTGAACGTTTTTGGGACATTAAGAGCCGATTAGGGACTACCAACAACGTTGCAGCCAGGTCGGAAGCAAACGTTTCTGGTGCATCTCAAACAAATGTTCGTAGATTACGTTGTTGTCTGTGGTCATTTTTACGTCAGCAGGTTTGTGAAGTCTAACGTCTTTGTTTAAGGTTAGCGTTACATGAAAAATATTACGTTTGCGTGGAACGTCTCAAAAACGTAAAATCAAACGTCTTTGTTTAACGTTAGCGTTACAAGCACAGTATCAGCCAACAACATCTGTCAACTTCCGCAGGCCGAAACAGAAAGTGACGCATTTTATGCCTAAACATCTGCAAACCTGACACTGGTTTGAATTGTTATGTTCAGAAGTGAATTATTTACCCTAGCCTAGGTGTTCGTGTGTATAAATATAAACTTGATTAACTGATGTTAGGATAAATCCAGATATAAGTGAAACAACACGGAAAACGGGATCGTGTGAAATCCTCAGATCTCATGTAAACTTGGCAATAGTGGCATCGATTTCTTTTGTGTGTTGCTGCATTTCATCATGGCAAGCAATGAACACACACGCAAGCTACACCAAAGTTAAAAATGTGGAAGTCAGATTTGGATCAAAGAGCTTCGGCCCGGTATAAACATGCGAATTACAAAATGTTCAATTTTATTGTTATAGACAAGAAAATTTGATGTGCTAATACGCAATTTTATTAGTTAAAATTGTTTTGTTCTTAAAAACACTACCTCAATTCGTTATCACTGTTTTACAAAACGCATAAAGATACTAAACTTTTCTACGTTTACTCTGCTCACATATTGAAACAACTGAAAAGAGTTTTCACTTTCAGCTGTAGTCAGAATGTCGTTGAGCAAAACTGCCACTTGTCATCGCTAACGAGTTCCAACTTCCTTCAAAGCAGAGGTCAACAACCCTTCGTACGAGTCTCACTTATGAATCGTGAACTGATTACTCATGTCACGTCAAGTGGCAAACTACATGTTTCCAATGTTGTATTTAATTAAAATAATAACTGCTTGTGTTTAGTTTAATGCAAACAGTTTTAAGCATTGCAAGTATTGTGATTTATTAGTTGGTTTAAATTAAACTGCTGGGGCAGAATTCATGCTTTTGTTTCACTAAAAATATTGATGGGGAGTTTTCCATTAGTGCATTTTTAATCATATAGTCTTAACGCAACAAGTAGCATTTCACTGGCACGTAGCTGTTGCATTCGTACAGATTGTTTAAATAACGACGACAAAACTTAAAGTAGGTACTGGCATTTGGCAAAATCTAATCAACACAAGCTGCAAGCATGCAACCATGTCTTTGTCTTTCTAAGACCCACCCAACTATAAGGAACAAGAATTCCTATAATAATGTCAAGCAATGTTAAATGTTTTAAAATATTTTTTTGCAGTTACGCTCCAGCCGTTTTATTTTAAGTTGGTTACGCTATTCTGCTACAATATACAGTAATTTCATTTTTGTATGTTTGTCAGCAATTGCGAGTCACTGCGTGTACTGTTCCAAGATAAGATTACATGTGTTTTTGCTTACGCATGGTATTAAGTATCAAGGTTACCGCGATAAGAGCTTACTGCATGTCAACATACGCATTTTTGCGAAAAACAGTTTGGGAAGATCTATTACGGCTTGAAATACTTTTTCGAACAGAATTTGTATCTGTTTTAAACCCAGCTTAGGGCATTCGATTTATATTATACCCTATTTATCAAAGGCAAATTAACTGAGCTATAACTTTGCTTTTGGACTAAACTTTTTCATTTTTTTTTGTTTCAGAAACTGTGATAAAATGATCGTTTTTTTATGTCCACCTAACTACTGAAAATTTTGGTCTGAACAATGTTTATTTAAATTAAATTGAAAGAAATCTGCTTTGCACACAAAATTAGATTGATAGAAGGATTATAAACGTGAGTGTGGAAGTTTTCTCCACACGAAGGGTTTAATTCTTGAAACAAACGACTCACCAGGACAGAGAATAACATTTGAGAAATGTGGGTGTGTTTAACAAATAGTGAAAGAGATTCTTAAAACTAAAATCAAATTATACATAGCTTAACTTGAATAGTCTTCCACAACTGGTAGATGTTAAACACAAAATCTACTTTATTTAAGAATACAAACAAGGCCTTTAACTTTACTTTCACCAAAGAACTGTAAATCACATTTGCGTTTTTTTCCACATCTGCAATTTCAAATAAAAATAGAAGTGAGTCACAATCTTGGTGTTTTGCAACAGTTTTTTTTCAATGAATGTTCGGCTAGTTCAGTGTTATCCCTATTCTTAGTGATGTTACTGATTGGTGGTTCAAATCCCTGGCAACTTTCTAGTGATCAATGTGACAGCTTTGTTGCCATATTTTATAATACACAATCCCTGACAAAATTTATCTAAGTTGCGTTAACCCAGTGGTTCTCAAACTTTTTCGTTATTTTCTCTAAACGGTCTCTTTGCCATTATTTCGAGGGCTTGTGTCCTTAAGCCGGAATGTGTTTTTTCAGAAAAGGGAAATTTGATTGCATGATTTTGGCTAGTTACGGTGTGTAAAATTCTGCATAACATTGATCCGTATCTGACATTACAGACAAGACAAAAACATTACCATTGTGCGCGAACAATTGCGTTTTTGTTAGTTGGCATGCAATAAAGCCTATTGTTTGGCAATTGAGACGATCGATTCTCATTTTCACTTTGATTTAAACTTATTTAGTTGCACAAACTGACGTTAAATTACCGTAGAATATAGAAATTACAACCTGCACTGATTATGACAACAGGGATTGTCGAAACGTCTGAACGATGTAGGCTTATGTTTAGTTAAGTTTATTAGGCTAAGCTTACTACTCTCACTATCCTTGAAATAATAAGCATATATATCGCGGGTCGCCAGCCTTTGACACTAAAAACTATTCGGACCAATTTCAATTTCTGTATTTAACGCGTATTGTGAGACAACTAGTAACAAACAGGTATTTTTACGCTCGGACACACACTGCAAAACGAAACATTAAACTTGTGCGTTAACCTGTGCGCCGCTAGTTTACCTCTTGCAGTTTCATGGTATAGACGCGGTTGTAGCGTCTATAACTACTAGAATAACTACTAGAATTTTTCTCCGTTGGTACATTAATTTCATAGCATATTTATATTTTTTCTGAAACCTGACTTTTGAGTACATTTTAACATTTCTCCCTGACGCAGATTTAAACACTAAATTCCTTGACAATCCTGACGTATGGCAGCCCTAACTTAGTTTAAAACATAACCAAATCAAAAGTTCTTGGACAACATACTTTACTTAAAGTGATGGTTTTAAACGTAATGTGTATTTACACAAGCGTAATTATATGGTAAAAATCAGATCAAGTACAACATGATTGAATAAATCAACTGCAACAACTTTTTGTTGCATATTTGCTAAAGTTTATTTTTGTTGTGTTTATTCAACGATCTCGATCACTCTGTCGCCTTCTTCATCGGCACCAGCTTTGTGTTTAACAACTAAGTCAGATGAGCGATTGGTAGATGCTCGTACGGAGGATAATTTCTCCAACAGCCATTTCTTTGCCTTGGCAAGTTGGTCTTCTAATACTTTTGAGTATAGCAAGGGATTTAGGGCGCTGTTGATTGGAAGCAACAGACAAGCACTTAACACGTAAGCATCTGATGACATCTTGATTCCTCCAATACTCAAAAATCCCAAAACACAAATTGGAATCCAGCAACAGAAATCGGTCAAAATTAATCTTGAAATTCTCTTCTGCATCTTGGAACTGACATCATTGCTCCTGGATCCTTTCATCCGATTGCTCTGTTTGTAGATTAAAACATATGCAACCACCATGTAGATGAACATAAAGAAGTTGATTGTAATGAGGAAGGTGGAATATTCCCAAGCAAATTCACTGGTTGTGGCAAAGTAACGTGGCATACAAACGCTTGTTTCTCCATAATATCCAAACTCTCCTTTCATTGGGTTGCGAGGAAATGTTTTCTTAACAGTTTGTTTCACATCATTCCAACTCTCCGGTTCCACACCAGTAATCCTTTCCGCAAGAAGGGACATGTTTTTCCGTGAGACGAAGTCATTTCCATAAATGTTGTTTGGAAACCAGACATCAGTTGTGAAATATCCTGAAGTATATTTCAGTAAAGGAAGAGTTGCCAAAACAACAGCTGAAATCCAGCAAAACAATTCAGCAAGTAAAACTGTAAGCACACCTACATTTCGAATTGCAAATGGTTTGAAGGCTGATACAAGGCGAAAAGTGGTCATTGCTTTCATGGTAAGGGCTGATCCTTCAGAAGAAACAACTGCAAGTGCTCCAATTCCCGAACACAAACTACTTGATCTCCATTTCTTATCAAACAAACAATACGAGCCAGAAAATTGAGTTCCTTGGACTATAACTACAAATAGATAAATTCCCATGAGGAAATCTGAACAACAAAGGTTTAGAATAAAAACGCTTGTGTTAATGAAAACGTTTTGATTTCTGTCTGCGTTCCATAAGCTGTGAGCAGTTGCAACAAACACAAACAAATTTCCCCCAAAAGCTAACACAGCTGATATCCAGAAAATCGCCCGATATATTGGATTGGCAATCATTTCGTTGACGTCTGCAAATGCGTCCCCAGCCAAGTTCACGCATTCATCACTTCCGTCAGAACAATCCAGAATTCCATTCTGCACCAGTTTTAATTCAACCGACAAAGGTTGTTTATTTGTGCAATAAAACCTTATATGTTCACATTGACATCGGATTTCATCAGATTCATTGTCGCAGTCGATAATTCCGTCACAAACAATTTCTTTATCAATGGAAATTACGTCTTTGCTTTTGCAATAAAAACGAGTTTTGTTACAAAGTGCTGTCAATTCGTCTGAGCCATCGTCGCAATCGGCTTTTCCGTCACACACCTCAGTGCTTTTTATGTTGATCTCTCCTTTTGAGAAACAATAAAACATATTGGGACAATTCACTTCGCCATATAACCCCAGGTTGTCCTCAACTTTTCCATCACATATTGAGTTCAACAAAACTTTGGCTTCATATCCGAAAACTAGCCAAGTCTGAAATTCTCTTCTTAATACTTGATTGTCTATTTTTGCACATCTAAATATTTCGTCAAGCCCGAGGCCTTCAACGATTTCTGGTGGACACTGACTTTGTTCCAAATTATTTTTTAATGGAGAAGAACAGTATTTCATGTTTATTTGATCAACACATTCCACGCTTGGGTTACACAACTTTCCACTATGATCCGAACATACAGATTCATTATGGCAATGCATCTGATTTGATGGACAAGCACCCCTTATATTATCGCACAAACTTTGATTCAAACACAAACACTCATCTGACATATCGAAGCAATCCACTATACCGTCACAAACTTGTTTCGGTGATATGATCAACTTTTTATCCAAGCACTGAAAACATCTAAACTCTCCACTTTTAAAACAAAGATCAGATTTATCAGAACATTGAGCCACTGAATCGTAAACGTTGGTTTGAGGCAAAACACAAAGACCACTTCTCGATGATCCAGAGCATTTAAATCCAAATCCTGACTTGATTTCGTCGCTTTTGTCACTACAACTACTAACTGAGTCACAAAAATGATTTCCAGAAATTATTTTTTGGTTTTCACACATAAAAATATTTTGACAGAATCTTTCTGTATTTGTGCAGTTGGAAGAGATACAAATAACATTTTTGCTTCTACAACTGTTAATGTTATCAGCACACGATGGTTGGATTACTGTGTTGCACTCTGCTGGAACTGTGGAATGTACAAGATACCTAGCAAGTTGTTCACTCTTACAAGTTATAGCAAACATTGTGCAAGATTGACAAGAGAAGTTGGAAACTGAACATTGCTCGTCACTCCAATCATAGCAATCCTTAATAGTGTCACCCAACCAGCCCATAGGTATGCATCTGCCAGTAGATGGACAATGTTTGTTGCCAGGATCACACGGACATCTTCCGGAAACTCCAGAGCAGTTACATGTGTAATGTGTCTCATCACTACCATCAAAACAGTCACGATTTCCATCACATAATAAAGATCTGTCAATACAACTTCCATCTTTACCGATATCGCATTGCTTCGTGCCAACGCATGTACATTGAAACGTATGAGCTGGACAAGTGCAATTAACCTCATCACTTCCATCGCCACAGTCATCATATCCATTACATTGCTCGTCTTTGTTGATGCAGCTATATACCGCTGTGCAGTTCTTTGTTTTGTAACAATCACATTCAAACTCATGAGCTGGACAAGAGCAATTAATTTCATCACTCCAATCTCCACAGTCAATTTCTTCATCACATTGCCAGTCTTTGCTGATGCAACTATACTCTGTTGTGCAGTTGTTCATTTTGTAACAATCGCATTCAAACATATCAGCTGGACAAGTGCAATTAATTTCATCACTCCAATCTCCACAGTCATTCCTTCCGTCACATTGCGAGTATTTGTAGATGAAACCACTATTGTCAGTTGTGCAATTCTTTATTTTGTAGCAATCGCATTCAAACTTATCAGCCGGACAAGTGCAATTAACTTCATCACTCCAATCGCCACAGTCATTATCTCCATTACATTGCTCGTCCATGTTAATGCAACCATAGCCAGTTGCGCAGTTGCTTGTATTGTAACAATCACATTCAAACTTATGAGCTGAACAAGTAGTGCAATTAAATTCATCGCTCCCATCGCCACAGTTATCAAATCCATTACATTGCTTGTCTTTGTCGATGCAACCGTAATAGTAAATTGCGCAGTTGTTTGTTTTATAACAATCACATTCAAACTTATGAGCTGGACATGTGCAATTAACTTCATCACTCCAATCGCCGCAGTCATTATCTTCATCACATAACCTGTCTTTGTGGATGCAACCACCATTGTCATTTTTGCAGTTGTTTGTTTTGTAACAATCACATTTAAACTTATCGGCTGGACAACTAGTGCAATTTACTTCGTCACTCCCATCCAAACAATCTATCCTTCTATCACATATTTTCCACTTCTCGACGCACCCGAGAACACCTTTACAAGTAGTGTTGATGCAGTCACACTGAAACCTGTCTTTAGGACAAATGTTACTTAACTCGTCACTCCAATCTCCACATTGGTTGAACTTGTCATTTACATGAGACATCTCAATACATCCTGGTTTGTTCCCACATCGACCAAACTCGTGACAAGCACATTCGAACATTGAAGAAGGGCAGGTGCAGTTGGGACTGTGGTACGGTTTCTCGCACGCCAGGAGATTTTCTGGTTTTGTGGAGAAAATTGCAAAAATAAGTTTTACACAAAAGTCAAAAATTGAAACGTTGAAAAACCTTTAGAAATTTAATTTGCTACAACGATGTGTCGTTAACTATAGCAATGATTTAAACCCGTGAAACTTACTTGGATAAGGTCGAGCAGCGAAAGTGAGATCCTCGATGGACATTCACCTTCCGTGCATCGGACAGAAATCGATAGAAACAATAGCAACAGCAGCATGCTTATGATTTGTATACCTTAGCTGCAGTGGAAAATACACAGTCAGGTGATTTGATTTACTTCAGCTCAAGAATAAAAAAAGGAAATTGACTTAAACGTTACCTTTTGTTTACTTATACTTGTATAAATACTTCGTTTTGTAGTCAGCACCAAGCGAAACAACTGTACCTAACTAATCGCTAAAGCACACCACACTGCAAGTCAGTATTCGCATCAAACAAACAGTTCACCACATTACAAATCACAAGGGAGAAGCGACGCCTGGCATTCAAAAAGTTAGGTAGGGTATGTGTTACCCTGCTCAGTGCGGCATTAAGAACAATTTTCCTCTCGCTAAGTTTTTCAGTTGGTTAAAAAATGGCAGAAGCTGTTTGAATTTCTCACGTTCAGACGCCAGTAATATTTCCTATCTGAACAAATTTCGTGTCTGCACGCTGATTATAAATATACTGGAATCCATATAATCCCCTTCCTAGCTTACTTCCTGATTGCTATTATTGACAAGCAAAGCACTGCAGCACAAACTGGGAATTACCCCGTTGGATACCCAGAGAATTCCTTCCGGGTCAACGTTCGCTTAGAGCCTTAGACTGTGATGTCATTGTTTACCGCAGACAAGCAAATACAAACTAGTATAGCACTGGAGAAAATATATCCGCATTACAAGAAGAATAAGCCAAAAATCAGTTTTAAGATATTGCTTCAACAAAAATTAAACAGCGTATTTATCTGGTCGTCAAAATCACATCTGCTTCTGTCGATTTTCCAATGTTGATGCAAAGCGTAGTATTAGACGTTTTAAAAATACGCATAAACAAAGTGGGCTACTGTCTTTGATAAGGGTATGAAAGCAAATTATGGTGCAAATAACAAAGTGTTTCGGTATTTCGTGTGTAGTGTTACCTTTTTAGTTGACGTTGAATGTTCAATAACCCCCTTCTAATCTTGTTTTCTGATAGATATTATTTGAGAAGCAATTCAAAACCCAGTGTATAAACCCTAGGCCAAACAGAATCAATCGTTGTACACAATAGTTTCATGGAACATATATTTCACCAAAACGTTTTTTCATCTTCAGTTCTGTAAGCGAATACAATACTGTTAGAAACGCATAGTAAAACAGTAAAAACAATAAAATACTAAAACAAGCTGCCAGTATAACATGCAACTGGTGAAGAAACTTTCGAGAGTGAACGCCGAACTGTTTACTATCGGACTGTCAAGTCTGCTGCAGGTGTGTTGCAAAACAGAAAAAGATAAGACAGTAATTAGGTTGAGGGGAATGCGTGGAAAACGAATTTAGCGAACACGCGGTAGTATCATGCGCTGTATGTTTATTTTGCCGTTAATCAACCCCAACCACTTTGCTTCGGCCATATCTAAATTTTGTAGCACAGGTTGTTCTGCAATATGACCGAAAAACACTGTGCGATGTTTGTTTTTTTAACGAGCGCAGACATATGCTTCTGTTCGTAATGGCGAAAAAGCGCAGCTTTGTCATCCTTGTGTTGGTGCTATGTGATGGCAAATCTTTTCCATGCTGCGCGATGACTACGCCACCTTGTTGTAAACGTATTTTTCGTTTGGCCAACGTATCTTTCGCAACAAAGCGTGCATGTCTCAATGTAAATACCGTGGCTGTTGCAATCCAGGCATATTTGAGAAGCAATGCACCGAAGCACGAACTGGGAATTACCCCGTTGAGTGTACAAGTAATCCTTCCTGGGTCAACGTTCGCTTGTGATGTCATTTGTTTACCGCAGACGAAAAATTAATAAAATAAATAACTTACAAACTGTTATGGTACTGACGTAAATATAACCACGTTACAAGGAAAATGCAATTAAAATCGGTATTAAGGTGTTGCTACCACTAAAAATAAACAATTTTTTTTTGGTTGTAAAAATCACATATGTCTTGGGTGAATTGGATGCAAAGAGTGCGCTTCTGACGATTTTCCAATGTTGTCAAAGCGTAGTAATAGACGTGTTTATCAGGCGCAGTGGGGTGCTGTCATTAATAGAGATGTAAAAGCAAATTATGGTACAGAGTAGGTGTCAAGTTTCATAATAGACGTGCTTCACAACCAGTTTGTTGTGAAACAATACTTGGTATGGCGCAGTATAATTGTAAACCAAAAATTCTTTAAAAATATCAAGATAGTTTACCACAACCAATTTAACAACGCAACATTAAACGGACAATTAGAGCAACTGTGCTCATTAAAACAAACACAAATATCTAATTAAACATTAACTGGTGCATGTAACAAAGTGTTTGCTGTGTTTTGTTACGTTCTTTTTAGTTGGCATGTGTGTTTCGAAAATTCTGTACGCTTATGAACATAATGGAGTCTGTTTGACATTATTCGGGAAGCAATGCACAAAAGCACGAACCGGGAATTACCACGTTGGGTGCACAGAGAATTCCTTCCTGGATCAACGTTCGCGTAGACTGTGATTTCATTTGTTCACCGCAGACCAAAATTAATAAATAAAAATACAAACTGTTATTGCACTGTAGTAAATATATCCGCGTTACAAGGAAAATAAAAATAAAATTGGTATTGAGTTGCTTCAACTTGAAACAAACAGTTTTTAAGTGGTCGCAAAAAAACTACATTTGTCTTGGGTTAATTGGATGCAAAATGGGCGTTTTTGTCGATTTTTAATGTTGATACAAAGCGTAATAATAGACGTGCTTACAGGGCGCATGAAACAAAGAGCAATAAGATTAATTTATTTCGCTTGATGCAAAACAATTGCACTAAAACAATCACCAAGCCGGAAACAACTGCACAAAGTGAAAACGTTATAGGGGGGAAATATGCTGCGGGCACAATCGGTGGATAATGGGTAAACGCGTTGTAGTTACATCGTATTATAAGGCGTAATGTGACTAGAGCTCACAAGAAAGTGAGTATGTGGAGCGCAGTGAGTATAACACGAATGGGGGCGGGGGGATGGGGGAGCCGCCGCCGGATAGTTTCAAGCGCGGGAAAGAAGAACACTTTACAAAAGTCTACATTTCTAGTTCACTTTAAACTAATAGCCAGATGTTATTATTGATCAAAGCGTTTCTGATATAGCAATGCACTGAACCACGAACTGGAAATTACCTCGTTGAGTGCACACAAATTTCCTTTGTCGGCCAAAGTTCGCTTAACGTTCGCAGTGATGTCATTCGTTTACCACAGAAAAAAATGACCAAAAGAAAATACAAACTGGTATGGCAATGGTGCAAATATATATTCGCGTCACAAACAGCGTACAATTAGTTCGAAAACAGGAACTATAATGTCCCCTTAATCTTTAGTTTCTATCGTATCTTTAGGAAATCTTTTACACTGTCTAATATTTTATGTCATGAATACGGTGTAGCTGCATTTCGTTTAGTCATGATCCAACAAAACAAAAAACTAAAAATTTCGTTTACAAGCAAAGCATCAATACAAATCGATTGGTAGCCGATTAGCAAACACATTAGAAATCGTCCCAATAGTAAGTTTTGTAGCAACAACGTTAGAATTGAATACGAGATAATTCGTCAAACCTATTTAAAGCTTCGCCAATTTTGCCAATACGAACCCAACGTACCTTAATATTAATGACATAAAACCAAACATCACACAAGCTGGCAGATGTCGTCTCATTTCTACGTTGTGCTTCATAATGTAAAAAGAAATTGTTGAGAGTTTGATTTCCTTTTTTTTAATCTTTTAAATCTGTTTTTGATCGGTATGATTTTACCTATAAATATCAAAGACGCAAAATACCCGAAAACAATGTTTTGTTTCAATATTCGCTCACCTGAAAGTAGAAATAGTCGAAGCAGTGATCAAAATTTCCCACCGCAAACAGAGCAAAGAAAGGATGCATTGTTCGATTGGATCGCATCATGTTGCCAAGGTCACATCTTTATAGTTGAATAGAAACGTTAAAATTAAGAACGGAAAAAAAAGTTCTCAGAGTTACCCGAAATCTAAACCAGTGCTTGTCAACCTTTTTTAAAGTGGAACACCATTTTAACGTTTACTTGAATATTGTACACCCCGGTCAAAAAAACTTGTAAGTAATAGTAAGTAATTTATTTTTTTGCGCTGTTTAAGCGGCAGGGTGGCGAAAGACCCTAAGGTCACCTTGTCAGCCACCCTTGATTTCAAAACAGGCAATCAAATGAATAAACAAAACAGAAAACATACAAAGGTAAGAAAATAATCACCCATCGGAAAAATTTGCCTATTTACATTTAAGCAAAGAACAAAAACGAAAAAGAGATGGATCGACAAGCAAGTGTACTACAAAATGTACAGAAGAAACGAAAAAGGGCACGGGACGAAAAAGACGATTGTGGTAGGAAAACCAGAGTAAAAAAGATCAGCTAACAACGAACTACGATAGCAAAAACCGGTGACAAATGGGGAAAAATACGCATAGAACAAAAAACAATGTGTGTGATGTGATTATGAAAAGAAGTACAGGTGAAAGAATGATAAACAAACCGAAAGCACATAAGGAAATGAAAAAGGAAAGCAGATAAACAGATGACGAAGGAACAGAAAAAAAGAGGAAAAATTGATAAAAAACTGCTAACCGTAACTTTATATGATGGACTGAAAAACAACATTGCAGTAGAGAACTTAAGTAAGCAAAGTGTAAACAAAAATAGAATGCGTTTAGATAAATAATAAACAAACCGAAAATATGTGAGGAAATGAAATACGATGACGAAAGAAAAAAAGAAATACGATGACAAGAGCACGCAGATGAAAAGAAAAAAATTGCATTGCAGTAGCGAACTAAGTAAAGCGAAATGTATACAAAAAGTAGAAAGCGGGTGGATAAATAGTTAACGAACCGAAAATAGGCTGCGTGAGGAAATAAAAAACAAAAACGATGACGAGAGAACAGATGAAAATAAATAAGACACCGAAAAACACGAGCTGAAAAGATGACATCGTTGCAGCCAATTTAAAATAAGCAAACTGTAAACAAAAAATAAACAAACTGTAAACAAAAAATAAACAAACTGTAAACGAAAAATAAGCAATGTTTGCAACAGGATTCTTCTGCCGCATGGGATTTTTTTTCAAAACAACATGTGCGTTTTTGTCAAGGGCGTATTTGTCAACAAGTTTATTGTATGATACTGCGCTTTGCATGGGAGACAAATTTTGAGTACCCAAGTGTTTTTGCGGAATTTGGAGCTTGGGCCCAAAGATTAATTGCAAAGTATTGTAGGCATTTGAGACCTGAGTTTGTTTGTACCTGCGGATGATGATAGTTTTGGAATTTGGTTTGCCTGGTGTTGTGATCGTGGACTTGGGATGTTGGTATAAAATATTGGTTGAACACCGAAGGCAGAAGGTGTTTATCAAATTTGTACATAAATTTATATATTTCCAAATGAAGCATGTCATTAATGTCAAGTATCCGTAGGTCTTTATATATTGGCTGCATGTGTGTTCTGATGTCAGTGTTACTTATGAGTCTTATTGCCTTATTTTGCAGTACTTGAATATGGGCCAAATTGGTAGGATAAGCACGTCCCCAGTTTAACACACAATATTGAAGGTGTGGATGAATCAACGCATAGTACAGAGTTAAAAGTGTAGGTTTGTTGACAAAAGTTTTTATTTTAGCAATTATCCCAATTGACCTAGCTATTTTTGATGATATGCATGATATATGATTTTTCCATGTAAGTTTATCATCTATATAAAGTCCAAGGTATTTGGTGACATTAGTCCTTAAAATTGGTTGGTTATTCATTGTAACCAAAAATTGTAGTGGATCAGGTGGACGAGTATTATGAAATAACATAAAATTGGTTTTCTGGTAATTAATTGATAGCTTATTACACCGCATCCAAATGTCTGCTCCTGTAATTCCGCATTGAATTTTGTTGTTTAGGCTTGTTAGTGAGCTGTCAGACTGAAAGATTTTGTGTCATCTGCGAATAATCTGCATAGGAGGGGACTGGATAGTGGTAGATCATTGACATATATTTGAAACAATAGTGGTGATAAAATGCTGCCCTGAGGTAATCCGTGTGATGGTGTGCATGCATTTGATAAAGTGTTGTTGACTTTTGTGTGTTGTTTTCTATTGGTCACATAACTCATGAGCAAATCTAACGGCCCACCACGTATACCATAATGTTGTAATTTGTGCTTTAAAATACCATGATCGATTGTGTCAAATGCCTTGGAGAGGTCCATGAATATAGTGCAATGGTATTGTTTATGGTCTAAGCTATGCAAAATATTTTCATAAAGGTCAGCTGTTAGTAGGTCTGTTGAGTGTTGTCGACCAAACCCAAATTGGTGCTCAGAGATGGCATTATGTTTTTCAATAAATTTTGTCAATGGAGCTAGTAAAAGTTTTTCAAATATTTTACAGAAAATGGGAGTTATGGAGATTGGCCGAAAGTCTGAACATGTGGTCGGATTTTTATTTTTGGGTATTGGTGTGATGTGACTAATTTTTAAACATTTGGGAATATATGACAACATTATGCATTCATTATATAAGTCTGTTAAATATGGTGTGATGACTTCATTTGCCATTTTTATAAACCGAATTGGAATGTGATGTGGACCTTGTGATTTTTTGTCAGCTAAAAGTTGAATTTGTCTCTGTACATCAATGTTGATTATGGGTGGCAGAAAAAAGGAATTTGGACATGGCTGTTTTAAAAATTTTGTAAAATGTTCTTGTGTGGGTGTGATTTTTTGTGCCAGTGTCTGACCTACTGCTGCAAAATGTTTGTTCATGTGTTGTGCTATTTTCAGGCTGTCTGTGATTTTGCTACCATTGTTAGTTATCTGATTAATGACTGTTTTATTTGTTGTGTTATTAATTATTTCTTTTATAGTTTTCCATGTTTGTGTGGAAGTTGCACTGTGTTTTAGCTGTGTGTGGTAATATTCCTGCTTTGCCACCCTTTTAACACGGTTCAATATGTTGCTGTAGGTTTTGTATTTTTGAATTTTTGTAATGCTTTTAGTTTTTTAGCATTCTCTAAACATTTTGTTTTTGATTTTTATTGACCTTAGGATTGCTTTTGAAATCCATGGTTTTTGTTTAAGTTTGTTTTCTTTTCTTGACAAGGGGCGCAGTGGTGCATGATCATGCAAGGTTTTAGCAAAAATGTTAATGAAAGAGGTGAATTTGTTTTCTAGATCTGTGATGTTTGTACTCTCTGATTGTTGTAATTCAAACAACAACCGGAGGTCCAGATCTGTCAAAAAGTTTTCAATGTTAAAGTTTTTTAATGAGCGAGTGTATGATAAAACTGGCTTGGTATGAAGTGTCTGTGTGGAGGTAATTGATAAAATAATTGGTAGATGATCTGATATGTCAAACTTTATAATTGCAGGAGATACCATATGTCTAGTGTTTGTGTAAAAGTGATCAAGTATTGATGGCTGACTAAAAGGCCCATATCTGGTTGGTTTGTCGATTGGTATGTTGCAGCCAGTACTGTGAATTGTGTTAATGTAGTTTTTTATTTTCGGTATGCAGCTGACATTTTGCAAATTTATGTTGATGTCCCCTCCTATGTAGTATGTGAAATTGTTTTGTTGAATTTGGTCCAAACGCTTTGCAAAGCCAATTTCAAAATCTGAAAAGTCAAAATTAGGGTGACGGTATATGACACCTATGATAATGGTGCTATTGTTCCTATTCTTAGTTTCCAGCCATAAATCTTCGCATTGATTAACGGTGGGAATATGCAAATCGTTTCTTAATTTTATTGAAATGTCTTTGTTGACATATATACCAACACCTTCTGCCTTCGTAGTGGAGTCAGAATGAAAAAAACAATATCCGTTTATGTCAAAATTAAATGGGGCTTGGCTTATGTTTATTCTAGTTTCTGACAATAGAATAAAGTTTGGTTGAATTTTCATTTCTGCTAGTAACTCCTCAAGTTTGTGCTTGTTTTTGTTTAGGCTCCGTATATTGCAGTGCAGGATTGTCAGTGTTTTATCTGTTTGTGTTTCAGTTGATCGATTTAATGCTCCTATTGATTCAACTTTACATTGTCCCATGTTTTCAAATGATTCATTTCTTATTTTATCACAATCAGTATTGTTTTGTGTAATATTTTTTTTTTCCGGAATCCATTGCATATTTACTTGACACACAAAAACCACATAAACATTAAACCCAAAACAAACTTATCTTTCATAGATTTGTTGTACTGTATTCCAATCAATTTCAAGTCCAGTTTTCAGAAGGTCTTCTGGCGAGTCAATTTGCAGCCACTTTCCATTCACTTTTATACTGATTCTACCATATGAACTGCCAGTTGCTTCCACTGCTGGGGTTTGTTTCAGGTAATACCAGCGGCGGCTTAAAATTCCCACCACAACATTACAGATAACTTTCATGATACTTATTTTTTATTCTAAAGTATAATTTTTATAAGTAAAATTTCCGCCTTGATCGGAATTTTTTTCATTTTTTTAAAAAAATTATGGCATTAATATGTTATCTATGGTGGAACTGCAGCTCCAGTTTCATGACTAATCGTGACGTTTCATGACGTTTTGCACTTGTGCGCATGCGCACTTGGGAAAGCTACATGCCGGGCGAAATAGGCGACAGGGTGCTGCGGCTCGCGCAGCTCCACCAATCACGCAGCGTGTGAACCGGCCTGTAGTTCAGTGTTGTCTGTTCCGGGTTTACTGTGCTACAAAACCAAACCCGTTTGCTATATTCTTAAGTTCGACTGTGAGTACAGTTAAATAATTGTTTTGTCATCTTTTAATTTATTGTTTGAAGGTTAGTCGTGGCTTTTTTAAGATGACTGTAAGTGGGCTTTAGTTTTTGCAGTGATCATTGAATTAAAAAGGGTGAAAAAAAGTGTATCTACCCAAAAAAGTGTATCTACTTAAAAAGTGTATCTACCACCTTGAAAAAGAAAAAAAGGTCATCTAACCGTTTGAAAAGTCACGATTAACCTTTATAATAAAAACCTGAATAAAAAGTTAAGAAAACTGGGATAAAACATCCGCTATTCCTAATATGTCATGCAGGAATAAGCAACCACAAGAACTACTCAGTTTTAGTTTTGAATGCTAACAAAGAAAAAATAGCTTTGTGACTGTGAAGTTAAATGCCTTACTGAAATTTAGGCAATATTAAATGCAGAACAAAAAATTGCACAAGCAACAGGAATTTTGAAATATCTTAGTGATGACAATTTCAAGTTTTGGTTTCTTAACACACCATGTGGACAGTATTTGCAGCCAAGTGCAATCTTGTGTATTGATATAATGGACATGTACTGTTTCTCTAAACAGTAACTGCTAAATTGCTTCACAGGAAATTTTTCTCAAGAATGAACATTCTACAGGGGAGATAGTAGTTACCACCAAGCATATCCTGTTGTTAGAAAAGTTACTGAAACTTTTAAAAAGAAAAGTCAGTTAGCCAGCAATTTCCATGAGTCTCTCAAAGGCATAACGGTTCTTGTCAACACTAAAAAGGATGCAAACTTTTCTAAGGAACACCATTATTTCCAAAAAGACTTGCACTTGCAGTGATAGCACTAAATAGAAGAAAAAAAAACAGTTTCTTAGTTGTCATTTGGAAATCAAGGAAGAAGCTATCCATTATTTTGCTCAAACTATAACTTTATGATTCATTTAAGTTGTAAAATAGAAGCACAAGGTTCAATACTATGTTTTAAATTTAAGTGAGAGTGTTGTAATTTTCAAAGCTTGGAGAGTTTTGCACTTCAAAAAAAGGAATTATAAGCTACTTGCCACCAAATAAAGCAGCAAGTATAGCAGTTAAGAGCCTTAAAAACAATTAATAGTTGTACACAAAAGTTAAGTAAAGATGTTAAATAAAATAAACAAGTTCTGACACAAATGTAATGTGGTCGTTAAATTTATCAGTTATGATACAAATTAAAAGCTTTATGGCTAGTTTTTTTGTGGCAATTATAATCTGTGAAGTGTCATAGAATATGTTGAAGATGCTGACTGTGGCTATAAGTTACCTAAATGATACATGACCATATTAATGACTGAATAGCAAGTGTGTTAGTTAGTAGTCATTGTTATAACCAGTTTTACTTTAATGTTGTCCAACTGAAATACTTCGATCTTTTTCGACTCATTTATTAATATTTTTTTCCATGTACTGTTGTTGTGTTTTACCGTATTTATAACCGCTTCGTTTCGAGTCTGTGTCACGTGTGTTTTTGTGCCACTTTTTTCGTGCATGTTATTAAGTTTAGTCCGTCGCTGTGCAAGTAAACAAAATTCCCCCATGATACCGTCTGCGGTTTACACTCGTGTACATTATTGCGTAACAAACATTACGTCACAATGGAGTTGCCGATTAAGATTTGTATTACTTGTTTTTGTACACAAAACAATGGCTAGAAAATTAGAAATGTGGCTTTTCTATATATTGCCAACTAATATTTGTTCAACAAAGGCTAAAATTTGGAGCAGCACCCCCACAAATTTTAGGCACGAGCCGCCACTGGGTAATACATAAGTTTGTACCTTATAGGTGTCAGATCTTCATTTATATAAATTTTTTGGTTTCTAAGTTCCCTTTTTTTCATCATGAATTCCTGACGCTTCTTAAAGGATACGAATTTGGCAATTATTGGTCTGGGGCGGGATTCTCTCTTTTTGCCAACCCTGTGGGCTCTTTGAACATCTGATGGCGACAAAGAAATTTGCAATTGCTTTGCCACATCATGTAAAAGTTTTTCCCCATCATCATTTCCAGTGTCTGATTCCGGTAGTCCATAAATCCGTATGCTTTCTTTCCGTCCATATTGTTCAAGTTTGTCCAATTTGTAAATAGTACTGTTTAGTTTTTGTTGCACATTTCCTGTTTGTTCTTGGCATCTACGTAACTCTTGTTTTGTGTCCAGTAGTTCTTGTCTTACTAATGCTGCCTCTGTGTTTGCCTCATGTAAAGCTTCTTTAATTTCTTCAATATTTTTTTGTACGCTGAATAAAATATCCAATTTCTTTTGCATTTCTTGCAGTTCAGTTTGCAGTTCTTTAAGAGTCATGGTTCCTATTGCCTATTCAATACCTTATTCAAATAGAATCGCTTGTAATACACTGAATCTGTGGTCCCAGCTGGAATGAGGTAAGCACAATGTAAATCCATTACCATCTATTTTTTGTAGGAAACAATTCGGTAAAAACTTTAATTTGTAATCTACTCTCTACTGAAAAAACAACAATTTTTAGGAAAAGTTCTGTTTGTTCAATGATGAATTAATTATGACGTCACAAATAGAATATTGTTATTTACAAGATATATACAACTGAGAAACAGTTGTACCATGTATAGTACAGTTCAGTCAGTCTAGACTAAAACGTAAAGCTGCCTATTGCGATACCTAGTCATAGGTAAATAAGTTAAAGTATACATTATACTGTATTATTGCAACTGTACACCCCGTCAGAGCGGTACACCATTTGAAAAATATGGTACACCCTGGGGTGTACAATACACCCGGTTGAAAAGCACTGATCTAAACCATAGTCTAGTACAGTGGTTCTTAACCGGTGGGAAATTTCCCACTAGTGGGATGGTTTGAGAGGGAAATTATGTGAATCAGAAGTGTAGCGGTTGCGACATAATTTGTGCAAACTTTGCAATATTTGTTTACCAAAATAGCTCGGTTTTGACTCGCTAGCTCAAAGGCTGCGAGGAAGTTAAAATGTATAGCAACCAAATCCCACTGTATTGACAAATCGTGTTCGGACTTTGTAATATTTCCTGTCGCAGTTAATTAGGATGCAGAGACGACTTTGTGATCTGGTGTTTGCGAGCTTTAACCGTATGTTTTGTACCGCGCTGTGATTGGACGTTACTTTCTGTGGAAATTTGTGCAAGAGCCAATGGCCAGAGCATAGTTGTGCAGTTTAATGCCACGTGTTATGAATTGATAAAACGCACCGCTAATGTAATTGGTCACAACAGTTTTAGCCCAATAGCAGTTAACTTAATTTGCTTGCTGTCCAAAATGGTTACTTTAGAGTAATATGTTTGTTGTTAGTAGAACTTGAAATTATGAGTAAAGGTTGTTATTATTACTTTCTAACGACTTGTTTTGTTTCTTAAACATTCTATTTGAATAAGAATAAGCATGTTGATTGAATAAACAAACTGAGGTGCAAAACCCTTGTTGATCGAGACTCATGACATTGATTGATGAAGAAAACTCTGAAAGTGAGGACGAAAGTACAGGTAGCCTTTATCTACCACACGTAATACCGCTTGGCGTGCCACCGCGCCGTCCGCTGGTTTATTACAGAAACGTATACAGAGACTGGTGCGCTAGACTGTTTGTTCTAGCAGACTATTTTGAACTCCCGCCTAGGGAAGAATTCATTGAAAGTGTTTTGACTAAAGACATTGCCGTGCAAATAAGTTCATTCAATACCAACCGAAGGTATATTACCACAACGTATAGCTTCAATCAACTAATCATCAGAGATCCAGACGAAGCTGATCGTTATCACGATCTATACGCTATACGTAAATTTACCAACATAAGCGCTATGTTGTTAAGCAGGTTACGAAGGCCATTTACTACACCTATTATGTCACCAAACTCGGGCCCGTGGGTTGAAATTAAACGTCGAAAGTTAATTTAATACAATATTTTCCGCAACAACATGTAAGATTAACTACATCTAGTTTTGCAAGGCGCATAAAAATCCAAAAATCGTTTGTTACGTCACAGACATTACTAAAAGTATCAATGACTTTGTTATTGTTCGCGAATAAATGCATTTGATCTGTTGGTTGTGATGCAATAAATGACTAATGCAAGCACGTGAGATTTTTCGAAATTCCACACGATGACTTTCTCAAGAAATCACTAATCAAACTAAATAAAATAGCAGTATATCCCTTTAAGGTCCCGACCAAATCGCTTCACAAAATTATTTCGATTAAAGACCAATTTTTTTGTTAATGTTTGGCACAAAACATCATTATAAAAATAACAGAGGGGGAAATTTGAACTTGGTGATTTACTTTAATGGGAAACCGCACCAAAAAGGTTAAGAACCACTGGTCTAGTAGGTAACCAGTTTGACAATTTGCTTCGTAATCGCAAGAATAGCAAGTTTGACTTGGGTTTAAGAAAATCTACAATAACATACTTCGTTAATTTTTTAATCATTCAATTCCATAACACTTGGATAAAGAAGTCGATCCAACATCGAATTCACATCGGGATAAAAAACTGAAAAAAGTTGATTTAATGCCAAATACATTTACATGGTACTACGTTAAAATGGTTCAATCGGTGCTGATATCAAACATTGCATTTGCAGGTAAATCTACATTAACAGTAATTTTTTTTTCACGGACAGTCTTAATAATTTATTGGATTAAATTCTCTGCAAAAACAACATTGTAAGTGTTTGTCTTACCATTTTTTGGTTTGAGTGGATGCCGAAAGTTAAACACTTCGTGCAAATTTCCTCCGTATATTTGCATCAACCCGTTCTCTGTTTGATATTGCAAAACACTCTGCTTTATGCTAACCTCCAGTGGTGTTTGATTGGTAATATAACGTAACATAACGTATTTTTCCTAAAAACTAGCAGTTGATTAAAAATACAATGCATTATACAAGAAAATAGTTGCCTGATATTCATAATAAGTTTGACTTTTGAAATCTGATTTGGTGCAATTGTCGAATGTTCCGAATGTATTCGTTTTCATCCAAATTTGATCATCTGAAATTAAGGAAACACGAAAGAACAATTTTCTAGTGAAGAAAATATTCTTTTTCACCCATAACATTTTCGTTGTTGTTTGACGACATAACAAACCACAAATCACTATAACTTTAATCTAAACTTAAATCATTATCGTTGATAGTGGCCGCGAGAATCCATCCACCACCACCAGCTATCATGTCACAGTAAACCTGAATACAATAAAAACGTGAAGGCCATTTCTGAAACATTACCCTTCAAAAAAGGAGAAATCTTAGAAACAAGGACGGTGTTGCAACCCTGTCTTTAGCGCACTAACGAGACCATTGTGAACTATTAATATTTTCTGTAAAGTAGGATATAGTCAACGTCCACACGCGTGTTTCTAGGTAATTGTCTTCAACTATTTGCATCGCAACAACTTTTTTTTAAAGATTAATCCAACAAAACCTTTGGAAACTGTTATCTTACAATGCAATTGGATATGAAACCTGGCAAGTACTTTGACTGCTGACTATTCATCCATTGCACCAGCGACCAACATGGGAAAACTAAACCACAAAGTAAACTATGTCATGCGGTTGTTGTTTAAACGGTCGTAAATTTGTGGATTTTATCACCTCGTCAAACAACACGATGCACGTTAATTTTGATGTCATGTTTGCTAAAAGGTTCGCGGTGCAATTTACGAGATGTGAATTTCTCTGCGGATTATATGATTTTAAACACATCAAGATGAACAGAAATAGGATGCATCTCATAATATCCCATCGACTGGCACATACTTGTTCACATAATTTACAGTGCATTCAAATGGTTTGGTGAACAGCGTTACATGTACAAAACGTAACGATTTTTATTGTTACTCTGTATGATACATGTTTTATTCACATTGGTAAAATAAAAGTCGAAAAAAGGTGATATTTCAGCCAAAACATGTCCATTTACTAACATCATATCGGTAAAGTCACTGTGTATTGTCAGTCAACAAGTGTTTGTTTAAATTTAAAATGACAACAAATCGCAATACATCAATCGGGCTTCTCATTAGTGGTTTAGAGTGAGTCAACATGTTAATTTTCTCCACTACAAGCAAACTTTTTCACACAAACACCTCATCGATGAGGGTTCTCTTTAGTGTGAATCAATATGTGTGATTTCAAAGTACTACCACGAGCAAACCGTTTCTCACAAACATCACATTGATAAGGTTTTTCTTTAGTGTGGGTCAACATATGTCTTTTCAAATCTATACCACGAGCAAACCGTTTCTCACAAACATCACATCGATGAGATTTTTCTTGGGTGTGAATCAATATGTGTGATTTCAAAGTACTACCACGGGCAAACCGTTTCTTACAAACAAAACATCGATAAGGTTTCTCTTTAGTGTGAGTCAACAAGTGTCTTTTTAAATTTCCACTCTGTGTAAATCGTGTATCACAAAGATCACATCGAAACGGTTTCTCATCTGTGTGAACCAACATGTGTTTTTTCAAATCTCCACCACGAGCGAATCGTTTTTCACAAACACCACATCGATGAGGTTTTTCATTGGTGTGTGTCAGCATGTGCTCTTTCAAATCACCTTTACGAGCAAACTCTTTTTCACAAACGTCACATCGATGAGGTTTTTCATTGGTGTGAGTCACCATATGTTTTTTTAATACTCCAAGCAGAGTGAATGTCTTTCCACAAACAGTACACTGATAAGATTTTTCTTTGGTGTGGGTCAACATGTGTCTTTTCAAAATCCAACTTTGGGCAAATGTTTTTTCACAAACATCACATCGATGAGGTTTCTCTTTGGTGTGAGTCAACATGTGTCTTTTTAAAATCCAACGTTGGGCAAATGTTTTTTTACAAATATCACATCGACGAAGTTTCTCAATGCGGTGTTTTGGCATATGTCGTTTTACATTTCCACCTTCCAAAAACCTTTGATCACAAGTATCAGCTTGATCCACGCCCAAATCCGTTGATGTCATCTCTCTTTAAATTAGTTATTCAGGTATTATAAACAAAAAATGTTTGAGCTATTTTACGATTTAGGTGTTATGAGCTGAAACAAGATAGGGTTTGATTTCCTCTAAAAAATGTAAAGAAGTCATTCGACGTCTTACACTGGGCGTCTACCTAAGGGTAACGTCAGCTAGCCAACCCGTGGTTCTTATAACAGCAAGAGAGTGAACACGAAAAAGACAATGCCGCGAAACGGACGATAATACGTTGATATAAACGTGGATAAAAAAATGGATAAAAAGTGCTGCAAATCCGACCGATAGCTAATCGGTATTAGAACATCTGTTTTTATATTTATTTTAAAACTGTGGGTACTTTGTAATACTGGATGTACGCTTAAACAAAGTGTACCATCCAAATTTCTGTATCCAGGAATAAAATATTCTTGTTTTTGTCTACAAACAAACCAGCACATCCAGGTACCTACAGTTGAAGTCCCACCACCCTTTAAACCAAAGCTTTTGCATATATATCATAAATATATTTACATCCTACTCAAATTTTCCATCAAAATACGTGCTAAGGTGAAACATACTACACATTAACAAATTTTTAGCTCCTGTAGTTTTTATAATCGTATGCTGACGCTCCAATGTCCGATACGAGACACCTTCATCAGCGCAATGACATAAATTATCAACTAAAAGTTGTTATATGGCAAAAAAGCGGTAAAACACAAGTGCGGTGGTAAAAAAACGCAGTGCGCATCAATGGTCGAGTGATAACACGTAGCTCAATGGTGCTAAAGCGACCGATAAGTTATCGCCATTAGAACGTCCATTTTAATGTTTATCGTGTTGGTGTGAGAATGTATGTTCCACGAATCTAGGAAACCTCGCTTGTGGAAATCAGTTTTCCTCGCTAACACCTTGGCAGCAGAAAAGTTAATGGTGTGATTATCAGTGACCGAAAAACCAAAATTGCACGGAAAAAGATTCAGTCCAAAGAGCGTGCTTTTGTCACTTTGCCTTACGTTCCTAAGTTAACGGATGTAATCCGTCGCATGTTGACCGATTTTGGGGACTCGGGAGGGATTAAACCAGTCAACACCCTACGTCAGATGCTGTCGTAATCCAAAGTCACCATAGATCCAAACGCAACAAAGGGCGTGGTGTACGCAATATCCTGTGTAAAGTGTAATGAGATTTCGCGGCGAGACGGGAAGGTCTTTGAGTACACGCCAAAAAGAACATGAAAGGGATGTGGTCAAGAAAGATGCAAAAAAATCGGCATTAGCAAAACATGCTAATGTGAGTAATCACACCATTAATTTTTCTGCTGCAGGGAAACCGACTTCCACAAGTGAGGTTTCCTAGAGTCGCGGAACATACATTTTCGCACCAACATGACGAACGCTAAAACGGACGTTCTAATGCCGATAACTTATCGGTCGCTTTTGCAGCATTGAGCTAGGTGTTATCACTCGATCATTGGCGCGCACTGCTTTTTTAACCACTGCGTATTGTGTGTGTTTTACCACCCTTGTTGCCATGTAACAACTTTGTGTTCTCAATTTATGTCATTACCCTGATAAAGGTTTCTCGTATGGGACATCGAAACGTCGGCATATTATAATCAAAACTGCTGGAAGAGCTACAAATTTGTTGATACAGTATGCCTGGCATCAGCAGTTTATTCGTACTACCCATTACTTCCCTGATGTAATAAAGACCGAAGTATAAAGCATTAAGCACTAACATATCATGTAAACCAACCAAATGATATTCAATCCCAATACTCAAATTAAATCCCAATACTCAAAATTAAAGGCACCGATTGCAAACAGGACAAACACTAATGCAAAATCAACAATCTGTAAATCAAAATTTATAAGTCTGCCGACACCATCTGGGTTCCAGACATGGGGTCGAATACACGCGTCCTGTATTCGAATACTTTACGAATACCTGCATGACTGTATTCGAATTCATGAGTACTTTGGTAATTTTTGCGTGACAGCAATTCGAATAGTATTCGAATAAAACGAGTCAAGTATTTGTATTCGTGAATTGTTGACCTAACTACGACGACATGTTATTCGAATACTATTCGAATAAACCAAACCATGTATTCGTATTCATGAATACTTACACTTTTTTTGAACTTCAGCAATTCGAATTGTATTCGAATAATGCCAATAAAGCATTCGTATTCACGAATTGTTTCGTAATGTTAAGGTGACAGCAATTCGAATTGTATTCGAATAAAATGTTTCAAGTATTTGTATTCATGAATGTTTGACCAAAAACAGCAGCGTGTAATTCGAATACTATCCGAATAAACCCCAAGTGTGTATTCGTATTCATGAATACAGTCGTTGTAAGAAGCCAACAATTCGAATAGCATTCGAATGCACCGATTCGGGTGTTTGTAGTTGTGCAAAATGAAAGAGCCCCGAAACTCAAATGGTATTCGAACAAAAAGTAACATATGGGTTTATGAATTGCAAATTTATTGGTGAAAATGTAAACCAACGAGCTTTGTTTTGCCACATTAGCTTGAATGATGTAATTAACATGAGATTTTCGCTTCACAAACACGCTATGTGCTGAGAACAAACCAATGTTGCAAGCTTTGTAATACAATTCCATTTATGTAACGTCACAAACAAACTTCTATGTGTCATTGTTTCGTAACATAAACAAAACTTGTCAAATCAGGTCACAGATCATTGCCAATTTGAATTGTATTCGAATCTATTTGGCAAAAATATGTGGCAACATATTCTCGACTACTATATTTTGAGGTATTTGACAATTCGAATTGTATTCGTAAAATGTAGTCGTGTATTCGATTTTACGAATTGTTACGTTACCAAAGACAGACAACAATTCGAATTGTATTCGTTAAAATGTAGTCATGTATTCGATTTTACGAATTGTTACGTCGTTAAAGACGGACAACAATTTGAATTGTATTCGTAAAAAAATATCGTTTTTTCGAATTTGCCAATTCTTAAGTTGGCAAAGACCTACAACAATTCGAATTGTACTCGAATGAATTTATTCAAGCTTTTGTATTCGTGAATTGTTACTCAAAAATTAACATCAACCATTCGAATTGTATTCATGCACTATCGAATGAAAGCCAAAATCATTCGAATACAGCACGAAGGTGGTAAAACCTATATTCGAATGCATTCGAATACGAATGATGAATACGAATTGCCCCATGTCTGCTGGGTTCGCAATATTACAGTCAGCTGTGCAACAATTCTGTTTTTCAGCGTTTCCGATTACAAGCGTGTACGATATATATATCATATTGGTTTGAAATTGGCCAAACTAACTGCAAGGACAGATTTTCATTAGCGCTTGCAAAATTGCTCAGGTTTGTAAAGTGTTCAATATTCACCTGCATATATAATGCGGGAAACACCTGCAACTTTTATTTGAAGCAATATATCTCGCTGTAGTCAAAGTAACGAACGAGTAAACACTTTTCTATTTGGCCTTTTGTTACTTATTGCTTTCTTTGTGCTAGCACAGACACGCGCAACAAACAGACGTGTGTAAGTAAGTCAAAGCTGTATTAAAGCATATTGTAAACTGCAACTGAGTAAGCATTGTTTGAAAAAAAATGTTCATCATTTTTTTGGGATACACAGGAGTTGTCTGAGACATGAAAATATTAGCAAGTATAGATAAGATCTAAATTTATTTTTGAGCTCTTTTTACCAATGGTGCATTTTGCTTGTACGGAGCCGTAGGTGTGAGGCTTTAAGTCTGTTTAGACCAGTGGTCCTCAACAGGGAGTTCGCGACAACTTGTTAATTCGCGCATAACGAGATTGATTATTAAAAGCACAAAAATATTTATAACTCAAAGGGGTTCGCATTTAGATAACAGTATCGCAAAGGGACCCCAAAAGGCACAAACGTTGCACTCAGACCTACAAAAACTTTGTTTGCTTTATTTTTCCTGCCTTGTTTCGTGCTTAACAGACTTCGGGCTCTTAAATCGCGCAGAAATAAGCGAGAGTTCGCCTACGGTGCGTTTTTCTGCGTGTCAAGTAGCAATACAGTTGTGTGGTGATTTATTGCCACAAACGGCTGATGTGAGCTCAAAATGATTTCAAACATTTTATCTACTAAACTAAGATATGCACCGAAAATCGCAGTACGAATGAAAGGTGGTTGAAGGTAAGGTTAGGTCAGGCGTTACTGCGCATAGTTTTATCTGGTCTTTTCGGTCAGGAATGGAGTTGGTCAAACTTATCCAGTTACTAGTGTGAGCGATTTGTAAAAGGTGACGTTGTTCAATATTTTTATCTACGTGCCTGACCACGTTACACTTTTCTACTAAAGTCCATTGATACTATAGTTCAGACCATTACTTATTTTACGTAGTAATTTTATTATTTTAACGTTTTTTTCTACGAGCTTGGGCAGGTACCATAAAAAAAAAAAAAAAAAACGTTTGGAATTAAATAGAAAATATTCGACACGGTACGACACCTAATACCGATTGTTTAAGTTGCCGTAAACCGAAGGCGTTTGAAGTATAGGTAGCGAAAACAAAACACTAAGACTCTGCCCTTTAGCTCTTAAGCCCTAACGTTTTATTGATAACATGCGTCAGTAGTCTGAATCGTTTATTTTTTTATCTTGTTCCGTTTCTCTACTGAGTTAAGATAGATTGCGTGTTAACTCAAATAAAAAATTCAAAGAGAGCACTGTCAAGTCACACAACCAACAAAATCTTGCTTCATTGGAGACTATGTCCTAGAAGATAATCACTGTTATTCATGAATTTTCAGTTACGAATTCGTTTCAGTTTTATCTTGAATTTTCTGTGTAGAGTGGTAGGTATTTTTGAACATTTTCCCAAGTTGAGCGAAAAACTAGAGTTGATGTGGTCAAACTATTAAATACTCAGCGCATATATTATCTTTTTATAACCATCTCAATATCATAACATGGAAGAGTTTGCATATATATGGAATACTTGTGAAAAGTATTGTATGTTACGTACAACGTGTTTATTGTTGTTCAGTACAAGTAAAATACATTGTTTCAACCACATGAAATACAAAACAATATTAAACGAGAACATCCACAATGCTGAAGCCTACCACCATGTTTAAACGAACCAGTTTTTTTATTTTTGTCGGTGAAAATAAACAATTTGGCTGTTATTGATTTTAATGAAACTTTTTCAACCGAGTTTATGAAGCAAAAGATCGCGTGATCGAACCCAAGTGTTTTATTTTATTATCGTTCAGAATTTCCTTTAAGTAAAGCAATCGGATATCCCATGGACTGGCGCCGAACAACGTTTACGGTAGATATTCTTATTCTGCGTGATACATGCTTTTTACTCTGTTCGGAAACAAAATCCCTACCAAAAATTTTTGTCAGGCCAAGGAAACCTTTTAGTGAACATCAATCACACTGGTAAAGTTACTTTTTGTTGTGAGTCAACAAGTGTATTTTCAAACTTGAAACGACATTGAATGGCTTTTCACAAATTTCATATCAATTGATATTTTTTTTAGTGTGAGAAAACATGTGTCTTTTCAAACTTCCAGACTTGGTACATGTTTTGTCACAAACATCGCATCGATGAGGATTTTTTTTCAGTGTGGGTTAGCATGTGCCTTTTCAAATTTGAAATGACACTGAAACTCTTTTCACAAACATTACATCGATGAGGTTTCTCTTCAGTGTGGGTTAGCATGTGTCTTTTCAAATTTGAAGTGACACTGAAACTCTTTTCACAAACATCACACCGATGAGGTTTCCGTTTAGTGTGAGTCAATATGTGTCTTTCCAAATCTCTAACACGAGCAAACCGTTTCTCACAAACATCACATCGATAAGGTTTCTCTTTAGTGTGAATCAACATGTGTCTTTCCAAATCTTTACCATGAGCAAACCGTTTCTCACAAACATCACATCGATGAGGTTTCTCTTTAGTGTGAGACAACAAGTGTCTTTTCAAAGTTCCACACTGTGTAAATCTTTTATCACAAAAATCACATCCATAAGGTTTCTCTTTAGTGTGAATCAACATGTGTTTATTCAAATCTTCACCACGAGCAAACTTTTTTTCACAAACATCACATCGATGATGTTTCTCTTTAGTGTGAGTCAAAATGTGTCTTTTCATAGTTCCACAGTGTGCTAGTCTTTTATCACAAAAATCACATCCATAAGGTTTCTCTTTGGTGTGGGTCAACATATGTCTTGTCAAATCTCCACTTTGAACAAATCTTTTATCACATGTATCACATCGATGCGGTTTCGCGTTAGTGTGAGTCAACATGTGTCTTTTTAAAATCCAACTCTGGGTGAAAGTATAAAAATCGTTGTTAAGTGTTGCAAATGCAACCGATAGCTAATCGGCATTAGAGCATCTGTTTTTTATATCAATCTTAAACTGTAGGTACCTTGCAATACCTGTTGGTTTGTGATGCACGCTCAAAAAAGTGTACCATCCAGGGGTGTCGAAATTTCTGTATCCAGGAATAAAATATAGTTGAAATCCCACCACCCGTTAAACCAAAGCCTTTGTATGTCAAAGTGCCTGGCATCATTGAACGGGCACCTAAAGGAACACCAAAGACACATAGCAAAATGGGCTTCGTTGAAATCGGTCTAGGCTAGCCATGCAACGACGAGATGAGTTTATCAATTCTGCAGCTGCTGGTGCGATTGGCAAAGAGACTAAGCTTACAAAAAAGAGTTTTTTTTAAATCGTGAAACATTTACTGGCGCGCCAACACGATGAATATAAAAATGATTCTAATTTCGATTACCTATCGGTCGCTTTAAACTGCTGAACAAAGGTTTTTATCTACGTTTTTGCTTTAACGTCTTTCTCAACATGCTTAAAATATGCCTGGTAGTAACACTATATTCACTGTAACAATATGTTAGCATTTATACAATTGTTTTACATGTTTTTTTTTTCTTTATCCGTGTTACATACTACACATCAACAAAAATTTAACTCTTCCAGTAGTTTTTATTGTAACATGCCCACATTTCGATGTCCCATACGAGATACCATCATCGGGGTAATGACATAAATGAAAAACACAATTTTTTTTATATGGCAACAAGGGTGGTAAAACACACACACAAAAAAAACGCAGTGTGCATCAATGGTCAAGTGATAACACCTAGCTCAATGGTGCAAAAGCGACCGATAAGTTATCGGCATTAGAACGTCCGTTTAACGTTTATCGTGTTGGTGTGAGAATGTATGTTCCACGACTCTCGGAAACCGCGCTTGTGGAAATCAGTTTTTCTTGATACATTATGCCTGGCAGCAACAGTTTATTCCTACTACACATTACTTCCCCCGATTTGGTGTTCAACAAAGCTGGGTAGAAAGTCAATGTCCAGAAGAACTGATACAGTATTAGAGATGTGGGCTCTTACTAAATTTTATTGCAGCATTATTGACCCTGCACAATACGAGTGTATTACTGCGACCCAAAACATTAGTGGACACAATTTATTTTCATGCACACAAAAACATTTGTAGCCATAGTGCTCAAAAAGTAAAGAGTTTTAATCGCGTAAGATTAGCTGCTGGACAACAAAAGAATTATTTTTTTCGTGACTGGCACAAACATTGAGAACACAGTTTTTGTATTATTTTATACTTGGGATGAAACTTGTTTAATTTTGCACAACTTTCATAAATGTTGCGTAGATAGCAAATAGGCAGTGTCGAAATATACAAGCGTAATTGAATTGGGTAGTCAAACTCGATCATCCACTACGCGTTGCGAATGTTAAATAAGGTCCTGCAGTGCTATTAAAAACATTTTTTGGGGCAGGAACTTGGCGGAATGTTCCGGCGGGCTTGACCCATATACAGTCATCAAAACCCTGATGGGCATTCGTAACCTGAGTGTCCTGGGTTCGAACCCCGTGAAAAAAAAAACATTTTCTATGAGTCAGAAACTCGGTGGAATAGTCAAAGAAGCTTGATACAGAAAACCTGATATTTCCACCCGGGAGCGGCCTAGGTTCAAACCCTGTTAAACATTCAAAAAAATAAAGAAGTCACCTACAAGATTGACCGTTGCATTAAATCCCATGCTAAGAAGACCACCACTGCTGACGAGCGAAAGAATGAGAATTCTAGCATCAATTTGGAAGTCATGTGCTCCTAGATTCCCAGTAAGTGTTTGTACATTGTCATTTTCGTCCTTAAACTAGATGATATGTAGAATTTAGATCATTACAATCCAAAATCCTGGGAACGTGTTCATGAAATAGGGGGAGAGGGAGGCAACGTCTAAATGCGTTATATTCACATCGAGTCCGCCGTCGAGCTGTCAGTTTTCAATACATTTACAATTTTTCCAATTAATAAGCTAGTGACTTGAATATGTTCACCCATTGGAAAGTGAAGCCGTTAAATTTTGACTGGTTAACATTTTTTTTCTTGTGATTGCGAGGTAAACTGCTTTAATTTTATGATATTGATGTAAGTAACAGTTAACTCACAAACAGAAGGTCTTCTTCAAGTTCGGTGTCGAAGGAGGAAAATTGAAACACCAAGAACGTCCTTTTTTTCGAGTTTAAATCTCAACACACAGCCAACGTTAATTACTTTCAAAGTTAGGTGACATTAAATTATACGTCGTGCCAGTAACATTTTCTCCACACGTTTTTGTTGAAATGCGAAAAAGGGGTATGATTCAGTTCAACTTTCCTTAGTGGTCAATCTGGCGATCCCCTACTACGAAGCTGACATGTGCAGCATACGAGGCAGGCAACGGTGCTTGTGGTTCGACTTTCGGCGAATTCTCCACAAAGCCTGCGTAGCTCAGTTGGTAGGGCGCGAGTCCCGGAAAGACTCCTGTCGTGGATTCGAATCCCACCGCAGCCTAGATTTTTCTAGCCTACGCCTTGCCATATGGTGAATGCTTGCTGATCGGCTGATTCTGTATGGCACCTTTAATGGACCTAGCGTACCCGAGATAATTGGAAAAGTTTATCTATCAGGAAGGGGATTAGATTTGCGTTGTGTTGGCAAAAAATTGCAGCATTTAGAAAATCTACAATCACAAATATTCACCACAGAAAAATTTGCTAAATACCGTTTGGTGTCGCAAAGAGCATACGCGAATATTTTAAATGCTATTTGTTGAACAATGTCATTCTAAGTCAGACACTCGTTTAGTGCAGAACAAAATTACACACAAGCGGCGATAAAAAATACAGAGTGCGCTGAAAAGACCAAACTGTCTCAGTTTTTAAGCAAAAAAATCCTAAACCGAGATAAGTTATGAAAACTGTTAAACAATATTGATTTTTATGCCCAAAAGATGGTTGGGATTGCCGAAATGGGGGAAACACAAATTGGTGTTACTTGCACAAGCACAAAAAACTTCAAACCAAGATTGCAGGAAGCTAATGCAAATTATGGAATCGACCGAACCCTATACTGAATCGCTGTGGGCCAGCAAAACCGTTGCCCTCAAATGTCGAACGTTTTATTTTAAATCACTCATCAACGCCGGAATTCTGGATCATTTAAACTTATTGGATAATGCAGGAGAATATCTGTTATATGATGAGCTGGCGATAAAATTCAATTTTAACCCGAACAATCACGACAATCACAAAAACTATGTTAAAGTGATAAAGGCTCTGTCGCCAAAATAGGATCGAACAAATGCTATCTCCGAAGAAAAAACAAGTTTGTTAAATTTGTGCAACGAGTTCTGTCAAACATTTGACTCTCCTAAAGCGGTTTATACTAAAATTAAAGTACGTTCATTGCTGATGAGAGCTTTGGAAATAAAGACAATGGCAGACTGAAAACATCCGGATGTTTCCTCTCTGCCATCAACACGCACAGGGACAAGTATTATTGCAAAACTTTTGGCCTCAACGTTCCCAAAGTATTTTGTGCAGTAATTTTGCAAGACAAACCAAAAACGAAGAAAATAGCAGATAGTCTGATGTTGCTTATGGCGTATTTTCTGCTAACGCAAGGAAAGGCATTTCAAGGACCAGTAAGTATTTTTCCACCGATCTTGTTGTCAAAGTAAACATAAAAAATGGCATTGCGACTTTCGAACGAGAAAGTTACCATTTTATTGAGAAAACTTTTTTTTAATCTAAGAAAAAAAATCCACACCGTTAATTTGGATACCGCTACCTTAGATCATCTTTTATGAAAGAGTTATGTGTTGTTTAAATTACTTGTTTTAATGTTTATTAATTTTCCCTGAAATAATTTATATTTCTTATCAACGTAAAGTTTGCATGAGAGTTCTTAAAAACAAAATTATATTGCTTATTTGTAGGGAGTTTTGAATTTTCCGTGCAAGATCCAAATAGGTAAGAACAGAAAAAGGTGTTTCACTTTTTCTTTTTGGGTAAATTTGACAACTTGTTTGGTGGGACTCAAACTGCATCATTTGTCGAGTTGATTGCCATTTTGCAAATGTGTAAAAACTTTTGTTTGATTAGATGGTCTAATTGGTATTTTGGAGGTTTTACCATGGCTTGTTTGGGGAAAAATAACCAATAATTTTTGTCAATAAAAGCAAAACATGGAGTTCCTATACACAAGATTACAAGTTTACGAAATTTAAATGGCATTTGAAACCTCCTTACAAATATTTTTTTTTGTCTTGCACAATTTTGCCCTATCTTAGGCTACCATGTCGCCGTGCAGCAAAGAAGCCCATGCTCACTGCAGCAATGAGGAAGAAAATGCTTTAACTTTTGCAAGAAATACCGATGTAGGACAGCTACAAAGTGAAGAAAAGTGATATTTATTGATGAAAGCACTTTAAAACTGGTTGATTAAAACAAATCAAAACACCTCAACAATGTAAATACGTTCATTTCTTTCGTCAGTTCAGGTTGTCGTTCCATATTAATGATTTAGACAGATATTGAATTAGACCAGAATAGAAAAGTTTTGTACAGCATGAGAATAAATTGTGAAAACAAAAGATTTCTGTTTTCGAAGCAGATGAGCTGATTTTTGTGCTTCGTTTATGCAACAAACTACGGATTGATATTATCGAAACTGGTTTTTGGATATAATTTTAATATACAATGTATTAGATCAGGTACATTATTTTGCATGAAAATAGAGATGGTCACACATACACATTATATACGAAAATAATGCTGGTCTGCCATGATGTTTAAAACGAATATGTTGTTTATTTGCGTTTGTGAAAACAGACAATGTATTGCTTGGTTATGATTGATTTTATTCAAAAATTTTCAACAGCGTATATAAAGCAAATGATTGCGTGATTGAAGCTAAGTGTTGTTTTTTGTAATACTGTGAATAAATTCCTAATGTACAGCAATCGAATATCCCACGGACTGGGGCAGAACTTAAATTACTGTAGATTAAAATAGTTTGGTGAACAACGTCAAATGTACATGGAGTTACCGTTTCTATTGTTACTTTGTGTTGTACATGTTTTTTTTCACATTGTTTAGAATCAAAATCCATACAAAAAGGCAACTTTGAGCCAAAGTTAATCTTTTAATGAACATCACAACGGTAAAGTTACTTTAGGTTGTGAGCCAACATGTGTCTTTTCAAATTTGAAATGTCACTGAAACTCTTTCCACAAGCATCGCATCGATGTGGTTTCTGTTTAGTGTGGGTTAACATGTGTCTTTTCAAATTTCCACTTCGGGAAAACTTTTTGTCACAAATATCACATCGAGAAAGTTTCTCTTTAGTGTGAGTCAACATGTGTCTTTTCAAATTAGAAATGATACTGAATTTCTTTTCACAAACATCACATCGATGTGGTTTCGCTTTAGTATGGGTCAACATGTGTGTTTTCAAAGTTGAACTGACACTGAAACTCTTTTCACAAAAATCACATCGATGAAGTTTCTTTTTGGTGTGGGTCAACATGTGCGTTTTTAAATTTGAAATGATACTGAATTTTTTTCACAAACAACACATCGATGAGGTTTTTGTTTGGTGTGAATCAACATGTGGGTTTTCAAGCTTCCTCTTAGTGTAAATCTTTTATCACAAGTACCACATCGATGAGGATTCTTTTTGGCGTGGGTCAACATGTGTCTTCTCAAATTTGAACTAAAATTGAAACTCTTTTCACAAACATCACATCGATGAAGTTTCTTTTTGGTGTGGGTCAACATGTGTGTTTTCAAATATCCACCACGAGCAAACCCTTTTTCACAAACAACACATCGATGTGGTTTCTCTCCAGTGTGAGTCAACATATGTATTTTCAAAGTTCCACTTCGGACAAAAGTTTTTTCACAAACATCACATCGATGAAGTTTCGGAATACAGCGTTTCAGCTTATGTCGTTTTATATTTCCACGTTCAATAAACCTCTGATCATAAACATCACTTTGCTCGATTTTAAAATCCTGAAATTCCATCTCGTCAAATTAGTTGTCCAGGTATTATAACAAAAAGTTTTATCTGAATCATGAGTATTATGTTATGACCTGAAGAAAGATGTTAGTAATTTACTATTGTACTAAATGCTTTAATTGCTGTTCCTAAGTTTAAAACAAAGAAATGTTATGTTTAAAATTGTTTGACATAAATTTAATTGAACAAACTTACTACGTACCGGAACGTAGAAGCAAACCTATATCGACTTCATACTACAAGTTTCCAACAACATGTGTACAAAGGTAAATACATTGAACAATACTACCCTTGAGTAATGAGATTCAAATAAACAGAACAAACACTTATGCGATTAACTATCTACAAAGCATAATTCACAAGTGAATTTCAAACTAGCTAACAGCGGTTCCCAACTGGGGAGGAATTCCTCTACAGCAGTTGTGGGCAACCTGCGGGCCGCATGCGGCCCTTCATTAAAGGTTGTGCGGCCCGCATAGACGCTTGGATTTCAAAAATACTGGCAAACGTGTACAATTATTACATATTTTTGAGCTGAATAATCCGCCTGGTGCCAGTTTTCTGCGATCTGGCAAAATGTGGCTAGAATCAAATACGAATTATACTTGTAGTTGAGCATATTTGGTAAGAAACAAAGCAAAATCGCGTTGTGTTATGCACATGTGCGGCCCGCGATCCAATTTTTACATTCATAATTGGCCCTACAGTAACAAAGATTACCCACCCCTGCTCTACAGGGAGGAATTTTATGAGTTCAGGGGAGGAATTTCATAAAAACTGTAAAAAAAATAATTTACATTGGAAATGTTACAGAATATTTTTGTCTACACATTATTATGTCCATTATAATTTTGAACTGGTTTACATTTGAAACTAGTTGTAAAGGATTCTGAAATGGACATCCCTAGTTATAAGGTCTATTTCAAATTGTTATGATTTTTTATGTTATATTTGTTTTTCGTCTTATGGGGAGGAATAAATAGTTCGAAAATGGGCAAAGGGAGGAATGTAACAAAAAAGGTTGGGAACCACTAAACTAGTATCAACTTACTTAGCGATGTGGCAACCAGCTATTTAAAAAATTCCTTTTCCAGGGTGTCCGATTACCCCTCACTTATATTGGTCCGAAACTAGGACAAACCAACTGAGGGAAAATCAAAATTATTTGACAAGAACTTAATTATATGTCAGACTCAACCAGTAACAAAATCCAATAACAAAAAGAACCGATTTCGTCAAACTTTAGGATTCTATAGTCGATAAAGTTGGCAATTTTTGTTCTAACTATCAAAACACTGGAAGGTGTTTTTTTTGACGTACAAAGGGCATTGTGCGTGTTGTTCGTAAGCAGCAAAACAACAAAACTTTGTTGACAGCAAAAACGTAATACTTCATATTTTTCATGTTTGTGTACAGTTACGAAAAGCTCAATGCTTCTTTTAGTAAAAAAGATTGTCTGATTTGAAGCAATTTTGAAACAAGCTGCTTATATTTTTATGTCAGAATTTAACATTGCTTCGTTGAAAACATTACAAAGTTAACAGAACCAAACATAAAACAGTACAAACACTTTTAATTACGCATAGACTAATTTTCGACTGAAGTGTTGAGCGAATCGGCATTATCTTGCTTCGCAATGCAGCAGTCAGCTGTGCAACAATTTCCTTTTCCAGCGTGTCAGATTACAAGCGTTAATTATAATGGTCCGGGTCCGAACTGGGCCAAACCGTTATACAGTCCACTGGCGCTGGTAAAATCAAAATGCGTTGTTCAGTGCTTTCATAAAATCGGGTATTTAATTATGCGCGATATCCGTGTAACTTTAACCTAAAGCAACTCGCTGTAGCCAATGTGACAAACAACCAAGTTTTTGAACACACGTGACAAAGTCTTTCTTATTTTTATTTTAATATACCGTAGAAACCTTTTTACTTACTGCGACATACTTGTTTGTTTGAACTAATGTGTCACAACTGACATACAAGTTGCTGATCAAGCTGCCTGACTATTTGCTAATTAGATTTATTCTAAATTACCGTTTTATCGTGCAGTAGATAGTATCGTGTTCAATAGAATCCTAATTCACACGCTTTCGGTCACAAATATTGTTTGTGGAACAATGCAGTAAAATAACTATGCGTGTGCTTATTAACTTAACTTTACTTAACCGCATTGTGTCTCATACGTGCTGAGCTGATCGAGTGGCTTAGCGACGCGGCAGTCAGCTGTGCAACAATTTCCTTTCCCAGCGTGTTTAATTACAAGAGTCATTTATAGTGGTCATAAACTGGGCCTGGGGACTGGTAACTGATTAGTCAAAACGGTTAAACCTGTAATTTAAGACATGTGAAAAATCATTTCAGTTGGTCAGGTACTAACACATCGGTGAAAACACTTCTGCGCCGATTTTATTACCTTTAGTGGAAAATATTACAAGTAATACTAACTTTCGCTTTATTTACAACTGCAGTCATATTACACACTCAAATTAACCTAAACAAACTGCTGGTCAAATATGAAACCTGTGAAAAAATCGTCCTAACAAACCAATTAAACTTTCCACTTGCTTTGCCTCGCTACTGAAAATCCCTCAACAGGGCTACTGTTTCCAGTTGCATCGCGTACACAAACTAATTTATACAGTAATCAGTTATGCAGCTGCGAACTCCGACGTTTTCACGTTTTTGTATTACAGGAAGCAATTAGCTAGTTTGACTAAGGGCATGCAGTCAGGGACGAATGGTGTATGTGGCGTTTTTTTTTTAATAGAACGTTTGGCAGCGTATGGTTTGACTGCTTTTTGAATGACAATTTAGGTGTCAACTACGCGTGATGTTACACACTCATTCAGCTATAGTGACGCGTGTGAACCCCTTCACATGGGGTTGTACACAACAGTGGAACGAAGCGTTTTTCTGAATAAGGAAACGAAATTGCACAAAGTGTCAGTTAACACCTCATATTGCGTGATGCAAGCCAACAAGTAGTTTACACCTCGAGTTAACTATTTGTTTATATTTATTCGTTATTATATGATGCAAAATTAATTTTCAAACGTTTTTGCTTTGTGTGTTACGAAAAAGTCATTTACTCGTCATCACCAAACTGCTGAGGAGAAGTGTACAAATCGGAGTACCAGAGAATCCTCAGCCGGGGTTCAATTGCCTTTTATTAATGCAGAAAAATTAAGGGTTGTTAGCGTTTATTTAAAAGTTAAGTGTTAAAAGGTGTGGCTTCTAGGATATGTTCTTACGAGCGGAACCACGAATCTTAAGTATATTTACAACGCAAAGAAAAACTGCTTGAAGCTATAACATATTTTATAACACTGATGATGCGACATTGTTCAGCATAAAGGAAAAGAAATTCAGAAATTTTCCACACAGAAATTAAGGCAAACTTTGAAACAATTGAATTTTAGGAAATATTACCATCAAGAAACATAATCAAACGAAATACTGTAAAACATTAATAGCAATATCTGCCAATCTCGCTTAAATTTGCACAAGGAGCAGACCAGAAAAATCTAACATGCGATGGAATCCCACGACAGGGATTTAATTATACTTTGTTTGAACAAATTCGCAGATATAAGAGACCTTTGCGGCGCATTATAATGTTTTCTAAACCTAGCATCGGACTTATATCTGCAAGTGAAAATTCTTAGCTGACGTTTTAATCTGGCTTACTATGACCAGTTGTTACGCGTACACAAAATAATGTAGACAGAAATTAGTTGTGTAGGTGCGATCTCCGACGTTTGTACGTTTTTGTGTTACAGTAAGCTATTGACTAGTTTGACTCGGGGTCAATCAATCAACGTTTAGCAGCGTATACTTAGCCTGTGCTTTGAATTTCAATTTAGGTTTCAACTACGCGGCGTTATGTTACACACTCATTGAGCTACAGTGACCGTTCTGGTGAGCGAAACGTTGGCAAAAATACAAGTTCTTAATAAAACAACTTGTATTTTGTTTAGCATTACACCACGTGAACGTCAAAATAAAAATAAAGTATGCAATTTGCTATCAGCTAAAACTAAAAAAAGCTTAGAACGCTGTTGATACGATTATAAACTATCACAAAACATTATTTGGAAAATAAAAATATATCACATCCATGTCAATTTCGTTTACCGTTTTCGTTTCGTTTTTTGCGGAAAGTGTTTTCATGTTAACGCGTGCCGTTAAATCCATTAATTCCGCGTGTAGATCAAAGTGTTCGTAATGCTGCGAACGTTAACATAAAATTCTTTTGCACCCCACTACACTGTAGCGTTTCTAGTTATCCTGTCAAGTCTGAAGTACCTGTCAAAGCTAGCATATGTAACGTCACTTAATTTCAAGTATAAACGTTAATGTGTATGACGTTGTTATAATAAACTTTTACGCAAGTTCACCAATGACGTTTTATGTACTAATTAGAGCTTTGAATTAAGAGACGAAGTTGATATCTTTTATAATCTTTTATAATAATATTAACTTCATCTCATTTGCTTAGCCGAAAATAACTCTTTGGCGCGTTATACCGTTTACAAAACCAAACAAAGGTCTTTGAAACAGGGCATTATTGGTGCAATTAACTTTTTGCAAAGCCTAATTTTTTACTGAAGATACAAGCTATAACCGATATCAACTGGCTTCGCAATATGGCAGTCAGGTGTGCAACAATTTCCTTTTTCAGCATGTCCGATTGCAAGCGTCATTTTAAATTATTTGTGAGCTCTTTTTTGCAAATGATGCACTTTGCTTGTATTCAGCCAAGAAATAGTGAATGCGGTTACACTATGCGTAGAGCGCGCACAAACCTACAAAAGTTTTGATTGTGGTGCTGCACTCGGCCAAACGTCTCAAATTATAAAAGTATGGTGTATGATTTCGATTCCTGATGTAATCAAGTGGTATTTTTTCAAAATTAATACACTGTTGATTGATCACGTGTGTTTGTATGAGTTGCATCAAAACACAAATAACGGCATGCAGTAAATTTATTTTTGTTTAAACCATGCAACATTTCACCGGTTGATAGAAAACACCACAAAAACATGTCATTTGGTTTACCGATGAACTCTTATTAAACCAAGTAAGATAAAACTGCACAAACTGTAGTTTTTAACTAGCTCAAAGTTTGGCAAGCCTGATATTAGCAAGAATGAAGTTAAATATTTCAAACAAAACAGATGATCATGCATGTGAAAAACATCAGCGTTTACATTGTGACTCTGTGTGGTGCATGTTTTTTTCACATTGTTTGGACACCAAGGCTGTACAAATAGGTGATTTTACAATCAAAGCAAATATTGTTACGAACATCAAATCGGTTTTACCGTTTATTGTGAGTCAATAAGTGTCTTTTTAAACTTGAAATGACATTAAATCTTTTTTCGCAAACATCACATCGATGAGGGTTCTCTTTAGTGTGAATCAATATGTGTCTTTTCAAAGCACTACCACGAGCAAACCGTTTCTCACAAACATCACATTGATGAGGTTTCTCGTTAGTGTGAATCAACATTGTGTTTTCAAATGACTACCACAAGCAAACCGTTTTTCACAAACAAAACAGCGATAAGGTTTCTCTTTAGCGTGAGTCAACAAGTACCTTTTTGAATTTCCAACACGAGCAAACCTTTTTTCACACACGTCAGTCACATCGATGAGGTTTCTCATTCGTGTGTGTCAACATGTGTTGTTTCAATATTCCAAGCTGACCAAGTGCCTTTCTACAAACAGTACACTGATAAGGTTTTTCTTTGGTGTGAGTCAACATGTGACTTTTCAAAATCCAACCCTGGGTAAAAGTTTTTTCACAAACATTACATCGCTTAGGTTTCTCAATGCTGTGTTTCAACATATGTCGTTTTCTATTTGCAGCTTCCAAAAACCATTGATCACAAATATCACTTTGATCCAAGTCCAAATCCGTTGATGTCATCTCTCTTTGAATTAGTTTTTCAGGTATTATATGTAAAAAATGGTTAAGCTGTTTTGCGATTTATGTGTTATGAGCTGAAAAAATATTGGCTTTTTCCTTTCTCTAAAAAAATGTAAAGTAGTCATTCGACGTTTCGACATCTTATACTGGGCGTCTACCTTAGGATAACGTCTGCTAGCCAACCAGTGGTTCTTGTAACAGCAAGAGAGTGTACACGAAAAAGACACAGCCGCGAAAACGACGATAATACGTGTCATGAACGCACACACCTTTAAGCGGTTACCTGTATTGACTGCCACGTTTAAGACGCGGTACACGGTTATATACGAAACGTGACGTCATAACTCAGGGACGACATCTAGCAGTAAATATATACATCACAATACGTAGGTAAAAATCGTAGTTAAGTGCTGCAAATGCGACTGATAGCTAATCGGCATTAGAACATCAGTTTTTATATTAATTTTGAACTATAGGTACCTTGTAATACTGGTTGGTTTGTGATGCACGCTTAAACGAAGTGAACCATCCAGGGGTGTCGAAATTTCTGTATCCAGAAATAAAATATTCTCGTTTTTGTCTACAAACAAACCAGCACATTCAGGTACCTACAGTTAAAGTCCCACCACCCGTTAAACCAAAGCCTATGTATATCAAAGTGCCAGACAGATCAAAGAACGGGCGCCTGAAGGAGCACCAAAAAGACGCAGCAAAATGGGTTTCGTTGAAATCTTTGACACAAATTTCGTTGACCAAACTTTTTACGTTCCGGAACGTAGAAGCATAAATATATTTACATCATACTAAAAATTTCCAACAACATCCGTGCTAAGGTGAAACATACTACACATTAACAAATTTTTAGCTCCTCCTGTAATTTTTATAATAGTATGCCGACGTTTCGATGTCCCATACGAGACACCTTCATCAGGGTAATGACGTAAATTATAAACTAAAAGTTGTTATATGGCAAAAAAGCGGTAAAACAAACACAAAATGCGTGGTGGTGAAAAAACGCAGTGTGCATCAATGGTCGAGTGATAACACCTAGCTGAATGGTGCAAAAGCGACCGATAAGTTATCGGCATTAGAACGTGCGTTTTAACGTTTATCGTGTTGGTGTGAGAATGTATGTTCCACAACTCCAGGAAACTTCGTCTGAAAATCAGTTTCCCTCGTTAACACCTTGGCAGCAGAAAAGTTAATGGTGTAATTATGGATAGTAGCATGTTATGGACAGTAAAACTAAATTACAAAGGGTACACGAGGCCCTGCGGTTAAACGGCTACCCGAACTGGATTATCAATGACCGAAAAACCAAGATTGCACGGAAAAAGATTCAGTCCAAAGAGCGTGCTTTTGTCACTTTGCCAAACATTCCTAAGTTAACGGATGTAATCCGTCGCATGTTGCCCGATTTTGGAGTCTCGGTAGGGATTACACCTGCCATCCCTACGTCAGATGCTGTCGCACCACAAAGTCACCATAGATACAAACGCGACAAGGGGCGTGGTGTACGCAATATCCTGTGGATAATGTAATGAGATTTCGCGACGAGACGGTGAGGTCTTTAAATACGCGCCGAAAAGAACACAAAAGGAATATGGCCAAGAAAGATGCAAAAAATCGGCATTAGCAAAACATGCTAATGTGCGTAATCACACCATTAATTTTTCTGCTGCAGGGAAACCGACTTCCACAAGTGAGGTTTTCTGGAGTCGCGGAACATACATTTTCACACCAACATAATGAACGCTAAAACCGACGTTCTAATGCCGATAACTGATCGGTCGCTTTTGCACCATTGAGCTAGGTGTTATCACTCGACCATTGGTGCGCACTGCTTTTCACCACCGCGTATTGTGTGTGTTTTACCACCCTTGTTGCTATGTAACAACTTTATGTTCTCAATTTATGTCATTACCTGGTGAAGGTGTCTCGTTTGGGACATAAAAACGTCGGCATATTATAATAAAAACTGCTGGAAGAGCTAAATGTTAGTTGATACACTATGTCTGGCAGCAGCAGTTTATTCATACTACACATTACTTCCCGCGATGTAATGTAGACCGAAGTATGAAGCATTAGGTCAACATAACATGTAAGCAACAAATTTCTTCAATCTCAACACTCAAATTTTACTATGTTTAAACAAGTTTGCAATCGTAACATACAGATTCTTTGGGGCATTGTAATGTTTTCTGAACAATGCACCGGCTTGCAAACAGAATCAACATTAATGCAATCAACAATCTTCAAATCAAAATGTATAAGTCTGCCGGCACCATCTGGGTCCGCAATATTACAGTCAGATGTGCAACAATTCTCTTTTCCATCGTGTCCGATTTCAAGCGTCATTCATATTGGTATGAAATTGGCAAAACTAACCGCAAGAACAGGTTTTCGTTAGCGCTGACAAAATTCCCAAGGTTTGTTAAGTGTTTAATATTCACCTGCATATGTAATAAGCGAAACACCTGCAACTTCTATCTGAAGCAATATATCTCGCTGTAGCCAACGTAACGAACACCTTTCTAGATTGCCTGTTGCAGCTTATTGCTGAGTAAGTCAAATTAAAGCATGTTGCCTATTGCAAACTGCAACGGAGTAAGCAATTTTTCATTTGGCAAAACGTGTCCTAAAGGAATATTTCCTAAAAGTTTCTCACTGCTCATTACAAAATTTTCAGTTACTAATGTGTTTCAGTTTTATCTTAAATTTTCTAAGTAGAGTGGAACGTATTAACAGTACTTTACAGGTTTGTCTGTTTAAAAAAATTACCAAGTTCAGTAAATAACTTGATTTGGTTAAAAATTTTATAGAGTTGATTTGGTTAAACTGTTAAATGCTCAACACTTTAAATATTTTCATAACCACTGAATCATTATCATACGATATAAAATTTAACATATATATATATATAATACTTTAAATGACTGCGACCTGCTGACTCAACGTGTTACAAATTCTAAACCAACGGTAACGTACATCAACGTGTTTATTGTTCTTCAATACAAGTAAAATAACACTTTTTCGCCCAATTGAAATTCAAAACAATATTAAACGAAAACATACACAATGCTGAAGCTTATGTGTAAACAAGCCCGAGTTTTATTTGTGTCGGTAAAAATAAACAAGGTAATATTTCGTCGTTATTGATTTTAACAAAACAGTTTCAACCGAGTTCATCAAGTAAAACATAGCGTAATCGGATCTAAGTTTTTTTTGTAAGATTTTGAAGAAATTACTAATGTAAAGGAGTCGAATATCCCATCGACTGGCGCCAAACTTAAACTACAGTAGATTTAAATAGTTTGGTGAACAACGTTAAATGTACATAGAATCACCGTTTTTATTGTTACTTTGTGTGGTACATGTTTTTTTAAAACTGTTTGGAAACAAAATCCATACAAAAAAAGCAATTTCAGCTAACCTTCACACAAGTAAAGTTACCTTTTGTTGTGAGTCAACATGTGTCTTTTCAAATTTAAAATGTCACTCAAACTCTTTCCACAAACATCACATCGATGTGGTTTCTCGTTAGTGTGGGTCAACATGTGTCTTTTTAAACATCCCATACGAGCAAACCCTTTTTCACAAACATCACATCGATGAGGTTTCTCTTTGGTGTGAGTCAACATGTGGATTTTCAAACTTACACGTTGGGTAAATCTTTTATCACAAGTATCACATCGATATGGTCTTTCTTTAGTGTGAATCAACATGTGTCTTTTCAAATTTCCAGTTTGGGTAAATCTTTTATCGCAAACATAACATCGATGAGGTTTGTCTTTAGTGTGAATCAACATGTGGGTTTTTAAATTTCCGGTTTGGCTAAATCTTTTATCACAAACATAACATCGATGAGGTTTGTCTTTAGTGTGAGTCAACATGTGTGATTTTAAAACTTCCGTGCGAGCAAACCCTTTTTCACAAATATCACATCGATATGGTCTCTCTTTAGTGTGAATCAACATGTGTCTTTTCAAATGTCCACTGTGGGTAAAAGTTTTTTCACAAACATCACATCGCTTAAGTTTCTCAATGCTGTGTTTCAGCATATGTCGTTTTACTTTTCCATCTTCCAAAAACCGTTGATCACAAATATCAGCTTGATCCACGCCTAAATCCGTTGATGTCATTTCCATTTAAATCAGTTATTGAGGTTTTATAAATAAAAAATGGTTAAGCTGTTTTACGACTTATGTTTGATGAGCTGAAACAAGATAGACTTTTTTGTTCATCTGACAAATGTAAACAATTCATCCGACGTTTCAACGTCATATACGCGCAGTCTACATCAGGGTAATGTCAGCTACCCAACACAGTCGTTGTTATAACACCCCGAGAGTGAACATGAGGAAGACACTGGCGCGAAAACGAAGATGAAAACGTGGGTCAAAATCGTAGATTAACATACAAACTGATGTTCTAAAGTCAATTAGCTACAGTCGCTTGGAAATGGTGAACAAAGGTTTTTATCTACGTTTTTGCGCCAATGTCTTTCTGGTGTTCAATCTCGGGGTGCTAAAGACCGCTTTGGATAACTGACATTATAAGTTCAAAGAAACGTGTTTGAAATATGCCTGGTAGTAACACTATATTCACTGAAACAAGATGTTAGGATTTACACATTTTTAGCTCTTCCAGTTTTTATTGTAATATGCCGACGCTTCGATGTCCTATACTAGACACCTTGATTAGGGTAATGACATGAAGTGAAAACGCAAAGTTGCTATATATCAACAAGGGCGGTAAAACACACACAAACTCGGTGGTAAAAAAACGCAATCGTCGAGAGTTATAATCACATATAAGTTATCGGCATTAAATAGTCAGGTTTAACGTTTATTATGTTGGTGTAAAAATGTATGTTCCAAGACTCTAGAAAACCTCGCTTGTGGAAGTCGGTTTCTCTCGCTGACACCGTGGCAGCAGAAAAGTTAATGGTTTAATTGTGGACAGTAGTAATTATCCGTCTCTTTGCACCATTGAACTAGGCAGAAACAAACAAGGCAGCATATTAGTGTAAAACAAAAAGTTTCGAAATCAACTTGTGTCATTAACAAATCAATAAACGTAAAATAAAGCAGCACATAAAATCAGTGAAAAACGCGACAACAAGCGCTATATTCAATACTTCACGGACAATATTCAATAATTGATTGCATAAAATTATTTGCAAAAACAACATGCGAAGTGTTTGTCTTACCATTTTCTGGTTCTGGTTTATAACGAGTGTTAAATATTTTATTCGTTCTCTGTTTGATATTGCAGAGAACCTTGCTCTTTGCTGGCCTCCAGTGGTGTTGGATTTGGAGCATGACGTAACATTATATCTTTTCCCTGACAAATAACAGTTTCTTAATAAATACAAGTCATAGTATCACAAAATATTTGCCTGGAATTCATAATAAGCTTGACTTTTGGAATCTGATCTTGTACAAGTATCGAATGTTCCGAATGTATTCGTGTTCATCCAATTTTGATCATCTGGAATTGAGGAAACGCGTAAGACCAATTTTCTAGTGGAGAAAATAATCTTTTTCACCTATAACATTTTCGTTGTTGTTTAACGACGTAACATATCACAAATCACTATAACTTTCATCTAAACCTAAATCATTATCGTTAAGTGTAGCCGCGAGAATACATCCAACACCAGCAGCTATCATGTCACAGTAAACCTAAATACAATATAAACGTGATTTAGGGAAATGAGTGGTGAGTGGTTATTAAAGGCCATTTCTGAACCATTACCCTTTAAAAGGGGAGGAATCTTAGAAACTAGGACGGTCTTGCAACTTAGCGCACTAACGAGACCATTGTGAAATATTTATATTTTCTGCAATAAGAAAGTCAACACCGCACGCTTGTTTCTAGGCAATTGTCTTCAACTATTTGCATCGCAACAACTTTTTTTTAAAGATTAATCCAACAAAAACTTTTGTAACTGTTATCTTACAATGCAATTGGATATGAAATCTGGCTAGTACTTTTACTGACTGCTGACTATTCATCCATTGCACCAGCGACCAACATTGGAAAACTCAAACACAAAGTGAACTATATCATACGGTTGTTGTTTAAACGGTCGTAAATTTGTGGATTTATCACCTCGTCAAACAACACGATGTACGTTAAATTTGATGTTATGTTTGCTAAAAGGTTCGCTCTGCAACACTTACGAAATGTAAATTTCTCTGCTCATTATATGATTTAACACATCAAGATGTACAGCAATAGGATGTATCTCATAATATCCCATCGACGTTCACATAATTTACAGTGGATTCGAATGGTTTGGTGAACAGCGTTAACTGTACAAAACGTGACCGTTTTTATTGTTACCCGGTGTGATACATGTTTTATTCACATTGATAGAAATAAAAGTCGGAGAAAAAGGTGATATTTCAGCCAAAACATGTCCTTTTGCAAACATCATATCGGTAAAGTTACTACTTATTGCGAGTCAATAAGTGTCGGTTCAACATTAAATGACAACAAATCGTAATACATCAATCGATTTAGAGTGAGTCAACATGTTAATTTTCTCCACTACAAGCAAACTTTTTCACACAAACATCTTATCGATGAGAGTTTTCCTTTGTGTGAATTAATATGTGTGATTTCAAAGTACTACCACGAGCAAACCGTTTCTTACAAACATCACATTGATAAGGTTTTTCTTTAGTGTGAGTCAACATATGTCTTTTCAAATCTATACCACGAGCAAACCGTTTCTCACAAACATCACATCGATGAGATTTCTCTTCAGTGTGAATCAACATGTGTGTCTTCAAATCACTACCACGGGCAAACCGTTTCTTACAAACAAAACATCGATAAGGTTTCTCGTCAGTGTGAGTCAACAGTGTCTTTTTAAATTTCCACTCTGTGTAAATCGTGTATCACAAAGATCACATCGAAAAGGTTTCTCATCTGTGTGAACCAACATGTGTTTTTTCAAATCTCCACCACGAGCGAATCGTTTTTCACAAACACCACATCGGTGAGGTTTTTCATTGGTGTGTGTCAGCATGTGCTCTTTCAAATCACCTTTACGAGCAAACACTTTTTCACAAACGTCACATCGGTGAAGTTTTTCATTGGTATGTGTCACCATATGTTTTTTTAATACTCCAAGCAGAGTGAATGTCTTTCCACAAACAGTACACTGATAAGATTTTTCTTTGGTGTGGGTCAACATGTGTCTTTTCAAAATCCAACTTTGGGCGAATGTTTTTTCACAAACATCACATCGATGAGGTTTCTCTTTGGTGTGAGGCAACATGTGTCTTTTTAAAATCCAACTTTGGGCAAAAGTTTTTTTTACAAACATCACATCGACATAGTTTTTTAATGCTGTGTTTCAGCATTTGTCATTTTACATTTCCACCTTCAAGAAACCTTTGATCACAGCCAAAATCCTTTGATGTCATCTCTCCTAAAATTAGTTATTCAGGGTATTATACAGAAAATGGTTGAACTGATTTGCGATGAATATGTTACGAGCTGAAACAACATATAATTTTTTTGTTGATTTGGCAAATGTAAATATGTCGTCGGAAGTTATACAGGGTGTCTACATCAGGGTAATGTCAGCTACCCAACATAGGCGTTAGCACCCTTGGAGTGAAAATGAAGCGTAGATAAGTGTTGTTAATGCAACCGATAGCTAATCGGCATTAGAACATCTGTTTTTATATTCATTTTGAACTGTAGGTACCTTGTAATACCGGTTGGTTTGTGATGCGCGCTTAAACAAACTGTGACATCCAGGGGTGTCGAAATTTCTGTATACAGGAATAAAATATTCTCGTTTTTGTCTACAAACAAGCCAGCACATTCAGGTACCTACAGTTGAAGTCCCACCACCCGTTAAACCAAAGCCTTTATATCAGAGAACCGGACAGATTGAAGAACGGGCGCCTGAAGGAACACCAAAAAGACCTAGCAAATTGGCTTTCGTTGAAATCTTTGACACAAATTTGTCACCTTTCGGAACGTAGAAGCATAAATATATTTACATCATACTAAAAATTTCCAACAACTTGCATGCTAAGGTGAAACATACTTACACATTAACAATTTTTTAGCTCCTCCAGCAGTTTTTATAATAGTATGTACCGATTTTTTTGTGGGGTGTGCAAGTGTGATAAAGACAAATGAGGCAAAGCAACGATCAGCCTGGACTGGCGTTGAAAGTCTCAAACGACTTAGACAAAAATAATCAACCAATTACACGACAAGCGTAAAGAGTTGATTGGTCAAGGGGAAAACCCGAGGGGCGCCTCGCAGGCAATTAAGCCGCGGAGGGAAGCCTGGAGCTTTTCCTCAGAGTAGAAGAGCTCTATTTCGTTATACCCTCCGCATCGCTTCACTAGGAAACGGAGAAGGAAGGTAGGGCGGAAGAGAGTAAAAAAGAGAGCTAAGAGCGCAACAAAGCCTTGGAGGCGTATTTAAACAAAAAAACTACCAACTACTTACTATTAAATACCAGCGAAATTTATCACGTGATGGGGTAAGTTCCTTTAGAAGGAAGGTTAACAACTACCTACTACAAAACCAAGAAGAGATACTATAAAAAGGGGTTTTTTGCGGCCTATTTTACGTTAGTCAGAAAGAGGCGAAAAGAGGTCAAAAAAGGTACACACACTAGGGGTGCCTTTGCACCAAAAACCACGCCTGATGCGTACTAAACTGAACAAAAAAAACTAGGCTATCACTGTCTAACCATCCTCCTACCGGTTAACTTTCATGCAAAAAAATCAAAACAGCATGCAAAACAATCAAAACACCATGCGTAGCAGGAAGACTTCACCTCCCAAAGTTTACGTATCGATGTCCCATACGAGTCACCTTCATCAGGGCAATGACATAAATTATCAACTAAAAGTTGTTATATAGCAACAAGGGCGGTAAAACAAACACAAAACGCGGTGGTGAAAAAACGCAGTGCGCATCAATGGTCGAGTGATAACACCTAGTTCAATGGTGCAAAAGCGGCCGATAAGTTATCGGCACTAGAACGTCCGTTAACGTTTATCGTGTTGGTGTGAAAATGTATGTTCCACGACTCTAGGAAACCTCGCTTGTGGAAATCAGTTTCCCTCGCTAACACCTTGGCAGCAGAAAAGTTAATGGTTTAATTGTGGACAGTAGTAATTATCCGTCTCTTTTGCACCATTGAACTAGGTGTTATCACTCGAACATTGGTGCAGACTGCGTTTTTTCCCACCGCGTATTGTGTGTGTTTTACCGCCCTTGTTGCAGGTGTTGCCAACACGTCGATCGCGATCGACTGGTCGATCGTCTGCTTTTGTCTGGAACATTTTAACACATCGCACAAATTGCAATGAGACAATAATTATGTAAATGTCACTTTCTTTGTTGCGTAACAATTGTTATTTTGGCACCACATTATGTCGTAACAACTACAATGTTTGTCGTCACAACTTGGTTGTTTCCGAAGCAGTTGCAATTAATTGGGGAGATTTAAAAGTTCCATCTGATTACTTTGATGAAAAATATGTACATATGCGACGTTATATTGTTGTAAGAACTAGGTGATGCTTGACAAGAAAACTCATGATAAATATATAAATATGTGGTAATTGTCAACCAAATCTCATTGAGAAATTTGCGTTATTGCTTTATGTTAGTGGCAGCCAAAAATACTACAGATCAGTCGATCGTGTACAATTGAGTAAATTTTCGTTGATCTTAACGTCTAACAAGTTGGCCACCTCTGCTATGTAACAACTTTGTGTTCCCAATTTATGTCATTACCCTAATGAAGGTGTCTCGTGTGGGACATCGAAACGTCGGTATATTATAATAAATACTGCTGGAAGAGCCAACAATTTCTTCATACATTATGCCTCCAAACTTGTATTGGTCAACTCTCGACAGTCAGGTCTATGGAATATCAGATCCGTTTTGCATTCTTTTATTCTTTTCCACACATTATATCGAACATGAATCCAAATTCAAATCCAAAAATGCAATTACGTAACGGATCAGATTTCCTTACAAATGTTACCGTTGGTGCTCAATCCTATATTTAAATAGAAACAATAAAAAGTAATACGTTAATGATATGACAGCGTCTACATACAGATTCCGCACAAGTGCAGATTTCGCATCGCACAACGTAACACCAAGCAAGGCGCACGCAGTGTAAAGCGCAACAGAAGTGCCACATAAACAAGGCGCGCTGATTACACGCACCCTTTTTGCACGGAGCCAAGCGCCCCAAAGGCAAGAAATGGTCTGTTTGTGAACACAAGCAACGGTCCGTAACACCTACTAGACATTACTTCCCTCAATCCCAACACTCAATTTTTACTGTTTAAACAATTTTGCAAACCCTACATACATATTCTTTGGGGCATTATAATGTTTTCTAAACAATTCACCGGCTTGCAAACAGAATACACCCAGTCAGAAAAATTATCCTTTGCCATCCATGGTTTTTCCCCCGACATGGAAACCCGAAGAAAACGTTGGATGAAAAGTTGATACTGAGCCAGAGCTACCCCGAACCTATATCTACCTAACTTGCCACGAAACTTGACGCCGGACCACAGATAAATAATGGATAAAACTTTTCTATGAATTATCTTCGGACCTTTACCGCCTTTTCTCTGTTATTCTACAGGCCTTTTCCGATTTACCGATATTGTTCACCCAATTAACCATGGTAAGCAATACATATTTGCTCTTTGTTTGTACCACTGACCTTTCCAATAAAAGCAATACTCCAGTTGTGGTCCAGTTACTCGTTTAATTTTTATACAACAAATCATGATATGAATAGCAACTTTCAGCAAATATATGACATTGAAAATAGCACAGTAGACTTAAACGATATAATTAACAACTGCTAAATGTCGTAATGTTGTAGTTTCAAAGGTTTTTATCTGTAAAGCAACCCAAAACACAAAAGAAAATGTATCAACCAAGATTTACTACCCCATGTGCCATAGACAGGATTGTGAATTAGCTTATTGTTTCGAAACCACCTGGCCATAACACATGTGAAAAAAATAGGTGTGGTTAAACCGATTTCCGTGCATCTCGTCCTCCATCCCAGTGTGACACCCCAGCAAACACCCGCTGCACCGCATCTGCCAATATGATATATGATGCACCAGCATATTTTGTCTCCCTGATCACACCTACAAAAAGTTGCATTACTTTGTGAGAAAAATTGTGAATTGTGAGAAAGCATGAAATACGATTTGACATTAGAGCCAAGCTTGCATCGGTCCAAAACTCTAAATTACTTTTTATTACATAGTTAATGAGCCTTTAAACATCTCGAGTTGATTGCATGGAAAACAGAACCATAATGTTTATAAATTTCACTATCACTTGAATCATAAGTTTAGAAATATTATAACATTTGATTTAGCGATATTATATCTCGTCTAACTGCAACCTAAACTGTCTTTTCCTTTTCAAAAGTAGTGTTAACTTCATTGAAAAAGTTGAACAAATACTCATAAAAATTGTAAGTGCCACTTAATGGTTAGAACTTGCTACAGTTCGTGCTCCCTAATTGCTTTTTTCAATCTAATTCTTTTTTCACCAAGGCCACTCCAGGAATATTGTAGCGCTAAAGATTTTTTCATGAAAACTTTAATAAATTCTCTGACAGAAGCTCGAAGCGTTGCTCTCTCTACATGTGCTGCAATAATTGCAATGTCCTGTGTCAGTAAAGAATACAACAAGTTCCCTGTAACTTTTTCTTACAAACAATTTTTAAATGTGTTAGTAAAACTGGCACCTTGTGACTGAACTCTGAAACATGATGTGAATTACTCACTAATCTCAACCATACTGGAAACGCATTTTTTAAATGTCACAATTTCTTACTTACTGGCATTGTTTTCATAGCTGCTGCAAGCTCTTCTTCATCTTCAGCTGCAATGGGCAGTTGTGAATTTACTCGTTTCTTAGGACACTCTATTAGCTGATCGATTTTTTTCTCCAAGCGTTGAACTGATGTTGCAAGAAAAATTATTTCATTACCCATATCTCGAAGTTGATAGTTGTAGTGACAATTGATGTGTAATTCCGCATTAGCAGATTTTCTTTTTTTCTTCGGCACAATTTGAGACACAGCAAACAACCTATTGAAACATATTGACATAAGCAAAATGTGATAAACTACCTGTATATATAAACATATATATATATATAAGTAAAAACTCACTGTTTTGGGCTAATAGATTGTGTCCTTGTCAAAGGGGGAGCTTGGTTTACAGTTACATCTTCTTCATCAGTTGTTTCCACAATATGTTGTAAATAAGCCTTCTTTAAACAGCGATCGTATGTGTCTAAATACAACACAATTACATACTGCACCTCAATACTTAATATTTCTCTTACTGATAAATAATTTGCAAGCATCTTACTTGATTGACACAAAATTTCACAACTGTAAATAGGCCAGGTATCTTTTGCTTCCATCTCCTCCTTAACCATGGATTGAATATTCCCATCAGTTGGCCATCTGCATCTATTTAAGCCGACAAGCCACCCATTAAAAACGACATAAGATTGCCCACCTTCCAAAAACTTTACGAATACAAATTTCTTCATGATCTATGTTTAAAAGATTAACAAATCTGTTGTAACACAAAAAATTACTTGGCATGATTTCAAGTATGCAGCAGTTTTAAAGCAACAAACTTACATTTAAATAGCAATAAAACACATTTAGTTATGTGACGTAACACAAAAAAATTACTTGGCATTGTTGCAAGTATGCAGCAGTTTCAAAGCATCAAACTTACATTTAAATAGCAATAAAACACATTTAGTTATGTGATGTAACACAAAAATTTAGCATGCAGTGGTTTCAAAGCAACAAACTTACATTTAGATAGCAATAAAACACATTTAGTTATGTGATGTAACACAAAAATTTAGCATGCAGTGGTTTCAAAGCAACAAACTTACATTTAAATAGCAATGAAGCACATTTAGTTATGTGATGTAACACAAAAATTTAGCATGCAGTGGTTTCAAAGAAACAAACTTACATTTAAATGGCAATAAAACGCATTTAGTTATGTGGTCATCAAATGGTACAACTTCAATACATGATGATAATTTTGATACTCCGTATATTCCCACATTTACAGACTTAGTAGGAAAATTAAAAAGATTTTTTATTTTTTGATAATATTTTACAACAAAGTAGCTTTTTTCACAGCAAACAATCAAATCAACAACCTGACCAATTTTGTCATTATATAAAATTGTAGAATCAGCAACAGTACACCGTATAATTTTGTAATTGTTACTTAGCACAGCTCTTTTGTAATGAGCTACAGGTAGTGATTCAAAACATGGAACAATTTCACCATTATCTTGTTCATCCCAAACCTGCCGAGGTGTGAAACTAAAATTCAATTTTGTACCAACTACATTTTGATTTTCATGATAAACACGATTTGCAATTTGTTGCAAAGGTTTAAATCCAGAACGTACACATGCTTTTGACAGTCCCAAATAGCTTTCGAATACAAAGCAATTAACAAGTTCGAGAGAACCATAAAGGTTATAGTCACCTGGCAAGTTAGTAATCCTATGAACGTTATAAGATACAAAAGCTTTGCCATAAATGTCATTCCAATTTAAATCAAAACTAAAGAGTTGTTCATTACAAAAAAACAACTCCTCATCTGTACAATTAGTTTTTAACAAATATCGCATTGGCAATGAAAACTGTAAAAAATGACAATACATTTTACGAGACATGATCTTTTTGTTTTTAAGGATTACAATCCCAATGTAAAGCATAAATAACCTAAGCTGAGATGCTTTCGAGTACGCTAAATCACGAAGGTTTCTCATCTTTCTTTTAAGTTCAACAGGAATGTTTTCTTTTACTTCTGAAATTGCTTCGTTTAGAACACACAGCTCCAGGAGACAATTTACCCAGGAACTGTCTGAAACACAACAGATATATATAACTATTTATTAAACAAATGCGGCTGAAGAACTGAGGGACATCTTTCGCACCTAGGGAGACACCTTTCCACCAGCTTAGCAAGCGCTTCATGACACCAAGACAAGTGAGATGCATGTAATCAAGTATAAAGTTGGAAACCATTTTGATTCCGTGATGTACCAGAACAGATGTTCCCTTATGGTGTTCATTGTCTGTTTGTGCCACAAAAGATTGATTAGTTCTTTTTTGGAACTTTTATAAGGCAAGCAAACTCTTCTATGACAATAATCACCCACTATTTCACATCTTTCACAAGCAGAGTACCCAGTGTGAGTTTTTATACATTTTAAAGTGGATCTAGCAGGAGCATCACAAATGAATGCAACATGATTAGACAAATAAAATCTGTTTTTGTCAGATGTAAGAAGGTTCCTGTTAAGAAAGTCATTATCAACAAAAAAATCCTTCAGAAAGATATCTGGTGAGGGCATTTCCCTGTTCAAAGACTTGTTGCTGCAGTATATACCAATGCAGATCGGTCGCATTTTAATTCCATACACTGTTGCTAGAATCGGGTATAATTTGTAGTCCGGCGAATGAACAAATAATGGCAACCCATCAATATTGATAATTAACATGTAACTGACATTCCCACGTTGATAGCAGGCATATGTGCACAGCACATCTTTGAGAGTGCTTATCCAATTATAAAAGTGAACATATTCACCTTGACCCATTTGTTGATAGTTTAATGCTGGAGTTGGAAGCAATGTCTTGTAGGATTTCGGCAAATTGTCATGAAATTGGTGCAGACTTTTCAAAAGTCGGGTTACAGCCAATTTTGGTACATTACTTTCAGTTAATACCCAGTTCGTTAAAACCTGCTGCAACGTAAGTGCTGGTCTTTCGGTACAGTTATTATCAAATGTTGTACAGAGATTGTCTTCGCTTGATTCAGAGCAATCTTGCCAACATGGAGTTGTTTCACTTTCTGTGCTGTCGGATAACTCAGGTGTAACAATGTGATCGTCTGTGGCCAACTTGTTTCGTGACCACTTTTGCTGCCTACTTACAGTATCATACGGTTTGTACGCGGTTCTTTGGCTTTTGTAACGCGGCATTTCAGCAAAAGCTAGGCTAGATCCAACAGAACTAATTTCAGATTACTACCAGTTGTTGACACACAATTTCGGGAAACAATTATGGAAAATTTACTAGTATTCACTACCTCTACAACCGATTTTAACCACGCATCTTTCTACACCACGCCATGCAGTGTGTCTCCAGACCAGTGCTCTTCAACCTTTTTAGTGGCACGGAACCCTCAATGTGTTTTGTCAAACTTTGCGGAACCCACCATAAAATAAATTTAATGTAATACAAGTATCATAGAAAAAAACATGCATTTTGCACACCCCAAGCGCAAAAGTTGACTTCAATTAAACGATTCACTGAAACGCATTGCCATGTTACTTGCATCGGTCGTTTCTACATTTATGTCGCAAATCGCAACTTAGCCAAAGTGTATCAAGACTGTGTTTATTACGTCACAGTTGATCAATGGTGTAACCAAGGTTAACTGGATCGTACAGGCGAGCATTGCTGTTCACAACAATGACATTATGAATCATTCGTGTTTGAATTGCTACACCAAACTGCTGTGAACCCCTGTGCAACTCAAAGTTCACGGAACCCCTGTAAGGGTTGTACGGAACCCTAGGGTTCCGCGGAACCCCGGTTGAAGAGCACTGCTCCAGACATAACGACCGACATTTTGGTTATCCCGAATTGGAACTTTGCTGTGATTGGACAACGTCACAATTGAAATTTGTTTGAAACTTTGAGGTTAGGGTTGATTGGTTGGTGCGTTTGCATCACAATGCCTCACGGTTTTGTTACTTTCTCACGCTGTTTGTTTGTTTCATTTTTATTCTTGGTAGGCGGACAACGCCTGAAAATAAGCCCGCCGTCGAGGTGCCAGGTTTTATTGCAATTCCGTTGATCATTAAAACCAAGCGAACTTGATCATTAAAATCAATGTCTCTTTTTGAGCACAGAATGGAATCTCGCATAATTAAAAAAAACAATGTCAAGTAGCAACCTACCAGTTTTTATTCGTCAAGTTTATCACAAAAAGGATATTTTGTAACACGCCTTTTTGTGTGTGCTGATGATGATTTAATGCCAAATGTCGACAAACAAGCGACAGCGCATGTCGCTATCTACCCGCCATATCTGGCGTTTTTGTTTGTGCCAAGTTTGGCTTTTGCACGCTTGGCCGATGTCACTGCACAATACAGATATATCTCGCATTTCCGTGTTATGTAACAATGGCAGAAGGTAGATTTTCGACAGAAATGCAGAATAAAGCTGTTCCCAAGCCGGGGAAAAGCACAAGAAAAATTTCGACTGGGTAACGAGACAATCCAGTTATTCCACAATTTGATCTAAAACTTAAGAAAGACTCGAAATTTGAGAGGACTGTCTCAACTGCCAACAGAATCAGTCAGTAAATTAGAAAGTAGGAATATATATTTCGCCTAATAATGGCATCATCAGTTCCTGAAAAACGCAATAGATCAACACCAAAATATCAAGAATGTAAAACAAACACAATGTTCTAAGCAACTCAACAACGCGAGTGTCGCCAAATACAAAATCGTTAAAAACCTTGCAAAACGCCTGGAAAACCTAAAGGTAACACCTGTGAAAACCTGACAAGACCTACACCGTGGACAAATGTAAAGAGAAAAAGGGGGGTGGGAAAAAGAAACCAAGGCGCTCGCAACTAAAAGCCGATAAAACGATAAAATTAAGATAAAATTAAAAAATTAAACTGCCGTAAACCGTACCCAAAGGCCGTGCAATTACTAACCACAGACACACACAAGTATGAAACACGATCACAAAAATTATCGAATCTTGGGCAGCAACATCTTTTGAATATTAAGTGTGGCGCCAGTAAGTTTCAGCCATCAGCCAAAGATACTGCTCGTGCAAAGTAAACGAGTTCTGCCAAGACAGCCAACATTATTTAAAAGAATTGATCAAATGGCAAAAATGTATAGCACAATCTGGTTCGAAAAACTCATCAGAATTGTATGTTGTAGCAGCCGACGTGGTTGCATTGTACCCAAGCGTCGGCAAAGATCTTATCCAGCGTTCTATTACCGATGCATTACAGGGACAATCCGATTTTGACGACAACGATCGCAAGTGCCTGGTTGATTTCACAATGTACACTCTCGATGCTGTTGTTGTCCAATATGGCGATGCCCTTTACCGTCAACAAAAGGGCATCATTGCAGGTGACAACCACTCAGTCTCTATTGCCAATATCGCAATGCATTTTATCATTAAGTCCATCGCGGCTACCTTGAAGCGGGCCGAGGTGTTTAAACGTTATATCGACGACATCATTTGGGTCTCATCAGGGATCAAAACCACATCCCACATCAGTTCAAAGTTGCAGTACGCCTTTGCTAGGGAAGGCCTCAATCTTACCTTCCGCGTTCTCGACCCGAGAAATGACAATGGAAGAGTCGAGTTTTTAGATGTAGACCACGTGCATTCGTCATCGTCACCCTGTGGGTTTGTAACACAGGACCACGTGAAGGCAACGGCGACAGACAGATGTTTTCTACATGGCACTTCACACCACCCCAGGCATATCTACCGCGCTGTTATTTTGGGAGAAGCGTCTCGCCTAAGAAGGCTTAACGAAAAGGATGACGATTTCAAAGCGAGTCTGCTGCGGCTCGCGGTTAAATGCAAGAAATCCGCGTTTCCAGACCCCATCATCAGTATTTGCATAGAAACTGCAAAAAGCTGGAAAGACAGGTTCAAACCTCCATCGAAAACCCGCAGCACGGAAGTGGTCCCCTGGGCAACGTCGTTTCCCAGGTTCCTTCGCTTGACCAAAAAAGAACAAACACTAAAGCCTGAGGCAAGAGTTGTCTACAAGAAGCCACCTACGTTGGGCAACTATTTACTTAATTACAGGCGCCTGGCACATTATAGCCAGGAGGTCATTGCTAAATCGGCTCCCTGCGGAAGATGTGCTTTATGCGGACATTACGGTGCACATACATATATGGTGTCTACTGAACACAAACTTTGCATAGACGATAGAACAATTGCTCTGAGGCAGTCCCTGGATTGCAGCAATTTTGGCATCTATGTGGCCACTCGCAGGATTTGTAACAGCAGATACGTGGGCCAAACTAAAAACAAATTTTCTACCCGTTGGTCTGGCCATAGAACAGTGTGGAACACGTTTAAAACCAGCGGTGACAATGACAACGCCTCGCTGGGCCATCACTTCGCCATCCACCACCACGATATATTTATGAAGAGACCAGATATCGCGGAATGTTTTACGGTCACCCTTGTGGAGCAACCCAATGTTGATCGTTTGGATCACTGCGAAGCGAAATGGCTGAAACTTACTGGCGGCGGGCTTAATATTGAAAAGATGTTGTTGCCCAAGATTCGATAATTTTCGTGATCGTGTTTCATACTTGTGTGTGACTTGTGTGTGTCTGTGGTTAGTAATTTCACGGCCTTTGGGTACGGTTTACGGCAGTTTAATTTTTTAATTTTATCTTCATTTTATCTTTTTTATCGTTTTATCGGCTTTTAGTTGCGAACGCCTTGGTTCCCACCCCCCTTTTTCTCTTTACATCTGTCCACGGTGTAGGTCTTGTCAGCTTTTCACAGGTGTTACCTTTAGGTTTTCCAGGCGTTGCAAGGTGTTTAACGATTTTGTGTTTGGCGACACTCGCGTTGTTGAGTTGCTTAGAACATTGTGTTTGTTTTACATTCTTGATATTTTGGTGTTGATCTATTGCGTTTTTCAGGAACTGATGATGCCATTATTAGGCGAAATATATATTCCTACTTTCTAATTTACTGACTGATTCTGTTGGCAGTTGAGACAGTCCTCTCAAATTTCGAGTCTTTTAACAATTTGCACAGTTATCGTCGGTATGCATGGCGGCTGTTGGAGGTTTAGATATTGCCCATCCACGACAATTTCTAACTTAAGAAAGAATGTGTGAGGAGTAATGTAAACAGCAAAAGACTATTTCATGAGTCGTGGGATATTCAACAACGGGGCAACACAATTAACATTAAAACAGACTTGATCCTTTCAGCTTGTTACAAACTGATGCTCATATATTAGAGGCCCAATCATTTGTTATCGCGCAGTGTTTTCGTTGCGATGTGACGTACTTGCGTTCAATTGGTTTTACCTTTGTTTTTCGTGCAATTTACTACGCGCATTTAGTGTTATTTACCCTGGTGAAGGCGAACTGAAATGCATCTCATACCCTGATGAAGTCGACCTAAATTTATCTCATAATATCTCATCGACCGGAACATATTGTGTTACATAATTTAGTTTGGACTTGAATGGTTTAGTGAACAGTGTTACTGCACAAAAAGTAACTGTTTTCATTGTTACTCTGTGTGATACATGTTTTTTTTCAATTGGTAAAAATAAAACTCGAAGAATAAGGTGAAATTTCAGCCCAAACAAGTCTTTCCACGGTTGAGTTACTGTTTATTGTGAGTCAAAAAGTGTCTATCAAACTTGATCAACACGCCAATGGGGCTTCTCCGTGATGGGGTTAGAGTAAACCAACATGAGGATTTTCAAATCTCCACTACGAGCAAACTTTTTTACACAAACATCACATCCATGAGATTACTCCTTAGTGTGAACTGATATATGTCTTTTTAAACTGCAACTTTGGGAAAACCGTTTCTCACAAACATCACATCGATGAGGTTTCTCTTTAGTGTGAGGCAACATGTGTCTTTTCAAAGTTCCAACACGAGCGAATTGTTTTTCACAAACACCACATCGGTGAGGTTTTTCATTGACGTGTGTCAGCATTTGCTCTGTCACATCACCTTTACGAGCAAACTTTTTTTCACAAACCTCACATCGATAAGGTTTCTCATTGGTGTGTGTCACCATGTGTTGTTTCAATATTCCAAACCGACCAAATGTCTTTCCACAAACAGTACACTGATGAGGTTTTTCTTTGGTGTGAGTCAACATGTGTCTTTTTAAGTTCGAACTCTTTTTAAAAGTTTTTTCACAAACATCACATCGTCTAGACACTGACGCGAAAACGACGATAATACGTTGATAAAAATCGTAGTTAAGTCCTACAAATGCGACCGACAGCTAATCGGCATTAGAACAACTGTTTTGAAATTCATTTTGAAGTGTAGGTACCTTGTAATACTGGTTGGTTTGTGATGCACGCTTAACAAAAGTGTACCATCCAGGGGTGTCGAAATTTCTGTATCCAGGAATAAAATATTCTCGTTTTTGTCTACAAACCAACCAGCACATCCAGGAACCTACAGTTGAAGTCCCACCACCGTTAAACCAAAGCCTTTGTATATCAAAGAGCCAGGCAGGTCATGAAACGGGGGCCTGAAGGAACACCAAAGATACATAGCATAATGGGTTTCATTGAAATCGGTCTAGGCAAGCCATGCAACGACGATATGAGTTTATCAATTTTGTAGCTGCTGCGATTGTCAAATAGACAGTTTACAAAAAAGTGTTTTTCAAAATCGTGGAACATTCACTGGCGCGTCAACATGGTGAATATAAAAACTGATGTTCTAATATGGATTACCTATCGGTTTTTATCTACGTTTTTGTGACATTGTCTTTCTCGTGTTCACGACTGCGTTGGTTAGCTGACATTATCTTGATGAAGACACCCCGACGTGTGATTTGTTGACGTTTGTCGGATGTTTACAGAAAGGTGTTTGAAATGTGCCTGGTAGTAACACCATATTCACTGAAACACGATGTTAGGATTTACACAGTTGTTTTGCATGTGTTTTTCTTTATCCGACATTCTACACATCAACAAATTTTTAACTCTTCCAGTAGTTTTTATTATAATATGCCAAAGTTTCGATGTCCTATACTAGACACCTTTATTAGGGTAATGGCATAAAGTGAAAACGCAAAGTTGCTATATAGCAAAGAGGGCGGTAAAACACACACAAACGCGGTGATAAAAACGCAATGATAGAGTGATAATCACATAACACCTAGCTCAATGGTGCAAAAGCGTCCGATAAGTTATGGGCATTTCGAACGTCCGTTTTAACGTTCACCATGTTGGTGTGAAAATGTATGTTCCACGAGAAAACGTCGCTTGTGGATGTCGGTTTTCCTCGCTAACACCTTGGCAGCAGAAAATTTATTGGTGTGATTATGCACATTAGCATGTTTTGCTCACACCGATTTTTTGCACTATTCCTTGCCACATCATTTTTGTGTTCTTTTCGGCGGGTCTTCAAAGACCTCCCCGTCTGGCCGATGTAAATCTCATTTAGACCGCATTCTCCACAAAGTATTCAGTACACCAAGCCCTTTGTCGCGTTTGCATCTATCTGACATGCGACGGATTATATCTGTTAACTTAGGAAGGTAAGGCAAAGTGACAGAAGCACGCTGTTTGGTATAAAACGTTTTTTTCGCACAACCTTGTTTTTTCGGTCACGGATAATCCAGTTCGGGTAGCCGTTTAACCGCAGGGCCTCGTGTTCCCTTCGTAATTCCGTTAGGAGCATTCCTCGTCCTGTGGTCAAACGTCGGGCCTGATCTGTAAGTGCTTTTGACACAGCTATCTTTTTGCGTAGAGGATGGTAAGATGTGAAATGCAAGTAACGCCTGGTGCTCGTTGGTTTGTGATACACTCGCGTGGGAACTTTTCGGTCTGCGCTAGTAAATCTCTAAACCAGAAAGTGTAACCGGTTGGTAATTTGCAACTCCATGGTGAATGCGTTCCGTCCTGCCCGTTGAATGAGTGATTCAAAAAAGCTGTTACCTGGCAATTATTGATGATGCCGAATGTGTCAGCTACATATCTTTGCCAGAATCGTGGTGGTGTAACAAACGTTTGAAGAGCGCGTTCCTCCACCGACGCCATGATCATCTTGGCAACGACCACCGACACTGGACAGTCAATGACCGTGCCATACACTTGTTTGCAAAAATGTCCTCTAAAACATAGAATTACGAAGGGTAGACGAGGCGCTGCGGTTAAACCGCACCCGAACTGGATTATCCCTGACCGAAAAGATTGCATGGAAAAAGTTTCACTCCTAAAGGCGTGCTGTTGTCACTTTGCCAAACATTTCTAAGTTAACGGATGTAATACGTCGCATGTTAGATAGATACAAACGCAATAAGTTGCGTGGTGTACGCAATACCTTGTGGAGAGTGCGGTCTCAAGGAGATTTACATCGGCCAGACGGGGAGGTCTTTAAATAAGCGCCGAACAGAACACAAAGGAAATGTGGCCAAGAAAGATGCAAAAAAATCGGCATTATCACAACATGCTACTGTGCATAATCACACCATTAGTTTTTCTACTGCCAAAGTGTTAGCAAAGGAAACCGACTTCCACAAGTGAGTTTCCTAGAGTCGTTGAACATACATTCTCACACCAACACGATGAACGGTCGTTCAACTGCCGATAAATTATCGGTTGCATTTGCACCATTGAGCTAGGTGTTATCACTCGACCATTGATGCGCACTGCTTTATTTGCCCCTGCGTGTTGTGTGTGTTTTACCACCCTTGTTGCTATGTAACAACTTTGTGTCTCAATTTATGTCATTACCCTGAAGATGGTGTCTCTTATGGGCCATCGAAACGTCGGCATATTAAAACAAAAACTGCTGGAAGAGCCAATGTTTTCTTGATACCTTACACCTGGCAGCAACAGTTTTTTCCTACTACACATTACTTTCCTCAATGTAATAAAGACCAAAGTATAAAACATTAGGTTAACATAACATGTAAAGCAACTAATTTATATTCAATCTCAAATTTGCAAACATAAAGATTCTTTGTGGCATTTTAATGTTTCCTAAGCAATGTACAGACAAGAATAAACATTAGTGCAATCAACAATCTGCACATCAAAATGTATATAAGTTTGCCGGAACCATCTTGGTCCGCACATTACAGTCTAATTACAATTCCCAAGTGTTTAATATTCACCTGCATATGTAATAAGGGAATTACCGGCAACTTTCATCTGAAGCAATATAGCTGGCTGGAGTCAATGTAACGAACGAGTATACACTTTTCTAGTTGGTCATTTGTTACTAATTGCTTGCTTTGTGTTAGCACAGACACGCGCAACAAACAGATGTGTAAGTAAGTCAAAGCTGTATTAAAGCAGTCAAAGCTATATTAGAAAGTATAGATAAGATGTAACTTAATTTTGAGCTTTTATTTTTACCAATAATCAGGGTTGCCATCGACTTGAAACAAAAAATGAGAACAACCGAAAAATGAAATTTTAATACAAAACAAACGTTTTGAACAAATCTTTGTTTTTATACGAGCCATGACACATAGCATATGATAATATGCATAATTTTGGCCAAATACAATCTGTTCCAGCAACTCCTTGTTAATAAAAAAATACTTAGTGCATCTCATAACAGCTCAGGTCTAGGTTTACGTTTACTTGTAGCAGGATTTGTGTAGTCAAAAGGCAAAAACGTTGCACTCAGACCTACAAAAAGTTTGTTTGCTTCATTTTTCCTGTCTAGTTTTGCGCTTAACAAATTTCGGGCGCTTGAATCGCGCAGAAATAAGCGAGAATTCGCCTACCATGCGTTTTTCTGCGTGTTAAGTAGCTTGATCCTGTAGTTCATAGTTTGTTGGCAAAAGTAAATGAAGATGCTCTATTTACCTTAAATATAATTATTTATGACATTGCTATGATTAAATTACATGTTGTGTTTGACAAGTTTGTGCATTTAACCCAGCACATGGTAAGCATTCAACTAATCTGAACAATAACATCCAGTATCATCTTGTATGATTACCAATGTACAAATCATGTTTACTCACAAAATATTATTTAAATTAGATTGATACAAACTGTTTTTGGATCGAAATTTTATGACAATACAGTCTTGGTGATTTATGGCCATCAACAGTTATTACGAGCGAAAAATGACGTCAAGCATTTCATTTGGCAAACTAAGGGAAGCGTAAACAATCGCTGTGCTAAGGGAAGGATCGCAAGGTAAGGTAAGACCACCTAGCATAGTGTAATCGGGTCTTTTCGGTCAGATATTGATGTCGTCAAACTTATATTTTTTCGAGGAAGGAACATGACTATATTTTTTCTACACTGTGTGATGAATAATGTTTGAATATTTGCCCCACCTTACATCGTTTAATCTATATTTTGAAAACTCAAGTGGTTTTACTAACGATTTGTAGATGGTGATGCTGTTCCGTATTTCTCCAAGTGTTTGACTACGTTATAGGTGTAACAACTTTGCAATCAAACGATCACGGCACCCTTAAACATAAATTATATTTAGCCAAACAATCAGCCGTTTACCAAGCATGTTCATGTGGCAAAGTGTCGCTACATGAATAATATTAATACAATTTCGTTTGTATGAGTTGCATGAAAACCAAAAGTAACGGTATACAGCAAATTTATTGTGTTGAAGCAAGTAACATTTCAACGGTTCGACAAACTACGAACAACAGAAAACACTACAAAAACATGATCATTTGCTTACCGATGGGCTCTTATTAAAACAAGTAAGATATGTTTTCGTTTGCAAATAGCTCATATTTAGAAATCCTGATATTTGTAAGAAGGAAATTAAATATATAATTGTTGTGAAAAAGATTGTCCTGCATGTACATAGAGAGTTCACAAAGTGTAGTTCGCGGTCGCGTGGGTTCTTCAAGGTACTGCGAATGCTACTCTCACGAATTAACAACGCAATAGGTTTGCGCTATGAGCCTAACTAAGTTTATAGTTAAAACTGCTGCCTCAAGATTCCTTGGAGATAAATTTCAGAAAACACCACTTGTGTAATCCGTTGACTACATTGTTGGTTTATTTGGTTATAAGCGAGAGAAATATTTCAAGAAGTATTATTCTAATAGAAATCGTAGTTAAATAGAATACAGCAATTAGCGGAAATATATATAAGAATTCAAAACCTATTTTAAATATTTAATAGTATGTTTAATGTTTCACAAACACGGTTAAGTATTAACTTGCATGTACGCGGCTGTGCTTTCTTTGTGGAAAAAAAACATTGTTAGGCCACCAAAGCTGTAAAAATAGGTGGTTTTTCAGTCAAGGCAAATATTTTTGCGAAGATCAAATCGGTAAATTTACTGTTTATTGTGATTAGTGATGCACCGAAGTTTCAGTTGGCCGAAACATTTCGGCCAAATACGCTGTTTTTCGATGTTTCGGTTTCGGCCCTAACTTTTTTAAAAATTTGGCCGAAACCGAACTTTTTGATTGCAAGGAATTAATGCCCAAACTAGCATTTTCACCAATACAAAACGTCATAAATCAACTAATTGTTGTATCTATTAAATACGAGCCACTTTGTCTGCAAAATATTACAAGTTTAGTAAAGCTTCCAGATGGTGTAAGTGATTTTGATTTGTCATAATTCACTTCACTCGCATCAACGACACAAGGTTCAGTTGAAAACATCCATAAAAACAGGATTTTAGGTTGGGCCTCATTCGGCCGAAATTATTCGGCATCGTGGCCAAATATTCAGTTTCGGCCCGAACCTTATTAGGCGGGTTCGGTGCATCAATAATTGTGACTCAACAAGTGTCTTTTCAAACTTGAAATAACATTAAATCTTTTTCCGAAACCAAAATATTAATGGGTTTTTGTTTTGTATGAAGCAACATGTGGGCTTTCAAATGTCCGCTTTGGGTAAATCGTTTATCACAAGTATCACATCGATGTGGTTTCTCTCCAGTGTGGATCAACATGTGTGTTTTGAAATATCCACTTCGAGAAAACCTTTTTTCACAAACATTACATCGAAGAGGTTTCTCGTTAGTGTGAATTAACATGTGGGTTTTCAAATTTCCGCTTTGGGAAAATCGTTTATCACAAATATCACATCGATGGGGTTTATCCATAGTGTGCGTCAACATGTGTCTTTTCAAATTTGAATTGATACTGAATTTCTTTTCACAAACTTCACATTGATGAGATTTCGTTTGAGTGTGGGTCAACATGTGTCTGTTTAAACTTCCACTGTCAGCAAATCTTTTTTCACAAACATCACATCGATTGGGTTTGTTCTTAGTGTGCGTCAACATGTGCCTTTTCAAATTTGAATTGATACTGAAACTCTTTTCACAAACAACACATCCATGTGGTTTCTCTTTAGTGTGAATCAACATGTGTGTTTTCAAATCTCCACCCCGAGCAAAGCCTTTTTCACAAACATCACATCGATGAGGTTTTTCTTTGGTGTGAGTCAACATATGTATTTTCAAATTTCCACTTTGGACAAAAGTTTTTTCACAAACATCACATCGATAATGTTTTTTAATAGTGGGTGTCAGAATATGTCGTTTTACATTTCCACGTTCCATAAACCTCTGATCAAAAACATCACTTAACTCGAAGTCGAAATCCTGTGATTTCATCTCGTCAATATAGTTGTTCAGATATTATAAAGAAAAGTTTTATCTGACTTTCGAGTACTATGTTACGACCTGAAACAAGATGTTAGCTTTGTTGTTCATCCGTTTGAAACCATGAAATATTATTTTACAATTGTTTTGCATAAATTTAGTAAAACAAACTTCCCACCACTGCTTTAGTGTGTAGACCAAAGTGTTAAAAATGCTGCAATGTGTAAATGTGCACATAAAATAAATTGTATACCATCCCAATAAAGAAACGAAACTTTTGTGGACATTTCTGGACTTGCTTTGTTGGAAACATTACAAAGTTAACAGAACCAAACAAAAGATTTTTAAACAGAACAAACACTTTTGATTACGCATAGTCTAATTTTCCACTGTGTTCAGTGTTGCCGCTAACTGGCATTAACTTGCTTCGCAATGCTGCAGTCAGCTATGCAACAATTTTCTTTTCCAGCGTGTACGATTGCAACCGTCATTCATAACGGTCATAAACTGGGCCTGGGGACTGGTAACTGCTTAGTCCAAATGCTTAAACCTGTACTTTAAGATATGTGAAAAATCATTTCAATTGGCCATGTAGCGGCCGTAATTTACTTAAAAATCTATGCAGCCTGGATCTGCACCGACCGCCGCACTAGGGGGTTTCCTAATTTGTCTTGAACGCAACACTGTCTGCCTGAAGGTACAAATTTCTCCTCGGTTGCACAACAGCATTGGTTCTCTGTTAAACGAACAGAAACGTGTCACAATCGGCAACAATACACACATTCAATATGGCCGATAAACTTACACAAGAATATGTTACATTAAGAAAGTCAACACCTCTTAACTCATACACAAATATTATCACGACATTTAACTAACACAATTTACACATGCAATTACGTACCAACTTGTTAGGAGTCCAGGACTGAATTACAGGCACTTTGACGGACTAAGACGTTTCAGCTTTTTAATAACTTTAGCTTTCATGTTTTTATAGCTGCACATAATACACTATATTGTTAGCACATAAATATCTACAAAAAACTACATTAGATCTACCACAACTGCAACTACTAAAAAGCCTGCTCACAGCACAGAAAGAAACTGTAAAACGTGGTCAGCACAAGATTGCGACACTAATGACATCACACGCATTGTTACGTTTGGAGATTTCTAACCAATCCTGGCAAACGCTTTGTTACGTCATAGTCAATGAAGTCATACCACTGGTAAACAGAGAAAGAAGGCACATTTAAGCAATTCTCTCTGTAACATTCCCGGCCCCGATGTGCGAATCCGTTCGTCACATCCAATTTAACACAACAATACAGCGAGCACATTCAAACACATACACTATGTACAATCAAACACAACGCGACGCTAGTTTTCGCCCGCTTTGCGAATCAGGCACAATTTAGCAATTGGCCTTTTCAAAGTCCCATTTTTGGTTTTGACCAGTACGGTGCGTACCGATCCATCCTCTGCAGGGTAAGTATCCACGACTCTCCCCGTCAGCCATCTGCCTCGCGGGACGGAGTTGTCCGCGAGAAGAACAAGATCATCATGCGCTAGATTGCGCTCTGGAACAGTCCATTTTTGCCGAACTTGTAAAGTCGGCAGGTACTCGTTGACCCATCTAGACCAGAATTGGTTGGCTAGGTATTGCACCTGGCGCCAACGACGTCTAACGTAGTTGTCCTTCTTATCAAAAATCCCTGGCGGCAGTGTATCATAATGCCCCAGCAACACCAGATGATTTGGCGTTAAAGGTTCGTCACTTTCTGTATCCATAGTAACTGGAGTGAGTGGTCGAGAATTAAGTATCGCTTCCACTTCTACCATAAAGGTAATGAGAGTTTCATCATTTGGCGTTTGTTCAGACATGAGAGCAGTCAGTATTTTCCGCACAGACCGAATGAGCCGCTCCCAAACTCCACTCATGTGACTTGCAGTAGGCGGATTGAAAGCCCATTCAATGTCACGCTGCCTGAGACGATCATAAATCTGCGCTTGATTCCAAGCCTTCAACGAGTCGCGCAAAACGCGATTAGCTCCAATAAAGTTGGTCCCGTTGTCGCTGAAGATTTTCTTCGGTTTTCCTCGGCGACCAATGAACCTCCGAAGGGCGTCAATAAAAGAATCCGTTGACAGCGAGTGTGCGATTTCAATGTGCACAGCACGAACTGTCAGACACGTAAATATACATCCGTAGCGCTTAACCTCGCTCCTCCCTTGCTTTACCAACAAAGGCCCAAAATAATCCACTCCAACGTACGTGAATGGAGGCTCTCCTGGCGTTATTCGTTCACGTGGTAAGTTTGCCATCATCTGTCGGCCGATGGGTGCGTTGCGTCGACGACAAAATATGCATTGTCCCAACACACGCCTTACTGCAACTCCACCACGAACAACCCAGTACTTCTGTCGTAGCGATGTCCATGTTAGACCCATGCCAGAATGCTGAACGGTATTGTGATGATCCTCGATAATCAGATTTGTCACGTGGTGTTTGTTGGGCAGAATCACCGGATGCTTCAAGTCATATGCCACCGGTGCACGATGCAAGCGACCTCCAACACGTAAAACACCATCAACCAAAATGGGATTCAGCCTCTGCAAAGACCTTCCAGATTTCCTCGATTCACGCTTGCTCACAGCACACTTATGATCGCGCTGTGAAAGTGCACGAATTTCTTCAGTAAACTCCTGCTGCTGAACGTATTTCATCACTGCAAGCTCTGCATTTTGCAGTTCCGCAACGCTTATCGGATTGGCAACTTGTAGCTTCTTTTTCGTTCGAATAAACTCGACAAACCGTAGCAGCCATGCCACAGCCTTCTTCAGTCTTTTCCATGACGAGTATCGATTGATCAACTGATTTATGCAGTCGAATTTCGGAGAAACAAGATGAACTGCGACTTCCTTTCGCTCTTTTAGCACAAACTCCTCGGGTAGAACGTTTGGAATCAAAGGACTCGTAGGCCATTGATCCTCTGACTTGCACAAAAACAGTGGTCCAGCAAACCATCTCTCGCATTTTACCAACGCAGCAACTCTCAAACCCCGCGACGCGTCGTCAGCCGGATTCAGCGCCGTTGGTACATGTTTCCACTGTGAAGCATCAGATCCTTCATCTATCTTCGTCAGCCGATTTGCCACAAAGACAGGAAAACGCTTGGACGTGTTGTTGATGCATCGCAGTACAGACGTAGAATCTGTCCAGAAAGTTGATTTTTCAATATTCAGGTCCAACTCCTTTCTCAGAACCTGGTCCATTTTCACAGCAAGTGTAGCTGCTGTCAGCTCAAGTCGCGGAATAGAAACGACTTTCAGTGGGGCTAGTCTAGCTTTTGCAAACAAAAGGGTACAACACACACGCCTATTAAATCTTCAACCCTCAGGTATGACACGGTTCCGTAACCATGCGATGATGCATCGGCAAAATGGTGCAACTCGCATACCTTGATTCTTCCCAATCGGCTTGCCTTCAAACATCTGGGTATTTGAACAGAGGAAAGTTCCGGCAACTCGGAAATCCAATGGCGCCACGCTGTGGCAATATCTTCTGGTACTTCCTCGTCCCATCCAACACCCTGTCTGCACAACTCTTGCAGCAACATTCGCGCCTGCAAGACAACTGGAGCAACAAACCCCAAAGGATCAAAAAGAGAACTCACTACAGACAATATGCCTCGTCTGGTGATCGGCTTTTCCTTTACCTTGACATCAAATTGAAACGTATCGGTACGATAATTCCAGCTCACCCCAAGAATACGTTCCACTTGACCGGTGTCATCTTTCAAAGAGAATGAAGACTTCGCTGAGTCGCTCTTAGGTACATCATCTAAGACTCTTTCGTCGTTGCTTAACCACTTCCTCAAGTGAAAACCGCCACGCTGCAAAAGCGCGCGAATCTCCTGCACCAACTGCTTGGCTTCCTGTAAAGTAGCGACAGACTTTAAACAGTCGTCCACATAAAAATTGCGTCGCACTGTAGCAACGGTCTCTTCTGAAAATGCATGACAATTGTCGTCTGCGGTACGCCGCAAACTAAAACTTGCACAACACGGCGACGACGTCGCTCCAAACAAATGGACCAACATTCGGAAATCTACTGGCCGCCTCGTCATGTCTCCGTCCGGCCACCACACGAATCGCAAACAGTCAATATCCCTAGGATCCACTCTCACTTGGTGGAACATAGCCTCCACGTCGGCAACAATGGCAATAGCCTCTTGCCGGAACCGTAAAAGAACGCCAACCAGGCTATTCATTAGGTCGGGACCTTGCAACAGCTGCTTGTTTAAGGACGTGTCCCGAAATTTTGCCGCGCAGTCAAACACCACTCTGACCTTCCCTGGCTTCTGCGGGTGCAGAACCGGGTGATGTGGCAAATACCAAATTGACCTCTTCTCTTCCTTTCGATCATCCGCTTTGAGACGCTGCGCGTATCCATTCTTCAGATAGCCGTTAATCGTCTCCTTGTACTTCTGACACAAGTGACTGTCGTTATTCAAACGACGCTTTAGGTAGCTCAGCCTTTGCACAGCCTGTGTGCGGTTGTTTGGCAGATTGGGCGATCCTGCACGCCACGGCAATCGCAAACAGTAATGGTTATCTTCTAATTTCACAGAGTCGTTCATTAGCTTCATCGCGTATTTGTCCTCCTTTGACATACCGACACTGGAACCTAGACTGGAATCTTTAAACTCAGTTTCCCACATCTTCTTTACTTGTTGATGCAACAACTCATTAGACAAGTTAACGTGGTTCACCTGGACGTGCTGCACACTGCATCTGCCAGAACGAGACGAAGCAGTACCGAACAGAGACCAACCGAGAACTGTCTTGACTGCGCTCGGCTCTCCGCGTCGTCCTCTTCTCTCATCTTCGATCCAAAATGCTTCTGGTACATCCAGTCCGATCAGCAGTAGAACTTCATCATTTAATGGCGTCGTGAATTTAACGTCACGAAGATGCGACCATTTTTTATCGCACCTATTCGGAACAACAGGTAAATTATCTACCATAATCACATATGGCAGGTCAACAACTCCTGCGCCATCTAGCGGTCTAGCAGATAGACTAACGACAGAACCGTTGTTGTTCTGTGTTTTCCCATTAATCGTTGAAAGTGTAAATTCAATCTTGTCACCTGTCAGGTTAAGCATATCTAGCAGTCGTCTCGAGCACATCGTCGAGTTTGAACCGGAATCCAGAAAGGCGTACGTTTCAACCTCCTTTCCGTTTTTGCCACTGACCCGTACTGGGACAATATTCATATATACGTTTTGGCCAACCTGAGGTGCGGACGACTTGGCTGCACACGAAGTTGAGGTTACCACGGTCTTTGAGGCACTTCCATTCTTTGCTGGACTTGGCCTTTGCTCTCTTCGCTGTGAAAGGTTGTCCGACTCTGGTTCAGGTAAATCATGAGGTAATAGCATGTGATGTCTTCGACGACATCCTTCTAGTGAACAAGAACTCTGCAATGTACAATTCCTAGCGATGTGACCTTTAGCAAAACAGTTGTCACAGAGCCTAGCTCTTCGCACTATCCGCAGCCGTTCTCCGAACTGCTTTCCTTTGAACACTTTACATTGCGCTAAAGCGTGAGACACATTACAGATTGGACACTCGTCACCTGACGGCTTGCTTGTCGATGCTTGCCTTCCGTCGTAACCTGTTGACACGGAAGCAGCATGTGACGAGGCTCTTAACATCCTTGGCGGGGGCTTGACCGGTTTCGGTGGTCCGCTGTCCTTCTTAGACGTCATCATTCTTCCAAACAGTGTGTTCGCAATCAGCGCTTCATTCTGGACGAACTCCACCAAATGCGAAAACTGCGGTTCGCTTCCACGCAGCTCGATCTCGCCAGCATGTCGTTTCCACCTGTGTTGCATGTTTAGTGGCAAACGTCTAGCAATACTTAGGAGATGTTCAAAGTTATTTATATCAGCAAAATAACCCAAATGAGACAAAGTGACATGACATTCATCCAAGTGACGTGCAAGCTCCTGCAGCCCTTCGCTGTCATCGGCTTTCAAATACGGACCCTGGGTCAGACGTTGAACATAGGACCTGGCTATAATAAACGGACGACCATAATGGTCATGCAAAACTTTCCGTGCCTTGCGGCAGCCGTCATCGTCCATACACGAACAAAACAATATCATTTTTTCGGCCTCACCAGAACAATACTGAATGAGATAGTTTAGTTTGGACTTGTCACTTTGCACACGGCTAGCAATACATTCATCAAACGTTGTCATAAAACGGGTGTAATGTAACGGGTTGCCATCGAAATGCAGTAACTCGGGCTTGGGTAAATGGAGGCCATATTTCAATAGTGAAGCAACGTGCATTAAATCACTGACCTGTGGTTTGTGCTCAACACTAACCATGTTCGGTGGGTCACCGTTAGACAAATCTAGTTGGTTTTCGGCCAGTAACGGCTCTTGCGCAGCTGGGGTTTCCAAAGCGGTCTTTGATTTCAATTCTGGCCGCGACGGTGATTTCGGCGTTTCCTTCACATGTTCCTCGATTCGACAAGGGACTGACGTCGTAGAAACGGAATCTAAATTCTGTACGTCGCGTGTTCCAACAAACGAACGACGTTCCCAGATATCAGCTTCAACCGCTGCGGCTTGAATCTCGTGTTCTGCTTCTAAGAGATCAACTTGCAATTTTGCTCGATGTCTTTCCTCAAGTTGCTTTCTCTTGAGAACAGCTAGTTCCTTTCTAACGATAGCTTCGGTGCGTTTCGTACTTGAACGAGAACTGGCAATCGATGATCGCACAGTAGCTGACTTTGACGCATGCGAATTGTGACTTCGCTTTGACTTCACGGTAACAATATCGTCGTGATTCTCTTCAATGCCAGACAGCCACTCGTCGATGCGATTTTCGAATTCTTCTTTGCCCTTGCGCAAGCTGCTAAGCTCCTCCTTAGCCTTAGACTTGGCATTCTTACGTTTCAAAGCACTGACGTAATCAAAGTGCATTTCGACGTACTCTTCGAAAGTTAAAGAGACTTGCTTCTGCTTCTCCTTCAGGACTTTTACATTCTGTTTATCGATCATTAATTCTTCTGCTTCTCGGTAGAGAGAATTTAGTTTGTCCACTATCGCCTTCAGCGATGTCTTCGTTACAACCATGTTGCAATATTCGAGAAACGTCTTTTATCAAACTTCAGGTCGTCGTGTGTCCCAAAGTTGAGAACTTTAATGTAGCGGCCGTAATTTACTTAAAAATCTATGCAGCCTGGATCTGCACCGACCGCCGCACTAGGGGGTTTCCTAATTTGTCTTGAACGCAACACTGTCTGCCTGAAGGTACAAATTTCTCCTCGGTTGCACAACAGCATTGGTTCTCTGTTAAACGAACAGAAACGTGTCACAATCGGCAACAATACACACATTCAATATGGCCGATAAACTTACACAAGAATATGTTACATTAAGAAAGTCAACACCTCTTAACTCATACACAAATATTATCACGACATTTAACTAACACAATTTACACATTCAATTACGTACCAACTTGTTAGGAGTCCAGGACTGAATTACAGGCACTTTGACGGACTAAGACGTTTCAGCTTTTTAATAACTTTAGCTTTCATGTTTTTATAGCTGCACATAATACACTATATTGTTAGCACATAAATATCTACAAAAAACTACATTAGATCTACCACAACTGCAACTACTAAAAAGCCTGCTCACAGCACAGAAAGAAACTGTAAAACGTGGTCAGCACAAGATTGCGACACTAATGACATCACACGCATTGTTACGTTTGGAGATTTCTGACCAATCCTGGCAAACGCTTTGTTACGTCATAGTCAATGAAGTCATACCACTGGTAAACAGAGAAAGAAGGCACATTTAAGCAATTCTCGCTGTAACAGGCCAGGTACTAACACTCCGGTGAAAACACTTTTGCGCCATTTTTATTACCTTTTGTGGAAAATATTACAAGAAACCTCAGCAAACCGCTTGTGAAATATTATACCTGTGTGTTATAAACAATAAAGAATCGTCCTAACAAATCAATTCATCTTTTCATTAGCTTTACCTCGCTACTGAAAATCCCTCAACTGGGCTACTGTTTCCAGTTGCTTCGCATACACGAAGTACTTCAAGCAGTAATCGGTTATGCAGCTGCGTCCTCCGACGTTTGCACATTTTTGTATTACAGGAAGCAATTGACTAGTTTGACTCAGGGCATACAGTCAGGGACGAATGGTGCATGTAGCGTTTTTTCAATAGAACGTTTGGCAGCGTACGTTTTGACTGCTTTTTGAATGACAATTTAGGTGTCAACTATGCGTGATGTTACACACTCATTCAGCTACAGTGACGCGTGTGAACACTTTGCATGTGGTTGTACACAACATTGGGACGAAGCGTTTTTCTGAATAGGGAAACGAAATTGCACAAAGTGTCAGTTAACACCTCAAATTGCGTGATGCAAGCCAACAAGTAGTTTACACGTTGTTTTTCCAAATGTTAACTATTTGATTACATTTATTCGTTTTTATATGATGCAAAATTAATTTTCAAACGTTTTTGCTTGGTGTGTTACGAAAAAGTCATTTACTCGTCATCACCAAACTGCTGAGGAGAAGTATACAAATCGGAGTACCAGAGAATCCTCAGCCGGGGTTCATTTGCCTTTAAATTAAGGGTTGTTAGTGTTTATTTAAAAGTTAAGTGTTGAAAAGTGTGGCTTCTAGGATATGTTCTTACGAGCGGAACCACGAATCTTAAGCATATTTACAACGCAAAGAAAAACTGCTTGAAGCTATAACATATTTTATAACACTGATGATGCGACATTGTTCAGCATAAAGGAAAAGAAATTCAGAAATTTTCCACATAGAAATTAAGGCAAACTTTGAAACAATTGAATTTTAGGAAATATTACCATCAAGAAACATAATCAAACGAAATACTGTTGGACAATAATTGCAATATATGCCAATCTCGCTTAAATTTGCACAAGGAGCAGACCAGAAAAATCTAACATGCGATGGAATCCCACGACAGGGATTTAATTATAGTTTGTTTGAACAAATTCGCAGATATAAGAGACCTTTGCGGCGCATCATAATGTTTTCTAAACCTAGCATCGGCCTTATATATGCAAGTGAAAATTCCTAGCTGACGTTTTAATCTGGCTTACTATGACCAGTTGTTGCCCGTACACAAAATAATGTAGACAGAAATTAGTTGTGTAGGTGCGATCTCCGACGTTTGCACGAGTTTGTGTTACAGTAAGCTATTGACTAGTTTGACTCAGGGCATGCAGTCAATCAATTAACGTTTAGCAGCGTATACTTAGCCTGTGCTTTGAATTCCAATTTAGGTTTCAACTACGCGGCGTGATGTTACACACTCATTTAGCTACAGTGACCGTTCTGGTGAGCGAAACATTGGCAAAAATACAAGTTCTTAATAAAACAACTAGTATTTTGTTTAGCATTACACCACGTGAACGACAAATTAGTTAAAAATAAAGTATGCAACTTGCTATCAGCTAAAACCAAAAAAAAAGCTTACAACGCTGTTGATACGATTATAAACTATCACAAAACATTATTTGGAAAATAAAAATATATCACATTCATGTCAATTTCGTTTGCGGTTTTCGTTTCGTTTTAGGCGGAAAGTGTTTTTATGTTAACACGTGCCGTTAAATCCATTAATTCCGCGTGTAGATCGAAATGTTCGTAATGCTGCGAACGTTAACATAAAATTAGTTTTTTTGCATCCCACTACACTGTAGCGTTTCTGGTTATCCTGTCAAGTCTGAAGTACCTGTCAAAGCTAGCATATGTAACGTCACTTAATTTCAAGTATAAACGTTAATGTGTATGACGTTATTATAATAAACTTTTACGCAAGTTCACCAATGACGTTTTATGTACTAATTAGAGCTTTGAATTCAGAGACGAAGTTAATATCTTTTATAATAATATTAACTTCGTCTCATTTGCTTAGCCGAAAATAACTCTTTGGCGCGTTATACCGTTTACAAAACCAAACAAAAGTCTTTGAAACAGGGTATTATTTGTGCGATTATCTTTTTGCAAAGCCTAATTTTTCAGTGAAGGTACAAGCTATAACCGATATCAACTGGCTTCGCAATATGGCAGTCAGGTGTGCAACAATATCCTTTTTCAGCATGTCCGATTGCAAGCGTCATTTCTATTGTTTCGAAACTGGCAAAACCAACTGGTAAGACAGACGCTGGGAAAATCCCAAAGTTTGTTCAGTAATTTAATGTAGATCTACATGTGTAATACGCAAAACAGCTGCAACTTGAATATGAAGCAATATGTCTCGCTGTAGCCAATATAACAAACAAGTAAACACCTTTCAAGTTTGCCTGTTGTGGCTTATTGCAAAATAAGTGAGGAAAAGTAAGTAAAGTTTAAAAAAACACCAATTGAGTGAACACTGTTTGATTAAAAAGGTGCATACATTGGAGTTATCTGAGGCATCTGGATATTAGCAACTGTAGATAAGATTTTAAAATATTTGTGAGCTCTTTTTTGCAAATGATGCACTTTGCTTGTATTCAGCCAGGAAATAGTGGATGCGGTTACACTATACGTAGAGCGCGCACAAACCTACAAAAGTTTTGATTGTGGTGCCGTACTGGGCCAAACGTCTCAAATTATAAAAGTATGGTTCATGATTTCGATTCCTGATGTAATCAAGCAGTATGTTTTCAAAATTAATACACTGTTGATTGATCACGTTGTGTGTTTGTATGAGTTGCATGAAAACACAAATCACGACATACAGTAAACTTATTTTTGTTTAAACCATGCAACATTTCACCGGTCGACATAAAACATCACAAAAACATGATCGTTTGGTTTACCGATGAGCTCTTATCAAAGCAAGTAAGATAAAACTACTCAAATTGCAGTTTTCAACTAGCTCAAAGTGTGGTGAGCCTGATAGTAGCGAGAATGAAATTAAATATTTAATTGCTTTCAAACAGATGATCATGTATGTGAAAAACATCAGCGTTTACATTGTGACTCTGTGTGGTACATGATTTTTTTACATTGTTAGGACACCAAAGTTGTACAAATAGGTGGTTTTTCAGCCAAAGCAAATATTTTCATGAACATCAGATCGGCAAAGTTACTGTTTATTGTGATTCAATAAGTGCTTTTTAAACTTGAAATGACATTAAATCTTATTTCGCAAACATCACATCGATGAGGTTTCTCTTTAGTGTGAATCAATATGTGTCTTTTCAAAGCACTCCAACGAGCAAACCGTTTCTCACAAACATCACATTGATGAGGTTTTTCTTTAGTGTGAGTCAACATATGTCTTTTCAAATCTATACCTTGAGCAAACCGTTTCTCACAAACATTACATCGATGCGATTTCTCTTTAGTTTAGTGTGAATCAACATGTGTGTTTTCAAATGTCTACCACAAGCAAACCGTTTTTCACAAACAAAACATCGATACGGTTTCTCTTTTGTGTGAATCAACATGTGTGTTGTTAAAATTCCCATACGAGCAAACCGTTTCTCACAAACATCACATCGATAAGGTTTCTCTTTAGTGTGAGTCAACAAGTGCCTTTTTAATCTTCCTACACGAGCAAACCTTTTTTCACAAACGTCCCATTGATGAGGTTATTCATTCGTGTGTGTCTCCATGTGTTCTTTCAATATTCCAAACCGACCAAATGTCATTCCACAAACAGTACACTGATGAGGCTTTTCTTTGGTGTGAATCAACATGTGTCTTTTCAAAATCCAAGCCTGGGTAAAAGTTTTTTCACAAACATCACATCGCTTAAGTTTCTCAATGCTGTGTTTCAACATATGTCGTTTTCTATTTCCAGCTTCCAAAAACCTTTGATCACAAATATCACTTTGATCCAAGTCCAAATCCGTCGATGTCATCTCTCTTTGAATTAGTTTTTCAGGTATTATAAGTAAAAAATGGTAAAGCTGATTTACGATTAATATGTTGTGAGCTGAAAAAAGATAGAAAAAAGGATGTTTTTTTCGTCTGGAAAATTTAAACAAGTCATTCGATGTTTCGACGTCTTATAAATCGTTCTGATAACAGCAATAGAGTGAGTTAAGTGCAGCAAATGCGACCGATAGCTAATCGGCATTAGAACATCTGTTTTTATGTTCATTCTGAACTGCAGGTACCTTGTAATACTGGTTGGTTTGTGATGCACGCATACCAAGAGTGTACCTTTCCGGTGGTGTCGAAATTTCTGTATCCAGGAATAAAATATTCTCGTTTTTGTCTACAAACAAACCAGTACATCCAGGTTCTTACAGTTGAAGTCCCAACACCCGTTAAACCAAAGCCTTTGTATATTAAAGTGCCAGACAGGTTATTGAACCGGCGCCTGAAGGAACACCAAAGATACATAGCATAATGGGTTTCATTGAAATCGGTCTAGTTTATTAATTCTGCAGCTGCTGCTGCGGTTGCCAAAGAGACAGTTTACAAAAAAGAGGCTTTTAAAATCGTGTAACATTCAACGGCGCGTCAACACGATGAACATAAAAACTGATGTTCTAATGTCGATTACATATCGGTCGCTTCACACTGTTGAACAACGGTTTTTATCTACGTCATTGTCTTTCACGTGTTTACTCTCTGGGTTCCAAAGATTGTGTTGGATAACTGACATTATCCTGATGAAGACGTCTGGTATGGGATGTCGTAGCGTCGGACGATTTGTTAACATTCGAGAAAGTATAAAGAAAGGTGTTTGCAATACGCCTGGTAGTAACTGGTAACATTATACTCACTGAAACAAGGTGTTAGGATGTACACAATTATGTTAGATGGTTCGTCGTTGATCCGTTTGAAACACTGGAATATTAATTAAAAATTATTTTACACAAATATAAATGACAAAATTTGTTACGTTTCAGAACGTAAAAGCACAGATATATATATATATATATCATAACTTACTAAAAATTCCAACAACATGCGTGATAAGGTGAAACATACTACACAATAACAAATTTTTAGCTGCTCCAGCAGTTTATTATTATAATATGCCGACGTTTCGATGTCCCATACGAGACACCATCATCAGGATAATGACAAATAATTCGAGACAAAGTTGTTATATAGCAACAATGGTGGTAAAACACACACAAACGCGGTGGTGAAAACGCAATGGTCGAGTGATAATCTCATAACACCTAGATCAATGGTGCAAAAGCGAAGTTATCGGCATTAGAACGTCGTCCGTTTTAACGTTTATCATGTTGGTGTGAAAAGGTATTTTCCGCGATCCTAGGAAACCTCGCTTGTGAACGTCGGTTTCCCTATCTAACACCTAGGCAGCAGAAAAGTTATTGGTGCGATTATGGACAGTAGCATGTTTTGCTAATATCTAATTTTTCATCTTTCTTTGCAACATTCCTTTTGTGTTCTTTTCGGCGCGTATTCAAAGACCGCCCCGTATCGCCGATGTAAATCGTTGAGATTGAGATCGCACTCTCTACAAAGCATTGCACACTCTCCACAACTTTCAGCCCAAGTAAACCTTTTAATCATATCGCTAAAGTAAGAATAATTGACGAAGCAACAGTGCTTCCTAATCAAAATCAGTCAACAAAGTTGTTAAACGATATATATTTCACCCCAAAAGGGCATCTTCAGTCGTTCTGTGAAACAACGGGTGTAAAAGTAAGACAAACCAAGCAATGAACTAAATACATATTAACCACATCAAAGAGAAACGGCAACCTGCTACAAGCCCTTGCTAACTATGCAAGATCTGCAACAGAACTGCGTCTAAGCTACACCAAAGGCACACACTGCAACAAGCGACAAGGGAACAGTGCAACCTGATAAAAAAGGAGGAAAAGCGGAGAGACGAGATAACCGTCTAGTCCAGGGGCAACGAAAAAACTCTGGAGTGGACACAAACAAACAACCCAATTCAAATGAAAAATCAAATAAAACCGTTAAAAACCAGTAAAAGAAATAAAAAAATATATAAAATAATAAAATGATGTTATCGCACCCTGGGCAAAACCATTTTTTGAATGTTAATAGTAGCTTTAATTTTAAGCCACTTGGCTTCACAAGCGTCCAAGTCTTTAAAAGGCGGCTGTTCTAAAAACGTGACACAAAAACACTCTGCAATATCGGGATAGGTGGCGAAGAATTCAGGGTGTTTAACTTCGTAATGGCGCAACAGCGCTGCATTATCGTTACCTTCTTTAATAACATGTTCTTTCCATACCGATCTATGGTGGTTCCATCGGGTGCTAAAACGGTTTTTTGATTGCCCGATGTATTGTTCTTTACTCATGCGGCAAGTGGCCGCATACACAGCATAGTTTTTGCAGTTCAGCACCTGTTTTAATCTAATATCTTTGCCGCGTGTGGCAAAATTACACTGCTCATACACCATCGCCTTATGTACGCTATGGTTTCCGCACAACGCGCACTTTTTGCATGGACGCGATTGGCCGGTGGCAATTTGTTTCATACGTCCATGTGCCAAGCCTCTGTAGTTGGTAAGAACATTCCCGATGGTTAAAGCATTTTTGTAAACGATTTTAGCGAGCGGTTGTAGATTCCTTTCTTTCGTGGTAAACGTGAGAAGCCGTGGAAACGATGTAGCCCAAGCTATTCTATGTTGGTCTGCTTTTTCTTTAGGCGGCGCGAGACGCTGTACCCATTTTCTTGCTACTTCCAAACATTGCTCCGTGATTAATGCAGGAAAACCGGAACGGTGGCACTTCTCGAAGTCTTTCCAGGCTTGGCATGTAGTCGTCCTGCATTTGATTTGATCTTCTTAGCCTTCATGCTTTACCCAACACAATCCCACGAAAAATGTAACGAGGGCGAGGCAATTCATCCAATTAACGTATATTCATCAAACAAAACGTGTTTATTTGCTAATTAATTAAAGAAGGCAAATTACTTAAATTAATCATGGCCCACACGTCTGTGTATTTTTATTAACACGTCGTTGTATTTTTATTAACAAGTTGTATAAATCCGTTCATCAGCAACAAAGCATGACTAAATCATCAAATAATGAACATGTTCACAAACGTATCAAATCAAAACAACAACAAAAGAATTTACATTTTATGAACCAAACAAAAGTAGCTTAGAAAAAAATATACTTAAGCCTACAGAAATTAAAATTCAAAACATCATTACAATTTTTTGTCGCTTATTTTGTCTGTTGCATTGTTGCAAAGAACACATGGATTATGGAATTCCGGAAGAATGTCTAGTTGTTGAAATAACAACTCTCTTAGAATGAGCATAATTTACTGGAGTCTGTCGTGCAAGGTTTAGGCCAAATTGTCCCAGTCTGCGATTATTACAAAAATAATGAAACAAAACAAATGTAGGTGCAAAATTTAGCACGAAACTGAAAAAAAAAACAGTTTTACCGTTGGTGGCAGATTCGACTTAACCACAGAACTCCTAATAATTTTTTTCTAAAATAAAAACTATTATGAATACCTGTATAGTATCTGTTGTGGTTGCGCTTCGTGGGCTTTTCTTAAGACAGTGAATCGCGTACCAGCATTCCACAGTCACGTGATTCGGTAATTGTCCAACATCATTACTGTTTTCTCTGTAGTGTTTCGTGTGTGCTATGTAAATTGGTAATTATCCCAACTATAAATGCTTGTGTCGTTTATTCGTGACTCATTCTATGTTACTCTTTGAACGAACAATACAAAGAAACACAACAGAGTAGATTGGCAAAAATAATGTGATCTACCAATTGAACGAGTTACAAGCATATTGGTATCGAAGATATTAAAGTTCTTTCGCAGAAGAAAAAAGTTACAAAGCGGATGCAAGAACAGCTACGTCACGACGTCAAAACGATGTACCTTCCATTGCTATCTTTGCTGTTGTTGAATTTTTGTTTTCAACCGAGTTTATTTTAATTAAAGAGAATAAACGCGACTTTCTATCTGCATAATACTGTGACAGTCAGCTGTGCAAAAATTTCCTTTTTTAACATGTCCGATTACAAGCGTCACTTATCTTAGTCCAAAACTGTCAAATTTGAACTATCATTGAATGTCTTTTCACAAACGACACATCAATGTGGTTTCTCTTTAGTTTGAATCAGCGTGTGGGTTTTCAAATGTCCACTTTGGGTAAATCTTTGTTCACAAGTATCACATCGATGTGGTTTCTCTTTGGTGTGGGTCAACATGTGTGTTTTCAAAGTTGAAATGACACTAAAGTTTTTTTCACAGACATTACACCGATGAGGTTTCTCTTTGGTGTGAGTCAACATGTGTGTTTTCAAATGTGAACTATCATTGAATGTCTTTTCACAAACAACACATCGATATGGTTTCTCTTTAGTGTGAGTCAACATGTGTCTTTTCAAACTTAAAATAACATTGAATGACTTTTCACAAACATCACATCGATGGACCTTCATTTCAATGTGAGTAAACATATGTCTTTTCAAATTTCCAGATTGGGTAAATGTTTTATCACAAACATAGCATCGATAAGGTTTCTTTCTAGTGTGAATCAACATGTGGGTTTTCAAACTTCCACGTTGGGCAAATTTTTTTTATCACAAGTACCACAACGATGTGGTTTCCCTTTAGTGTGAGTCAACATGTGCCTTTTCAATTTTGAAATGACACGGAATATCTTTTCACAAACATCACATCGATGTGGTTTCGCATTCGCGTGGGTCAACATGTGCGTTTTCAAATCTCCACGACGATCAAACCTTTTTTCACACATCGATGTGTTTTCTCTTTTAAATGGTTTAAAATGTGTGTTTTAAATCTTGCATACGCATCGATGAGGTTTTTCTTTGGTGTGAGTCAACATGTGGTTTTTCAAATTTCCACTACGAGCAAAGCTTTTTCTACAAACATCACTTTGATGAGGTTTTTCTTTTGTGTGAGTCAACATGTGTCTTTTCAAAATCCCGCCACGAGCAAACTGTTTTTCACAAACATCACATCGATGAGGTTTTTCTTTGGTGTGGGTCAAGATGTGTCGTTTCAAATTTAAACGTTGTTTAAATTTTTTTTCACAAACATCACATCGATGATGTTTCTCCATGCTTGGTGTCAGCATATGTCTTTTTACATTTCCACCTTCAAGAAGCCTTTTACCACAAATACCACTTTGCTCGAAGTCAAAATGCTTAAACTTCATCTCTGCAAATTTCTTGTTCCGACATTTCAATAAATTGTTCTATCTAACTTACCAGTACTAAGTTATGAGGTGAAACAAGAAGTTAGGATTTTCACTATTATTTTAGATGCTTTTTTGTTCATAAGTTTTTAAAAAAGGAATATAATGTTTAAACTTGTTTAACACAAATTATTTGAACAAACTTACTCCGTCCTAGAATGTAACCTTGGAAGTATGGGTATAGTTATACTTTCGCCATACTACAAATTTCCAACAACCTGTGTGAAGCTAAAATGCACTGCTCAAAACTACTGTGTTGTATTGACCGAAATGCGAAACACTCAGTAAACATATCAAGTATAAGAGTAACTAAATTCTATTAAATCTCAACACTCAAATTAAACTCTGCAGCGCATTATAATGTTTTTTTAACTAAATATCGGCCATATAAACAAAATACGAATTGAAGCGATTAATTATCTGCAAATCGTAATTCTAAACTGACGATATAAACCAACCAGTATCAACTTGCCATGCGATGTGGCAGTCAGCTGTGTAACAGTCTTCTCTTCCAGTGTGTCTGATTACAAGCCTCATTGGATCGAAACTATGCCAAACTAAATGGTGGGTCACCAACTTTAACAAAACATAATCTGATGTGGGCAAATTAGGCCACTGTCACATTCACGTCAAATTTAGTAAACGGTTAGGCTAAAAGCGTTGTTATGTTAAAACATGCCTGCTAACATAAAATAAATTGTATTGCGTCTCAATAAACAATCGAAACTTTGGTTGACATTTCTTGACTTGCTTTGCCAAAACAAACTCGTCGGCACATTAGAACATTTACAGAACCAAACAAATGTCGTTTAAACAGAACAAATGCTTATGCGATTCACTACAGTATAATTCTCGACTGAAGTGTTGAGCTAACCGACTTCAACTGGCTTCACAATGCGGCAGTCAGCTGTGCAACACTTTCCTTTTCCATCGTATCCGATTACAAGCGTCATTTATAAAACCACTAATCGAACACAGTCCACTGGCGCTGGTAAAATCAAAATGCTTTCTCCAGTGCTTTAATAAAAACTTATATGTTTATTATTTTTTGAGCGATGTTTGTGTGACTTTAACCTGAAACAATACGTCTCACTGTCGCCAATGTGAAAAACAACCAATACCTTTCGAACACACGTGACAAAGTTGCTTTTTTACAATAAGCGGTCGACGTCGCAGCCAGTGCTTGTTGGTTTATTGCCGAGTTTGGCTTTCGACTTTAAAAAGCAACAGTATGCATTTGTTAAGTCCTAAAAGCGTGAGAGGACCAGAAAATATTTACAAGCATTCGACTTTTGCAAACATTTTGTTCAACTCATCTCATAATATTCGCAATGCGAAGCTTATTAAAATATAATTTACTTGATAATTATCAATCTAAAATTTCCTCAAAATACTTAAATAAAAGCTAACGAGAATGTATTCAATGTGAATGTATATAGTGTATCATGGCCGCTATATCTGGGTATTTTTCGTTAAACGGCCGATTTTAAATATTTGTAACTTATATAACCAACAACAAAGCACAATTAATCAACATGTCAACAAACTTATCAAATTGAAGTATATTGGCTATTCATTAAACGATTATACTTATGTATACAGGAATTAAAAGTTAGATTATCGCATTATTGCGAACTGTACATGGATTCCAATGGAGCTCAACGGACAAACAATATAATACTTCAGCAAGGTTTTTGGCAATATGTCCCAGTCGGTGTTTATTCCAGAAATTAAAAAAACAAAAGTATGTGTATAATTTGAACACTAGAGTTTTATTTTAACGCATGCATTCTCCAACAAACAGTGGGCATTTTATTTAAAGGTAGTAACGTCTACTGTGGGAAGCAAAGAAACAATACCCGTCTATTAATTAATACAACATTTTGGACAACGTGTTTTGCAGGAGTTGCTAGTTGGTTCCAAGTGTAGTTGGTTTTATTTTAATACACCCAGAAACTCGTTTACTTACTGCGAGCTACTGGTTTTGATCTAATGTGACCCAAAACGGTACTGACAAACAAGTGGCTGTTTGAAACTTCCTGACCATTTGCTTGCAATACCAAGAACAAAACGTAACAGACAGCTAATTACACTATATGCATTCTAAATTATTGTTTTGTCATACAGTGGAGAATAAATTTTAGCCGGTTTAACATGTACACCGAAGTTTTAATTTATACGCGTTCGGTCGCAAATGTTGTTTATGCAAGAATGTACTATGCGTGTGCTGACTAGAGTCTTAATTTAACCGCTTCTCATACGTGTTTGGCTGGTCGAGTGGAAAAGGGTGGGTGGCGTCTTTTACGAGCAAGCAAATAATTATTATATAATCAATATAATGTATCAATATATTATATAATGATTATAATCAATCACTCTGGTGGGAAACAATAAACACGGCCGTAATACGGTTGAATATATAACAAGCATAAATACACTCTTTGACCTGCATGCCAATACGAAGTTAAAAACCGTTCAACATAAATCTTGTTAACACACAGGAACTAATGGAAAAAATATATCGTCACATTTGTGACGCCATAACTACTGTTTTCAATGTTAAGTATGGCATCGTTTTTGCATGAGCATTCAACAAGCAACCAATTGCACGTGGTATACTGAAGCTGCTATTTTGTATTGATCAAACACGTGACCATTCCGATAAATACTTTTTTGCGTTTAATTAATATGCAATCAATTTTTTAAATATTTTGTATGAGGCAATAAGAGGAAAAGGATCCAAAACGCAGGCAAATACGAAGTAGGACGTTTTATGTACCTAGCCTGGCTGTTCGAAATGTTTATCATCTGCCCACACATGATGCTGGTTTGAAAAAAAAATTAATGGTCTACAAACCACTTCATATAGTTTGGTTCAGGCAATTTAAATAATAAACATTAATTTATGCAAATAACAGGTCTACAATCACAAGAAAGATAGTATTATACAATTAAATTTGAGGATGTAGAAAATACACTGCAGATGTAAGTATTTACTATGAACTGTAACGGGACGTGATAAACTGTGACAAACTTAACGATAAATTCTCATGGTAACAACATTATATCACGAGAAAAAAAGTTCGTGAAATAATTTAATTACTGTAACACAGATTCAAGTATAGGTAAGTAAATACGGGTTGAAACATTTTAATTTTAAGGATTGGAAACACATCAGAAAAAATAAATCAGTTCATCATATATGTACAGTGAACCAACCAAAAAAGCGACTTAAACAATTTACAGTTTGTCAACTCATCGTGTTTATCGATAAAATATCATAATTGTCGAATCCAAATCTCTCTGAGAATGAGAATAATCAACTGGAGTAACTTCTTGGACTACAGTATTCGGCATTCCGTTCCAATCTGGGTTTAATTGAAAAGTTTACAAGTTAAAAAATGTTTAATGGACAAGGGCACTAAATGGTAATTTACTTGTAAAATCATTGCAGTCATCCAAATAGGAAGTATCTGGATTCTTCATTCCTCCGATACACACAAATTCGCTTCTCCAATCGTTCACTCTAAAAAATTCAGAAAATAGATAAATAATTCAATTTGTTTAGTTTAGGCACATCATGAAACTACAAATCTTTAAATCGATTACTGTAAATGTATGTTTTAAACAGTTTACCAAAAAAGCGACTTACTTCACAGCAGGGCACATTGCGTAGGCGCTACCAGTTCTTCCATAAGCACGAAACTGAACAAAACCGGTCGGTAGAGGTTTAACACTTGGTGGCAGCATCGAGTTAACCACTGAATCGTTTCCAGTGGAAAAATGAACTGGTACTGAAAGTACGTCATCATCATAGAAACAATTCGGACCTGAAGTGAGAAAAAGTATCGAAAAGCTTTAGCTATTTAATGTACATGCAAGTAAGATTTAAAAAATAATTTGGAAACTCACTGGTAAATTGAAAAAAGGGAATTAAAAAAAATCAATAAACTTATATTTGCATGGCAATTAACTTTAAATTTAAACAAAGGGTATTAGCTATTTCAAACTTCTGATACTCACAAAAGTTGTCTGTCTCTGAAATAATTTCAAGTGTTTTGTAAATAAAAGCGTTGAACTCTGTTTTAGGTATCAAAATTCCATTTTTCCTAAACATGTCAATAAAGTCATATGCAATAGAAAATATTACGATGTCTAAGTCAGTTTTACACACAACATTCAGCTAAAACGGTTTACCTTGAAACCATTGTGTAACCAAAAAGTGTGTTAGATACAGCTTCACGAATTCTCCATCCAAAATAATAGTGTGATGAATGTGTTATTTTGTACGGTTCTGTAGTTGGCGCTGCAGATGAATTCCAATTCTACGTGACAAAGAGCAAAAAAGAGATGATTAGAATTTGAAAGTAATTTAATACTACTTAAACGAATCTGATGGAGTTGCATAAAATGTTCATATATTACCGAAATGGTATAAAAATGGTTTGGTTATGGCATTTGCGAAAACAAGATCAAACACATACAAGAACGCTGCTTACTCCGGTGTTAATGACGTAAAACCAAACATCACACAAGCTGGCATGTGACGACCCATATCTACATTGTGCTTCATAATGTAAAAAGAAATTGTTGAGAGTTTGATTTCCTTTGTACAAATGTATTGAATCTGTATTCGGTCGAAAAGATAAAACCTGAACATATCAAACATACAATGGGATTTATTGAGACAAATTGTTAATGCAGTATTTCTTTACCCAAAGGTTTATGTTGGAAAAGCAATGATCAAAGTTTCCCACAGCAAACAAAGCAATGAAGGGGTGCGTTTTGCGGCTTGATCGAAACATATTGCCAAGGTCGCATCTTTTTAGTTTCGAAAAAGTAAGTGTTGACGTGAAACCAGCAAACCGGAAAACCAAAAGCAATATTTGACTTACGTATAATCCAACCCATATCGAAAACTCCCTAATTGACAATTTGCTTTATACGAGCTTGGATAGCAAGACTGAGTTGTGCTAGATGACACCTGTGTAAAAACTTGTTGTTTGTAATTCCACAAAAAGACGGTCATGCAGATAACTTACCTGCATTCCGTGAGACGAATAAACATTACTATCGAATAGCCCGCTTGAATGAATACTATAATCATAATAATAGAAATCAGAGATGCGGTTTCGGATTTCTGAAGATTGTGCTACAAATCGATCCAACATCAAATTTATTTTGGGGTAAAAAACTGAAAATAGAACAAAAGTAAAGTGTAAGAAATAAATAAGGTGTTTCAGAAGTGCAATCAAATAAACTATCTTTCCAAAGACAATTGTTAACATACTCGCTTACGAATACTCGATATGACTAATTTGTATTTATTGTTGTTTGTTACCAAAAATGATTCTTTACTTTGTATGCGTAATATGCTTTGTTTACAGAAAAATAAAAAACAATATGACAACCACTGTCAAGAACAAATTATGGCAAGCTTAAGTATATTACCACTTGTTGGTTTCAATGGATAATGATTATTAAACAAATTGTGCAAATTTCCTCCATAATCTTTCATAAAACCGTTCTCCGTTTGATATTGCAAAAAAACTTGCTCTCTGCTGGCTCCCAGTGGTGTTTGGTTTAGAACGTGACGTAACATAATGTCTTTTCCCTGGAAATTTCCCGTTGTAAAAAATATACCACATTTTTACAGCACATAATATTTACCTGATATTCAGAATAAGCTTGACTTTTGAAATCTGATCTTGTACAATTGTCAAATGTTCCGAATGTATTTGTGTTCATCGAGTTTTGATAATCTGGAATTATTAAAATTTTGAAACGCTGTTGCAATTTGTGTCACATTGTTAAATTTACTCAAGTAATTTTGGTGATTGTTTGACGTCATAAGAAACCATGATCCACCATTAGCCCCAGTCGTATTAAAATTATTATTGTTAATGGTTGCCGCGAGAATCCATCCACCACCAGCAGCTATCATGTCACAGTAAACCTAAATGCAAGAAAAAACTAAATCATTTTCGAAAATTCAAGATAAATTTCTGTATTTCTATCATTTTCCACATTTGTTTTTATTTTTCATTTTTTTCACACACTTCTGCATTGATTATCTGCATTCCAAATACTAAAAAAAATAATAACTGGTTTCTCTTAAAGAAAGCCTTTTAGCAAGTAGTTTACAAAACATTTGTTGCATATCTCATAAGTTTAAAACGTAAGGTTTGAGAAACATGTTTAAACAATGATAAAAAAATAAAGACTTGATTTGAAAAATACCTCAATGATTTGAAAAATACCTCAAACGATTTTAGTGACGTTTTAATGACGTAGATTCCATCTTTGAATCCAGAATCTCTCAGTTCTACACATGAACGGGCAGGGTTAGGGAAAGTACCAAGCGGTGATTTTGCGGCTGGTAGTGATTCAGTTGTGTTAAACTTTATTTGTCCAGTTGTCAGCGGTGCTAAAATAATAATTTGTCAACACTAAAATTGAACCGCATTTTGAAGCAACTATACATCTTTACCAAATGGTTTCTTTGTTGTCACATATTTAGTTCTGTTCAAAGCTGTTTGACCAGTGGTCTGTGATGCTGAAAAAATAATTTGTCAACACAAATTAAACTGAATATACAAACAACAACTATATAACTTTACCAAAAGTGGGTTTTGTTGTCACATACTCAGTTGTGTTTAAACTTGTTCGTCCAGTTGTCCTTGGTGCTATGCAAATGATATTTGCAAACGTATAAGAAAACAATGAGGAATTAAATATCCATGAAAAAACTATACCGTGAGTTTCTGAGCAAATTTGTGAAACTAACATTACGATCCCTTGGACAGCTTTGTGAATTTTTACTACTTTTCATAAAATGTCCTTAATTTTCAGATCTTGTTTCTCAAATTCGGTAATGTTACTACTTTTGAACCAATTTATTAACCCCAAGAAAGTTAAAAATCTTGAAAAGGATCTCTTCGAATATATGACTTACTTTCATTAACTTTTTCCCTTTCGTTCTGAAGCAAAAAATGTTGTTGCATAAAAAATTGCATATTCTTTTTGACTAAACAAACACTACACACCTGGTCTTTCATGAAATAAAACATTCCGAAAACTATCGCCAAAGCAGCAAGGATTACAATCACACACACCAACATAATACTTAGTTTAGAGAAGCTTGGTTTTTGCACACACTTTTTTTCACTTCTTTTGGATTGTATTTTAACATTTTCTGAGTTCAAGTAAAAATGTTTAACGATATTAGGATTTCGATAAACTTTTTCAGAAAAACCTTACCATATTCTTGCACAAATGCACCTGGGGTACTTGATGTATCGCCATTTTCTCTATGAAACTTTGATATAGGTTTTTCATACACATTTGAGGATGTTTCCCAGAATTCTGCTTGATTAATACAAGATACATGATTAGCCAGAGACCAAAACATTTTGCAGTTAAGTGTTAGAAGTGATCATCAAATAAAGGTATCACGTAGATTTAAGTTTTGTTGAATGGACTATTACCAATTTATCTTGTTCAGTTTTAACTATTTGTTGTAGGTTTGCAAAAAATACAATCAAACTAATTTTATACATTAACTTTATAGACATTTACCTGGCGTTACTTTATTACCTGGAACATGATGATTTTGTCCTTCGTTCATCTGAATAGTTTCATAGGCATTAGCATCAATATTAACACCACCATAATTCATGATTGAATTCAGTGAAAATCTAAGAACACATTTACAATTTTTTACTCCTTTCCAGACATAAATATTTGATTATGTTATATAAGTTGCCTGAGTTGTTTTTATAATAAACCTTGTCAAGTAAATCATGAACCAAAGCAAACCCGCCTAATGACCACAGACGAACAAAGAACATGTTCTTATTATCATAAGCATTCCAACATTAGTGAATAATTGACAAACAGTGAACGAGTTAAATGGAGGATTTAACACTACAGATGTTGCGTCTGTTGTGAAAAGCGAAGCAGCCCCCGCCTGTTAGTCAAACCAACACAACATGTTGTTTCAGAGTTCCACTCTCAGTTCTGTTGTTTATTCAATCGTGTAATAATAGCTATTAATGTGTTGACTCGAATCTTTGTTTATTCGCGTATGCACAAACGTGTTTGGTTGGTTGAGTGGGATGCATTGTGTTTTGACAAGCACTCGAAGGAATTATATTAAGGATGTTACGTCTCTTGTGAAATGCGAAGCAGTATCCGCCTATTAGTCATACAAACGCAAGCTGGATGTTGTTTCAGAGTTCCACTCTCAGTTCTCTTGTTTATTGAATAATGTAATAATTTATGTGTTGACTTGAATTTTAGTTTAACCGCGCATTCACAAACGTGTTTAGTTGGTAGAGTGGAATGCATTGTGTGTTGTTTTTAAACGCTCAAGGAAGTTTCGACTGGATGCCAACGATACAAACAGGCTGTGTTTTTCCAGGTTTACAATGCCTTGCTGATAAAACACTTCTAATGCTTTACACGGGTTTCCTCATATGCTTTGGAACTTATACTGTCAATGTAATCAGTTGCCAATCTCCTGAATAAAAGGGTTTGATTAAAAACGGAAATATACTGTTTAAGCGCACTTATCAACACCATACCAATTCTTTAATGTGCAATAATCGCGTAGTAAACAATCCTGCTCAAATGTATGAGTTAACAAATGTATTTGTACAAAAAGTTATGCCGTTTTCAACTACCGATGACAAAAACGAAGCAAACAAACAACAACGTATTGAACGAAACTAGTCATTTTGATTGTGAAGACAAGAAAATGTTGTGTTTCTGGATGAATTCATGCGGCGGTGAGATTCAAACTTTTTATCTGGCGTTTTTTTACAAAAGTCATATGGTAAGTCGCATAATAACCCTTATGCCTTTCGTTTGTAAACGATTGAAACGGTGACACATAAACTCAAAAAAGGCCAACACCCAATCAATTCACGAACTGCAGTTGTCTGCAAATAGCCCAGTGGGATGATGTCCTTTGGTAGTGTACTAGCATTATTTTAAGAAATAGAAATAGAGAAACAAAAAACGTGCAATTCAGACAATTGCTGCAGCCTGAAAATACTTTGCAAATCCAGTTGTTAGTTTGAGACATGTCGCTGAAACGCTTGAGGCTACACATTTGACAACTAAACGTCCATACGAAGTAACTATCAAACCTTACAGGATCTTTGTCATCCAGTTTTTGTATTTTAATACCTGCTGTGGTTTGTTGCTAACGTTGTATTTGGCCTGTGATATGAGTTATTTATGTCTGGGCTATTCTTGGTTGATTATTGCCCCTCGAAGTGGATGCTGCTGATTTGGTTATTGAATAAATGTAAAAGCTTGTTGCATTGATTTTGGTTTGTAATAGAAAATCATTTCAGTCTCCCTACGCAAAGAATATTACAGCAAATAATTTAATTTTACAGTAACCGCTCGGCAGTAAAGCAGTGAGATAGAAATCGAAGTGTTCTAACGCAATGCTTAAAGGGAAAATTCTGATTAAAAAAAGGCTGTGTTGTTCTGGTTCTCAAGTAAGAACAGTGTGTGAAATCTCAAAAATAATGCATAAGAAATGTAAACACTTTTTCTTTTTTATCGCCGGTGGACGGGCAACGCCTGAATGCTTCAGTCCACCGTCGATCCGGTTCGAATGGCTAAATTTCTTTACTCAAGGAGACACCAGCAACCGAGACCCGGTTTAGAACACACAACCTTATGAACACTCGGCCATCTTGGCAACATTGGTTTGGCGATTCACCCTTGTTAAACCAATGGCTTAACCCTAAACGTGTTTAAAGTTTACAAAATGGCTGCAAGCAAAACAAAAATATTTTCATAATAATACAATTTAAGCCCTATTAGCTGTTTGCTTGAAAGCAAATTATGGCAGTCAGAACAAATACCGGAAGCAAAAGGTTTCAAACCATCTGTTTGCCTCACAGTTTCTTTTCAAGTTGTCGGCATATCCTATACGTTCATCAAAAAAAGAGTTGGAACAGAAAATATGGGAGACTAGTAGAAATTATAAACACAGTTGTTTTGTTTCAGTGGCAAATAGGGCAACAAACTTATCGGATTTAGACCAATAAAAGAAAAACATGAAGAAAGCACTTTGCCTAATGTTACTGATTTTTCTTGTATTGCCACTGATTGCAGAGAATTGTTTACAAAAATGGTAGTCGGGTGTAAGTTAATTTGCATTTTAATAACATTTAATCCAGTTTAAAAATGCAATGGAACATAAAGCGAAATATATCCTCGTATTTTGTTTACTATGTGACATAAAAGTATCATGACATAGGATATGCTATCATTTGTCGTGTTTATAGCTACATTGTACAATAAATCACCTTTTTCGAGCAAATAAGCAATCTTTTCTAATTTTGACAACTTTAAATTATTGGTGTCAAACTTATCACCATTGTTGGCGATTTAAATAAAAGTTTTAGCTCATTTACGTCCAGCAGATAACAGAAATGTCGACAGGTAAAAAGTTCGCTTTGACAAAAACATTTGGAAGGGAAAAAAGGGTAACAAGATGTAATGCATTGGTGATGTGAAGCTCTTGTCAATATTGTTCTGTTGTTTTAGATAATTCAAAAGAGAATTAAAAGATACAAGACTCGTATTCGGAATTTTATAATTCTTGCTTTTCGTCTATGATACTTTTGTGCATACTAACAACTAATCAACTTTTATTGATTTTGCATTATTAGAGATATTTTTCATATCTTACACTTCGACATGATTTCGAAAGCACAGCGCATATAATGAAAAACATAACAAAACTGTGTGAATTAAGCTTGTCGCTACATTTTCTTAAACATAGCGACACACGGCAAAGAGTTCAGAAAGTCGCTGCAAATAAAGCCTAACTATTTTTAACGACGGTATAAAAATAGTAACCGCCGCGATTTGCTGCAAAACTTGCGATAAAAAACTGCGGAAACGAAATGTATACAACAATCTGGTTGTCAGACCCTTTCTCAGCAATATTTTGACGCTTCCTATACGTTTTTAAGCTAGACAACTGCCTAAAAAACTGTTGGCAAAAAATAATAAGACAACTGTTATTATCAGTAAAAAATAAGATTTTTAAAATAAAATCTTGAAACGAGTAGTACAAGCAGAAGAGGCAACTGTAAACAGTTTTTGTTCACAGTTTTATTACATTGTTCCGGTAATAAAACGTGTTTTATAGATTCATCTATTGCCTGGTGATAGAATTTCATAACACTGCAATTGCTTATTGCTACATACAATGACATTTGCTGCAGCTGTATAGGAAAGTTGCTTTCAGCAAATTTCACAGGAAGATAATTTAAATATTCTGATCGATCACATTTTTGTTACAGATCCACGTGACTGTGAAAGCTCATATAGTAATTAATTACATGGCATATTTTTTCTGCCATGAAACCTAACATGTGGGTCCTAGCAAAAATGCCTTAGCGTTGGTTACGAGCACGAACTTTCAATAATTACATCGTACATGGAGCAGGAGAAATTATACCCTGCCGTGACTAAATGTTACTTGAACCAGGTAACAGATGACCGTTCAAGAAACCACATTAAGCACAAGCAATCGGGACAGGATTAGAACGCACAACCTTATGAACACTCGGCCGTTTTGGGCTTTGGTTTGGAGACGCACCCTCAGTAAATCAATAGTTTAAAACAGCATACCCTTTAGGTGTGTAAAGTTTTCAAAATGGCTACAGGCAAAACAGAAATATTTTCAAAAGAATGAAATTGAAGCCCTGTCAGCTACGTATGCTTGAAAGAGCAAAACATGTAAGTAAGAACAAATACCGGAAGCAAAAGGTTTGAAACCAACTGTTTGCCACATAGTTTCTTTTTAAGTTGTCAGCATGTCCTATACGTTCATCAAAAAAAAAAAACGCTGCAACAGAAAATATGAGAGACCAGTTTAAAAACACAGTTGTTTTGTTTCAGTGGCAAATAGGACAACAAACTTATCGGATTTAGACAAATAAAAAGAAACATGAAGAAAGCAATTTGCCTGATGTTAATAATTACTCTTGTTTTGCCAATGGTTGCAGGGAAATGGAATTGGTCGGACAAAGTACGTTAATTTGCCTATCAGTAAAATTAGAAGTTCAAAAATGCAATGGCACATAAAGCGAACAATATCGTCGTTTTTTGTTTCATTTGTGACATAATTGATGATATCTAAGTACCATGAAATAAGATATGCTATCATTTGTTGTGTTTATAGCTACTTTGTACAGTGAATGAAATGTCTATATTACCGAACCAAAGCGCAAACTTTGTTTAATTTTCTCCAAAAAACTCCAAATTATTTGTGTCAAACTTATCAGCATTGTTGGTGATTTAGATGAAAGTTTTAACGTTTTTTTTTTACAGACAGATGAAGCTCCTTTACCTCCAGGAGATAACAAAAATGTCGACGGGTAAAAAGTTCGGGCAAAATTCGTTTTTTTGCTGTATTTGATAACCACTGCTTTCGCCCGACTCACAATAAACGAGTGGCCTTCTTGGCGCTATGGAGTTGTCTTTAACACTGACGTTTTCAATTGCTTCGACTAAACACAAAACTACATCGGGGTTTGAACCAATTCCTTTCGGGTCTATGGTTGGTTGCTTCGTAATAATGTTAAACTTTGCTACACAAGGTAACAGTTAAAGTCAAATCAGGAACTTGTTTTGCATACAAGTCTAACAATTTATTTGATACGTTGCCATATCTTTTCAATGCAGAAACGTAGCATCAGACACACCAAGAAATTCTAAATAAACTGTGGAGGACAATAAAAAGTAAGAAGATGTAATGTATTAGTGTTGTGAATCTTTGGTCAATATTATTCTGTTGTTTTAGATAGTTCAAGAGAGATATCAAAAGATACAATACTCGCATTCGGAATGTTTATTTTGAAAGTCATACTTTTGGTTTATGATACTTCACCAGGTTGTGTTCAATAAAGACTCCACAGTTTACTTCTGAGTTTCGAACAAACCAAATAACCTTTACTGATTTTGCATTATCATAAATAATGTTTATATCATGCAATTCGAAATGAATTCAAAATCACAACACAGTGCATATAATGCAAAACGTAACAACACTGTGGAAATTAAGCTGATTGCTACATTCTTGTGAAACAGATAAAGCGAAAAATGGCAAAAACTTTAGATCAAAGCTTTACTATTGTAACAAGTAAAGCTTTAACTATTCGTAACAATATTATAAAATCAGAAACAACTGCCATTTGTTGCAAAACATGCGAACGGATTGGAACAAACTGATTGTCGAAACATTTCTCAGCAATTTTTCGACGTTTTCTGTACATTTTTAAGCTCGACCAATGCCTAGACAATAGTAAATAATGCAGCAATAAAATTACTATTTTTGTCTGAAAGTTATTTATCGAAAACCTTCAATCGAGTAATACAAGCAGAAAAGGCAACTATAAACAGATTTTTTCTTTAGTTTTATGTTTTATGGCATATTGTTGGAAATTTATTTCATTGCACACATACATTAAGTTACTCTGGCAATAAAACTTTCGCTCACCAATGGCATTTGGGATAGATTCCTACTTCATAAAACAACAACTGCTTATTGCTACACAGACTGACATTTTCTCAAACTGTATTACTATAGACAAAGTTGCTTTTTGCAAGTTTCACAGGAATTTAATTTGATTGGTCACATTTTATTTACAGATTCAAGTGACTGTGGAAGCCCATATAGCGATTAATCACGTGGCGTATTTTGCCTACCATACAACTTAACATGTGGACGGGGTAATGGCAGAAATACCTCAGCGGTTTTTTACTGGCACGAACTTTGTTGGTACATTTGTTATCAAAATAAGAAACATAACAGTATTATATTTGTTGTGATTTGCGATTTGAATGTAATGGCAGATATAAACAAACGCTTGGTAAACAATCCAATTTAATGTGATGGTCTATATAACAAAGCACAAATCAAACAATATTGATGCAGACAATATAATCGACCCAAAAAAACAAAATTCGTTAAAATGTCCGAGATTACTAAAAACCAACTCATTAATGAAATGCCATCTATCTGTTTTAGAGGAGCCCGCTGCGTCTCTTCATCGTAGTTGAGGGCCTGTCATACATGGATGTCGTTTATATAACTAGTTAATTAATCCGTAAAAGTATCGCATGGGTCTTGATCATGAGACCTTATAGGTCGAAACAGTGTGCACTGATTGGTTACCAAGCAGTTGATTGGCATTTGTTAGCCAGTTTACTCTGTGGTTAATGCCCAATTGCATCCAACAGAAAAGGTGAAGCATGGATTTTAGTCTGTTACTCCCAACATACTGGAGCGCCATTGGATGGCTGCACAGCTTACCATCTATCGCTGTGGTTCTCAACCGGTGGGTACGCTACGGCATTCCTGGCAAACACCTTTAAGTATAGTATTTATTGCGAATGTTTGACACCAATCGGCTGTTCTGACAACAATTTGACACAAACATTTTCTGGACATAACGTTCGCACAGCGCATCTACTCATATTTTCCGCTAGGTGCGACAAAGCATGACCAAAGCCCTAATAAAGATCCAGCTAATCCTGGATTGGGAGCTGCAAAATTTCACCGGCCCATTTTCCCGTGAATGCGTGAATTATGCTTAGTTTAGGCAGGCCCAATTCTAACGTAAAACAATAGGATGTATGTAAAATATTCCATTTACTGCCGCATATTATATTTGAATTACAGTAGATGTGAATGGTTTGGAGAATAACTTCAACTGTAGTGTTACCGTTTTAATGTTTACTCTGCGCAATTCATGTTTTTTTACACTGAAACAGAATCCATACAAAAAGGCAATTTTTTCAGCCCAAGTAATCTTTTTAATGAACATTAAGCCAGTAAAATTTCTCTTTACTGTGAGCCAACATGTGGATTTTCAAACTTCCACTTTGTGTAAATCTTTTATCACAAGTAACACATCTGCAAAGTTCCACACTTTTTGTAGGTTACCAAAACAGTTTTGTTGTTACATTAGTTTGCTTTACTCAAATAGAATCCAACGATTAAATGCGATAATTGCAGATACAAAAAACACAGCAATATAGCCACACCACGAGACAAACGGGCGACAACCTCGCGTAATCTCGATTCCAAAACTTAAACACATAAGTTATAATCGTTACAGAGCTCCTTTCTAAATAGGTTTGCGACCCGCAAACTACAAAACAGACTCGGCAACAACACAGGCGACAAGAACGAAAGGGGCACAATACCAAAACATTTGCACTCCCGTTAACCACAATCCTAAACGCCCAATTGCCGGGCAGGGCGGACACAACGACCACGCCGTGTGTACTGCTCTGCTCAATAGACTGTGGAGCACCCACGATATCATCCATTTCGGTTTCATCATCTGACAGCGTCATATCTTCCTGCGGCAACTCGTTACCTTCAGCGCCTGTTTTCTGATGGTCACGCAAACGGAATGGTTTTAACTTGTCAAAGCTAAACCATTGACTGAATCCGATAAGTTGAGTTACTCAACACCTTAATGACTTTAAAAGGTCCAACCCTGGGCTTCCAAAACTTCTTACGAGTCCCCTTCGTCATCACCGGTTCGTGAAAATGAAGTCGCCCACACGGAAAAGGGGACCATGAATTCGCTTATCGTACAATGTTTTTTTGCCGTTTTTGCTGGATCCATGGTCACGTGCGATTTTGAATGCAGTGCGGAGTTCTGCTTGAATTTTCTCAGCGTAAGTTCCAGGTGTCAAGCGGCAATTTGGAAACAAGCTCATTTGCCACGCTTTTAGCACATTAATCTTTAATTGCACAGGCCTTTCCATACTTAGTGACGTAGTCCAGCATTTGGATATCCTACTCTGCTGGGAACCATGGGCGTACGACGTGATTTCTGGGGGGTGACACAAGGCGACTACTGCATCCTTAAGCACCGGCCAATAATATCCTTGTTTAATTCGATTTTTTTATTAAATACTATTTTATGATTTGTGGTTAACAACTGCAAATATAGCTTGATTAAACACAAAACCGACTTTTTCTAAGGATAAATACCCAAAACACCCCAGAATTCGACTTAATCCATCCTAAAACCTGGGAGGACAGGATTAAAATTTTGCCTATTTAATCCCAGATTAAAATTTCATCTCGATTGGTAAATACCACTTTCAGGAATTATCCCATCATTAATATAGGTTTAATCCAACTTGCTGAATTTGACCCTAAAACGTTTCATTCTAGGTATCTCAAATAAAATACATATTTTTGTGGTTACATGGATTTTATTGTCTTGTATTTGTAATTACAATGCATCTACAAATGAAGCACGTGGCCGCTACAAGAGTCAAAATGATTTCAAAAAGATTATCGGACATATATCAACAAATTAATTGATTAGGTAATCTTGTAATTATTTTTACAATATATCTACAAACAAAGATATGAGTTAACAATGAACTCTAGGAGATTATCCAACATATAAGCAGGAATTATTATTTATAACCAAAGTATACAGTTATTTCAATAAAATCCTTAAAAGTAGTATTTTGAACAAATGTGTTACTTCAATTTGACAAAATTTATCGATAAAATATCATAATTGTTGAATCCAAATCTCTCTGAAAATGAGCATAATCAACTGGAGTTGTTTCGTGCAACAAGGTTTTCGGCAATCCGTCCCAGTCTGTTTAATACAAAAATGTTTTACAAACTAGTACGTAAATATGTCCAAAAAAATAACTTGTATAATTACTTGTAAAATCACTGCAGTCATCATAATATCGAGAGTCTGGGTTTTTCATTCCTCCAATACACACGTATTCGCTTCGCCAATCGTTTACCCTACCAAAAACAATTAACAATAGCTGTTACAAAGACATTACAGCGCGAACGAGGTTTTCTGTACTCTTGCTCTATCTTAGTGTAAATCATTATATATACACCGGTCTTACTTACTGAACGGCAGGACACATTGCGTAGACGCTCCCAGTTCTTCCATAAGCACGCAACTGAACAAAACCGGTCGGTAGAGGATTTACACTTGGTGGCAGCATCGAGTTAACCACTGAATCGTTTCCGATGGAAAATTGAACTGGTACTGAAAGTACGTCGTCATCATAAGTGCAATCCGGACCTGAAACAACCAAAGACTGGAGGAGCCGCATGCCATATAATTATAGGTAAATAACCGAACATAAGTTTTACATACACAAGTTGTCATATTCGGAAATAATTTCCAGCATTTTGTTGGTGACTGCGTTTATCTCTGTTTGGATAATCAAAACTCCAAAAATTTGTGTTTGTTCAATTTCGATACTTTTATTTCGTACTTTATTTTTTTTTCCTTATCTGCAGAAATAGTAATTTACCTTGTAACCATTGTGTAACCAAAGAGTGTGTTGGATACCGGTTAGTAAATTTCCCATTCAAAAGTATAATATATGCTAGATGAAGACTTTCTAAAAAATGCATTTGGAGAGTCCGATGATTTCCAATCCTCAAAACATAAAATCAAAATTTGGACTAAAAATATATTTGACAACAAATGCAACAGACCTTTTTATTGATGACATAAAACCAAACATCACACAAGCTGGCATAAGGCAAACCATATCTGCAACCCGCTTCATAATATAAAAAGAAGTTGTTGTGAGTGTGGCCTCCGGTATATTTAACTGTTGAATCGGTGTTTGGTAGTCGACCGTACAGCTGTAACAGTGAATAATCAAAGTTTAATTTTGAAACATTTTACCGCCATATTCTCGTACAACGAATCGGAGGTCGTCCAAACAGTGTTCCGTATTTATCACAGCAAAAAAAAACAATGAAGGGATGAATCTTTCTCCTTGATTGCATCAAGTTCCCATTTCCACATCTTTAGTTTCAATGTGAAAAACAAAACTAAAGTAAAAACGAAAATTGATGTACGGTTTGACCTACCCATCATCCAACCCATATTCAACATAGTCATTTGGACAGTTGCCTATTTTGCATCTTTGACCGGCGCTGGATAAAATCTCCACAAACACTTTTTTAGGACAAGGATAAGAAAACCTATATGACCTACCCTCATTCCGTGTTCGGTTCCAAACAGTCCTTCGTCATAGAGCAAATATGAACTATTACCATAATCGTAAAAATAGAAATCAGAAATTAAGTCTGTAATTTCTGTTGATTTTGCAGCAAGTCGATCCAACATTGAACTTACATCAGGATAAAAAACTTCAAGTACAAAAAAAGATTAAACATTGGTATGATTGTGAAAAATCAATTTAAAAAGTTTGGTTTAAAACGTGCTGGGTTTGTTAAGCTTATTTCCTGGGTACCAATTCCACTTAAAGCTTCGACATTCTTGCTGGTACATCAATCAGTCATACGGTATTGATCTGCCGCACTTATTGATCTAACCCAGTGGTTCCCAACCTTTTTTGCTACATTCCTCCCTTTGCCCATTTTCGAACTATTCATTCCTCCCCATAAGACAAAAAATACAACATAAAAAAATTATAGCAATTTATTTCACATTACGACTCAATGCGAAATTTGCTCTTGTTTGCGCTCTGGAAAGTTGTACACGCGGCGCAGTTTGTGACAGTGGCTACAGCTAAAATCTACACAAGAGAATGATACGTAACTAACAATCTAGTTTCATTACATACACTGTTTACTAACTGTAAACTGTTCAGTTTTTAAGCAACTAAGCAACAGCCAGACTGTCAAAAAAAGTTAAAACAATGGACTTTGTTACGACAATAATCGATTAATTTAAGCGCCTAAAACGTACCATGCGGCCGTATATACAAGTAGACCTTATAGTTAGGGATGTCTCTTTCAGAATCCTTTACAACCGGTTTCAAATGTGAACCGCGTACAAATTTTAATGGACATCAATGTATTTACAAAAATATTTTGAAACATTTGTAATGTATTTTTTTTACAGTTTTTTTTGAAACTTCTCCCCTGAACTCATAAAATTCCTCCCCGGTTGGGAACCACTGATCTAACCATTAGCTTGTTTCAATGGGTAATGCAAATTGAAAATTCTATGCAAATTTCCTCCATAATATCCCAAAAAACTGTTTTCAGTTTGATATTGCAGAAAACTCTGCTCTCTATTGGCCTCCAGTGGTGTTTGATTTGGGACATGACGAAACATAATGTCCTTTCCCTAAAGTAATACTCGTGTGTAACACAAACTTAAGAACCTAAAACTAGATAGTTTGCCTGATATTCAAAATAAACTTGACTTTTGAAATCTGATTTCGTGCAATTATCAAATGATCCAAATATGTTTGTGTTCATCCAGTTTTGGTGATCTACAATTGAACAACGTGTAGGTTAAAAAAATTGTCAATATTTAGGCTACTTCAAATTTTTTCACCAAAGTTCTTCCGGTGATTATCATTTGTCGTAGGAAACCATGATTGATAATCAGATTCAGGCACAATATTGTTTATAGTGGCCGGGAGAATCCATGCACCACCAACAGCTATCATGTCACAGTAAACCTATGCACAAGAGAGGGGACGGTGTTTATCTTTCTAGAAATTCGCAAATAGTTGTTCATTGTTTTGTGACAGAAACGCTTGTTCAGACATGAAAATCAATTTGCTGTATTTATCAAATGACCTGAGAGACGCTGGGTTTAAAGATGGAATCTACGTTCAGACATGAAAATTAATTTGCTGTATCTAACTGTATTTATCAAACTTTAAATTCCGTTTAAAACCTCAAACGATTTGAGCGACGGTTGTATGACGTAGATTCCATCTTTAAACCCAGCGTCTCTAAGGTCAACACACGAACGGGCGGGATTGGGGAAAGTACCAAGCGGTGGTCTTGTTGGTACAAACTTAGTTGTGTTATAAAAAGTTTGACCCGTTGCCTGTATTGGTGTGAAATTATAGATAATAATCATGATTAAGAATTTCACATCTTATGCTGACATGAGTTCTCAAAAGCACTTTATTTTATCTGCCATAATTGTATATTTGGAAGTCGTTTATTCATGTACATGTTTCTTTACCAAGTTAACATATTTTACTAAAGGGTAACAATTTTTAGTGATTTTAACTAAAGAATGTAGAAAAACAGCAAAGTTTGGACCAGAATTCCTTTTAAGGTAAAATGCAAAAAACAAATCAAACTTCTTTGGTTGAAATTTCTTGGTCGTGGACTTACATTCATAGGTTTCTTCATTTTGATTCTGAAACAAAAAAGAAATAAACAGAGCATTTTACATTCATAGGTTTCTTCATTTTGATTCTGAAACAAAAAAGAAACAAACAAAGCATTTTGTTTTAGAGTTTATATATTAGCAAATATCACACACCTGTGTGTCTGTAGGGGTTATTTGTCCTGATGACGTCGTACTTTCACTACAGAAGTATCTTTGGCTGTAGATGTTATGCACCCTTAATTCCTTGACTATCTGAGCTACTGCTTGTCTGAGCTTAGTCCGATATATTGGACGGCGTTGGACGTTAAAGTTGGTTTATTGAGTTAGCTAGTAGCATCGTCGATATTGTTAGAGCGAGAGAGAGAGAGAGAGATAGGTAGTCTCTCATGTGAGAGAAAGCTTGTCGCTGATTCTCCTCTGGTATCGTTACAACACACGTGAATATATATAGTGAGAAAGGTGGCGATGACGTAACTGTACAGATGGTAAAAGGTGTGAAGTGGCGACAAATGACAATCGAGGTCGAGCACGGACAAAGTGACGATGACGAAATACAACGTTCATGCAATCACAGTAACTCGTTCGATATTTGCGCCTTGGTTCTGTAATACACGATACACCACATGTCTATGAAATTGAGGATTCAGAAAAAGGGCGGTTGCCCTTTGTCAGGTTCTATAAAACACACAACTTTGGACAATCAATGCAGGATATAACAGTTGAAATTAATCAAATTGATGCTCACACACATACACACCCGTAAAAACACGCACATATCAGACTAATATACACTACGTGATATTTAAAAGGACAACTTACCGACACCTTGCTCGGTATCAGCTACTGGTCTTGTTGATTCGATAGGATCTTCATGTGCGTTTGTTGACGATCCCGCGTACTCATTGAAGAAGGTCTCTTGATTTTCTAGTTTTTGAAAAACAAAAATATTTCAGACTATACAGTATTTCAGAGTATGTCGTTGTTTTGCTGAACCTTTTTTACCTTCATTTATTGTATTGGGGTTATTTTGTGTAATTTGTACTTCTTTGAACACGATAGTTTTGTTCTCTTCGGAATGTTCTATTTCATAAGTATGACTCATGTTTATATGATATCTGCAACACGTAAAAATATACCAACAAGGTTCACATTATATGATTGGTTTTAAGTGTGTTTTTAGTTGCACTATTTATTGTTTCATACTGTCTGCGCTTTAGTGTTAGTTTTAATATGATGCCTTTTTGTCTGGTAAAGTCAACACTACACAGCAGTTCATTTTCTCCTTTCTCTTACTACAAACCGGGTTACTGACATGTGTCAGCCTAAACCGAAAGTGCTGTATATCAAGTGTGCTACATATAGACGCGTTCAATCATGATTCACCAATTGTCCTATCCATCTCTATATATTTTCAGTCATTAAAACAAGTTATGCCGAGGTACATCAATGACATCTAACATTCCTTTCCACGCTTTATACTGTTTGCTTTTGATAAAATTTCAGTACAATTTCGTTCTCCAGTTCAGCCAACATAATACATCCGTTAATTTCCTTTCTCCCTTAATTACATTTTGTCTTATCTGGTAAACCAAATAAAGCGAATGTATTGCCAGATGGTAGCCTAAACAGAAAGTGCTTTACATGTTGTTTTTTTGTACGTAAATATGGCGATATTTAAAGCCCCGTTATCACTAACGATAAATATTGATTTAAACCTCGTTTTGTTTATTGATGTGTATTTCTAAATAATAAATTAAGGGTGACGTTTTCCAAAATGGTTATTACCAACATAGTTTAGGTAAAAAATATTGCACGATGTCCAGACGAAAAAAGTGGTATTGTGCACTGACTACAGGCCCTGGTGTTCTTTTATCACTCAAAAGAACACTAGATTTGTTTCTAAATTATTATTATTTTAGGTATACTTACAAGTCTCTCTGTATACTCACAAATTATTCAAATATAATATTTAGACTTGCCTAAGTAGCAATAACGGACTGACTGTTCACCTCTCAGTTTACTTATAAATTAATTAAATTGTAACGGAAATCAGTTAGGTGATCTCGAATTTGGTCGGTGATTTTTGGAAAAGGTGACGTGGTTAACTTTTACTAAATAATATAAGCTTACGCAAACCTATCCAAGATTATAGCGGGATCACTGCTCCTAACTTAGGCTTACGGATGTGCGACTTCCAGAGACTCCTCTAAAACACGCAATCTACGCAATCTACGGTTAGGGCTTTTAGGGTCTGGGTGCGAGTTTATACTAAAAATAACACTGTAATTGAATTTCATATACCCCTTTTTGGCCTCATGTTCTTATGTGTGGTGAGGGTGGTACTAAACGCCGTATGGTACCGCGTGTTTACACTTGCAAGAAAATTAGGTGCAAAAGAGTATCTGAGATTGAATTATAAAGTTATTTGCATTACGAAGCCCTCATCCTGACCCCAATAGCTCAACCGTCAACATCTTCTTCACTAGTTTTACGAGTAGATTGTGTATAAACTATAGTTTGCGTTAAGTCGCTTTTTAGAGCAGCCCTGTTTCCAGCACAAAACAACGGGACACAGCACTACCACGTTTATTAACTACACTCCAAACACCACGAGATCCAAGCGAGAACTGACTCTCGTGCCACAATGGAGCAAGACAGTCAAAAAGTCACATGATCTTACAATTGTCCACGCGCGACACGTCGACGTCCAAATCATCAGTGCGAGACAGTAATTGACTAGGCAGGCATTCGTGCGGTATGTGAGAACGTATCATTAAAAAATGTTGCTCGTGCAAAAAAATAAAGTATTATAATTAAAAACAATGTTAAATGTGAACAAAGAATATGGGAAGTCAATAAAAAATTCAACCATGAAAATAAACTAATAAATCTCAAAAAACATAAAATAATATTGCATAAATAACACATAAAAATCAGAAATCTACAATTACAGGAGACTAAATAAAAACAGTGATGGTGTACAATTGCCCTTTATATAGAAAATCAGCTAACAGTCGGTATCAAGATGTTGATACAACTAAAAATAAATAGAATTATTTGCAGTCGGAAAACCACATATGTCTTGGGTTAATTGGGTGCAAAAAGTGTGCTTTGTCTATTTGCTAAAGCAGATAAAAAGCGTATTAATAGACGTTTTTATATAGCGCATTAACAAAGTGGTCTGTTTCTATTTGTACGTGTAAAGTTAGTGTTCGCAACCACTTTTCTGCGAAGCGTTGCTTGTTCACTACCAATTTAACAACGCAACATTTGACGAACAATTACAGCGGCTGTGCCCATAAAGAAACACAAACATCTCATAACAAAATGTTTTTGTGTTTCCTGTACATTGTTACTTCTATCCTAGTTGATTTGTGTTGGCGAATTTTAAAGTTGCACGGTAAAAAACATACTGGTATTCAATAACCCTCTTCCAGTTTGTTTGTTTTCTGATGGATATTATTCGAGATTCAATGCACTGACGCACGAACTGGGAATTACCCCATTGTGTGCACAGAGATATCCTTGGTAGGTCAACGTTCGCTAGAGCGTGATGTCATTTTACCGCAGAAATTACAGATGGAAAATACAAACCGGACTTGCACTGGTGCAATTATATCCGCGTCAGGACCAAAGTACAATCAGTTCTAAAGCAAGAACTAAAATGGCCCCTTTATCTTTGGTTTCTGTCGTATCTTTATAAAATCATTCACACTATCTAGTATTATGTGTCATGAATGCGGTACAGCTATATTTCGTTTATTTATGAGCCAACAGTTGTATCCTTCTCCTTTTTACGCTCCATGATGCTTTGACCTTGCGCATTTATTTCCGTCGTTAGCGTAAGATTTGGGCCCATAAATCTTTGAAAGAAGCAATAACGCAGTGTTCACTTATCATAAAATCAAAGTAACTAATGCAGTAATCAAAGTTTTTAGGCAAACAGAGCAAAAAATAAAGTATTGTGAATTGTGTTACCTAGGTCTCTGTTCTTTTCCTCACCAAAAAGACATAAAGAGAACATGGGTAAAGAAACAAGGTATAATAAAAATGAAAAAACTTATTCAAAATCCATCACACAACATACTTGGGTTGTTTGGACAATTGATTTGGTACTCTGTTGGATAATAAACATGCCGTGTTTCCAAGGAAACATGTGTAGGAACTGTTCCATTCACAACTACACGTGTAATACAACAAATCTACCGATATGTCGCAAGCATCGTCAAATAACTCACTGTCATACAAACGGGAGGGGTCAATAGCACAATCTTAAAAATAGAAATCAGAAATTAAATTTGCGATTTCCGTGGACTTCGACGACATATTCCGTTGTTTGGAAGCAGAGATAACTGTTGAAATTATCAATATTTCTTAGTGGAATTTAGGAGCACCATGGAACAGTTGATCAAAATCATTCAGATATACTCTAAAATCAGAACGTCTCAGCTGGTTTAAATTAATTTTTTTTTTTTCATAAGTTCGTTTTCTGTATGATATTGCCAAAAAGCTGCTCTCTGCTGCTTTGACGTGCAAAATAAAACGCACGTTAAAACGTTTTAATAAAAACTTAGATCACTAGATTTATGAAGTTATTACGAAACATAACAGGACATTGATTTACTGCAGATCACAGCGCCCAAACGATTTCTATTAACTATGTCATACTGAGAATACTTAACCACTGATGGTTCGCTAGTGAAAATCTGTAAACTTGGCAAGTTGCGAGTTTTCAAAACATTAATCCAAATTTCTCTGCGTAATTTTTCGACAAGTTGCACAAAGGTGGTCGATGTTTGTTGGAACGATTGCTTTCGTAATATATGCTGTTTATTTATAATAGACAGTAAGCGACTTCAAAGGGTTTCGGCCAATACAGAACGTGTGCGTTTTTGTTTAAGCAAACAGGGTTTGAAATAAAACTTAAATTTATATTGATAATATTGTTGTCTTATGGATGTAATACTATCAACGCATAAAACACTACACTAAACCGACTGTGTTAACGCTCATACAGCACATGTCGCACCACAGAGCGACGCAGAAAAAAACACAAGATTTTTTTTTGCAAAAACAATAGATGTGCAAACATTTTGTTTTTGGCCCTTTCATGTCAAAACATTTCTTAGAAATCATTTTACATTTTTATGAAGACAATTGTTCATGTCAACTTCGCCATCAAAGACAGTGTTAGATCGCAGACTAAAAACATCCGGTTTGTGGCTAAAACGCAGAAGCACAAGTATTATAGCAAAATTTCTGGATGGACGGTCGCAAAGTTGAGGCTGAGTTTACTTTTGTAAAGACAACCGACAATGAAGAAAGAAATCTGTCTGATTTTCTTAATTTCGTATTTGATGATTGTGCATGGCAAAGGTCTGGTAGATTCGGTAAGTTTTCTTTTTTATTGTTTATCCTGTTGATTCTGTTAATTTGGACTTAATATACAACGCCTTCCCGCTTAGACTGAAAGAAACAGTTTCAATAGAAATACAGCAATTTGTTGGCACTTTTTTGTAATTATCTTAATTTGTTGACACTTGTTTGCAACTGTCTTAATTTCCAACTCTATCAGATGATTAATAGATTCTAAAAAAATAATTACGTTTTTTTACAGTCAGATTTAAATGACACGCCGAAAGTCGCGAAGAGGTGGGGATATAAGTTCAATTGTGATAAAATGTTGATCAGGTCACTTTTACTGGACCAGACTATAAATTGGTCAATTTTTATTTGTGTGTTAGACCTATGTGTCTTACATTTTTTTGCCTCGCGAGACCTATTCCAAGTTTCGATGTCCCATTTTTGTTGCAATCAGAGACTAATACGTGTGTACAAAACAAACTGACATTGCACATAACTACATGACAAATTAAAACCTGGTCAAAAATAATTACTTCCCCCTTGTTTCTTTTTTAAATTAAACTTTACGTTTTGTGTTTATAGAACACAGGATTCGTCAAAGAAAGCAGTAACGTATCAAACAACAAGCTGGTGCTGTAAGCTTCAGCTGCCAATTTGCTGCTCAAAATAATGTTGTGTTAAAGCGGATGCTTTATTTCATTGCAGTTCGATAATAAAGAAGAACGCGCAACAACAAAAACGCGCTTATAAGGCAACAACGACAATGCGAGAAAAAGGCAAAACGCACGCTTCGATAAACACGATTGTACACATGCAAGAGAGGTCGCCACAGTGTAACGTATTCTAAAAACGTTGCTTGCTGAAACTGAATAAAATGCCAGACTCAACCAGCAACAAAATAAAGCATGCAATTTACAATCAGCTAAAACAGAAGAAGCCTGTAATGTTGTTCAGATGGTTGGTCACAAACTTTCATTATGATAACTATTCCGTACGCTCACCAATGTCTTTTTGGGTGCTAATTTCAGCTTAGAATTAAAATTAAAGTTATGTTATTAAAACATTAACTTCCTTGCTTACCTAAAAAGAAGTCTTTGGCGTAATATAACGTTTACAACACCAAACAATTAAAACTGGACAACATTATGCAATTAGGTTTTTGCAATGTCTAATTGTCCGCTGAAGGTACAAGCTTAACGACTTCAACAGGCATTGCAATGTGGCAGTCAGCTTTGCAACAATTTCCTTTTCCAACGTGTCCCTATACAAAATCTACCATTCATTCATTCTGTTCGCGCGTATCAAACAATTCTATTCGAGTACGTGTGGAAAACTTTATTGCTACGCTTTAAGGGCTATCTTTTTGCACTCATACTTGAGTTAAAAGTTTCATATTTAAAAACATGCTGATACTACTACGATATGCACTGCGGATTAATCGTTGACATATTGCATTTGTCCGCGGTGTGCAACTTGAGAGGAAGGGCATTGTCCTTACTATCTAAACGCGTGTGCTTGGCAACCACTAGCAGATTTGATCGTCTCAAATTTAAATAGGTGACTAAGAGAATAAAGGGTCGCATTAAGGTTTGGTAAATACTTATGGGTCCGCAAATGAGTAACTGTTTAGTATAAAAAAAAGTAAATTTGCTGTTCTAATCGACTTGATGTTTTGGAACCTAAATCGTTTTACCATAAAGTGTCGATGTTCGCAACACGCGTTTGTATCATCAGAAGCACGACTTCATTGCCTTACAACAGATACATACGGGAAAAATTCAATCGTCTTCGCATGCCGATCGATCATTATTCAGCGACCCACAGGTTGTACACCCTTTGCATATACCATAGTACAGTACTTTACAAAATGATTCGGTTGAATCTTCACTGACAGTACTATGTAAAGTAAAGCTTTTTGACAGTTTAACTTTGTACAGTTTTTAGACAGAATAAAAGTTTATTACGAAAATACACTGTCCTGATATTTATGTTTGATAAGTAATAATGGCCAGGCCTAGGTTGTTTAAAGATATGTCACATTTGGCTTATCTATTCAATGCTCACTTTGCCAATGCATAACACGCCCACGACAACGTAAGTGATATGGTACGACATATAATTTTTACCAAACAAACACAGGAATGGAACTTATTTTAATATTTTGATTTAATTAGCCGGATATCATAGAAAAAAATTAAAGATGCAACACCAACGTTTTCCCTGCATCAGAATTTCTTTAAACAGAACACAATATATATCTTTCGCTACAAAACATGTTCAAATCAATAAATGGGCGTATAATGTGATAAACAAAACACAAATACAAGCATCGGTAAGTGAATTGATGCCGAGTTTTACAAAAATGCAAGATGGCGAACATAAAATATGACGTCAATTTATGTGACGTCGCTAATGCGTCCCACAAGAACTCAAAGTCCGACAAACTTCCCATACAATGCAACGTTCGTCAAAATAAAAAAATCGATATGTTTGAAATAATATTTAGTTGGCAATTGCAACACATTGCTGTAACGTTTATCACTGGATTAGCAACGTTTAAAACTGTTTCGTCAAGTTGTTGTTGTACACAATAATGAACATACATTCACTAGAGAACAATAGTGTGTTTGAAGTAGTGATGCACCGAATCGGTGAAATTTTAATTCGACCGAAACCGAATATTCGGCGGTTTTGCCGAATGAATTCGACCGAATCATTTATGACGTCACGCGAAGTCGTACCCTACGCGTTTCACATGAAAACATAATCTACCAGGCAATTAGTGCAGAATGGTTGTGTTTCACTTTTTACTTTAGTTCTGTGGGGTTTAAAATTGTATCAAGCATGATTGCCAATCCGACAATGAATCACTGATTTTCAATTGTCTGCAGTGGGAAAAAGCTAAAATGTAGCAAAATATAAATTGATCGACGCGATTTTCGTTGGTACTAAGCAGAAAAGACCCGTTTAAGGCTTTAAATGTGTGTTCGTAAAAGAGTCGGTTTCGACCGAATCGCAAAAAAATATTCGACTGAAACCGAATCTTTGCAAAAGTGGCCAATTCGGCCGAATAATCTCTAGTTTGAAGTCATAAACAAGACAATAACCAAAAAAGAGGTTGCAGTTTTAATCCACGGTTTGTGGCTGAATCGCTAGCACGCTAGTTTAAACACAAAATCGTTCTTAGTTTTCTTGGAATTTTAGACGATATTTCGTACGATATCGCAACAATCTAACCAAAAGATCCACGGTGACCGCCACCGTGCTTTAGAAACCCAAGGTGGCGGCGCCAACGCCTACTCGGCGGCTATGCGTAAGTGAATACAGGAAAGTATATTAATCCATATTCATTAATAACATCAAAAAGAATTAAATCGGTTCAGTTTACATTTACAGTGATAGCCAAAACAATGAAGCGACATAACCTTTTTACAGTTTGTAACTTATCACTTTTATCGATAAAATATCATAATTGTCGAATCCAAGTCTCTCTGAGAATGAGCATAATCAACTGGAGTAAGTTTCTTTACTACATTGTTCGGTAATCCGTTCCAATCTGGTTGACACAAAATATATTTGAAGAAAAATATTTGAGCACACAAACTGTTTGTACTTGTAAAGTTATTGCAGTCATCCAAGTAGGAATTATCTGGATTCTTCATTCCTTCAACACACACAAATTCCCTTCGCCAATCATTTACCTTAAATTCGGATGATGTATAATTAGGCATTAATTAGAGCCCAGTAACTTTAAAACCTTTAATAATTTTTTTATATTTACTGTTGTATTTTTTGTACAGTTTTATGAACCTGGAGCGACTTACTTAACAGCAGGACACATTTCGTAAACGCTTCCTGTTCTTCTAATTCATTATCAATACTCATATTGTTAAACATTGATATTGAAAGCTTGGTACAAATAAGTTTCGCGTAAATAATTGGTTTCACTATTCGAAAAGCACAAGCAGCATTGAAGCTAAATAAACTGGACAAGACGTATTTGAAAAAGGCAGAAAACTGTTTTGCGGATTAAAATGCCATAAACTGCAGGTTACTTAATTGGTTGAAGCACGTTCGTCTTCATCTGTTTCAAATCGATAAAAAAATAAAATTTAAAACTCAGCTACAGTATTTTAACTGTTGAAATGTATTAATATTAGAACTTAGCTACTTTATACTAACTGTTAAAACCTGAACTAAACTAGTTACACGAAGCCCAATGTAGCAGCTTTACATTGCATTTGTAAGTTGTAAGTGAGTAATTTATAACGGATGTTTTGCAGACAAATAAGCTCCTTACACACAGTTATTTCATCTGAAAAAATAATTAGGTTAAAAAAACAACAAAGTGATCAAGGGTGAAGTACAAAATAAATTTGTGTCAACAGCCGTGATGCGATGGTAAGTATATAATCACGGTTTCCTGCAACACCTTTGGCAACTTATCCGATCTTAAGTAACTCAAAGTGCATGACGATTTGGTTTGCAATTAAATAATAAGACTACGATAACATGTTTCGTAGATGTTTCACCCCCAAACCACTGGATAATAATAATAGTGTCATAGCCAAAATGCATTGGTATTTATTTTTACTGGCCTGTCTGAATTTGTTTAACAACGATGATGTAAAAAATAACAACGATATAAACGATTGCAGTACAACTCATTCTTATTAAAACCTAACAGAATATGATCAAACCAGGTTAAATTTTATATACACAAGTACAGCAAACCTACAAAATAATTGGGTGATAGATTTTGTTTATGTAACAATCTAATTAATCGTGCGAAATAAACAGCCTCATATCAAGTGGTATAGTCCCCGTAATTATCCGAAATTGATGTCGATTTGGATAAAAAGTTAACGATAAAATATCATAATTGTTGAATCTAAATCACTTTGTGAATGAGAATATTCAACTGGAGTCGTTTCGTTCAAGATGGTAAACAGCAATCCATTCCAATCTACAGTGAGAATAAAAGATAAGTTCAAAGAAAACTTTAAAAGAAACAGAAAAGTTACTTGTAAAATCATTGCAATCGTCCAAGTATCGAGAATCTGGATTTTTCATTCCTCCAACACAAACAAATTCGCTTCGCCAATCGTTCACTCTAAACAAATTGGAGCTTTTAAAAAGTACATCCCACTAAATAAGTCTTACCTAAACTTTTTTTGTACCACCTTATACAGATTTATAAATTCAATAATCCCCCTTTAGTGTCAATTGAACAATGTTTGAATATTTATTTAATTTTAGTCAAAAGGGTGGTGTGATATCTACACGTACTCTACAACCACTGTTTTGTACATAGCAGTCTTACTTTACAGCAGGACACATTGCGTAGATGCTCCCAGTTCTTCCATAAGCACGAAACTGAACAAAACCGGTCGGTAGAGGTTTTACACTTGGTGGCAGCATCGAGTTAACCACTGAATCGTTTCCGATGGAAAATTGAACTGGTACTGAAAGTACGTCATCATCATAAAAGCAATCCGGGCCTTAAGCAAAAACAAAAGTGATTAAAGTAATAGGAAAGCTTAAGCACAATTAAGAAAAAAAATAGTCTACTTAGGAACACTATACACGGACTTGAAAAGTAATTTAAGCATAAACATTACTGCCAAGGTACTGGTGTATATAGAATACATCGTTCAGACGTTTCGACAATCTCTGTGCACCGATGACGACAATGCTTAAAAAATAGTATACATAACGAATAATGTTTTTCACCTTTTCAATAGTTAAGCATGCATAAATGATTGACGTGTAAACTGATAATTTTTTACTTACAAAAGTTGTCTGTTTCTGAAATTATTTCCAATATTTTGTAAGTAACATTGTTGATCTCTGCTTCAGGAATTAAAACGCCACCTTTTCTGAATATTAAAATTAATCAACAATTTTCCAAAAGTTTTGTTTAAACAACAGACCATTGAACAACAGTTTACCTCGAAATCAATGTGTAACCAAAAAGCGTGTTGGATACAGCGCTGTAAATTCTCCAATCAAAATCATAGTATGTACTGTATTGATAGTTGCTTAAACTAATTTCGGGAATTCCGGATGATTTCCAATCCTGTGTGATAGCAGAAGGATATTGTCAACAAAATTGTTACTGTCAATCTTATTCTAATGCACAGTTTTGTTTTCAGAAATAAATAAATATAAATTATTCATTTTATTCAAGTTTTTTCTACTTTTATTCTACAGGCAAACATTTTGCCAAATATTTCGGACTGACTTTTGTTAAATAATTTGGAAAAAAATGATGATAAATCACTACAACATACATCAGAAACTTACACAAAAACTACTTAGAGCCATGGCCAAAATGGACAACATTTTTTTAATTTTTTTAATATTTCAATCGCTTATATTTTACCAGCACTGCTTTAGCAGACAGGAAGTTCAAAACAACATTTGTGAAGTAATTATATCTATGCGCAGTAATAGCAGACCAACACTATTTACCTTAACATTGATGGTATAAAACAAAACATCACACAAGCTGGCATTCGTCACGCCATATTTACATCCCGCTTCATAATGTAAAAAGAAACTGTTGAGAGTGTGATTGCCTTTGTACAGAACGTTTGAATCCGTTACCGGTCGACGGCCGTCCACCTGAAAAATCAAGGACCCATTTAAAATGCAACAAGGTCATCACGCAATTTGCGCTTACGTAAATTCTTATGGAACCGGGGCACTGACCAAAATTTCCCACAGCAAACAAAGCAACGAATGGATGTATTTTTCTGCTGGACTGCATAATGTTGCCAAGGTCGCATCTTAATAAAAACGTAAATCTCACATCGAAAAGTAGACTTGACAAATTTGACTTACTTGTAATCCAATCCGTAGGTTAACGGGCGGGTCTGACAAGATCCATACTTGAAATAGCAATATTGAAATGTGTAGAATGAGATCTAAATAATCAATTATCGTTTAAATTCGAACGACAATGTGAAACTTAGATCACGTACCTCCATTCCGTAATTTTCCCCAAACAAATTATTATCATGGAGCCGATTAGCGCTTGAACCGTAGTCGTAAAAATAGAAATCAGAAATTAAATTTGTGATTTCTGTTGATTTTGCAGCAAGCCCATCCAGGATTGAATTCACATCAGGGTAAAAAGCTGAAATTACAAACAATGAAAAAACGATATATTTTGGTTTTAAACTAAACTTTAGCTAATTTATAACAGGTCGGTTCTTTCAGTAGCAGTGGTGGTATTTAATGCATGCCCAAATACAGCAACTTGTAGCATCAGCAATGTTTTTTATTAGAACCGTCAAACAAAAAAGCAATACCATTCGCTGGCTTCAGTGGGTAATGGTGATTGTATATTTTTTGCAAATTTCCTCCATAATTTTCCATAAATCCGTTTGCAGTTTGGTATTGCAGAAAACTCTGCTCTCTGCTAAAATTCAGTGGTGTTTGGTTTGGAACATGGCGCAACATAATGTCTTTGCCCTAGAAAGTTTTCCTTGTTGTATTTAAAGCATATTTTTACGTCACACGTTATTTGCCTGATATTCATAATAAGCTTGACTTTTAAAGTCTGAACTTGTGCAAGTTTCAAGTGATCCAAACGTATTTGTGTTCATCCAGTTTTGGTAGCCTTAAATCGTAAATAAAAAAATAAGTATATATTTTCGGTGTAATTAATGTTACATAGTTTACCCAAAGAAGTTTGGTTAGTGTTTGTCGTAAGAAACCACAAATCATCATAAGTTTCTCTTATATTGAGATTGTCGTTAATAGTTGCTGCTAGAATCCATCCACCACCAGCAGCTTTCATGTCGCAATAAACCTACGAACAAGTGCTTTCCAGATCATTTTTTTGTAAATGGGAATTAAAATGGAAATGGTTGTAGACACTTAATCTGCTTTCAAACACAAATGACCGTGTTTTACAGAACACTTTTTACCCTTGAACCGCTAAAATAAACGACAAAAATTAACCTAATGCAAAGTAAAAAACAATTACTGAACTGTTTGTTGCGTATCACTGGTGTAAAACCAAGAAGATATAAGATATTTTAAGAGTTAGTATATCTGAAAAACATTTTTTTAAATGTATAAAAGGTATCTACCTCAAACGATTTTAGTGACGGTTTTATGACGTAGATTCCATCTTTTAACCCAGCATCTTTCAGTTCAACACATGAACGGGCAGGATTGGAGAAAGTACCGAGTGGTGGTATTGCAGTCGTCTGCAGTGCTACAAAATAATATGATGAATAAATTCACCTATATTTTGACTAACTTTTTTAAGTTTTAAACACACTCTCTTATCCACATTGGGGTATAAGTTTTATTACGGTATGAATATATTTTGTTAGATTAGTCGATCGGTGTTCTCAACTTGGCATTTCGTACGTACTAATTTGTTTACCAATTTAAAATGCGTTTTAGATATATGTTGCCTGAACAAGTCAAAGACGTTTGTTGAAGTTTAGAGATACGAAAAATTGGTTATTGGAAAACACTTATATAATGATTTACTTACTTTGAAAAGTATTTTCATTTAGTTTCTGAAACAACAAAACATTCAGTAGTAATAAAATGTAAAAATAATCAATAAGTTTGCTTTTATTTCACCTGGTTTATTGTAAAATTAAGAATCCCGAAAACTAGTTCCAAAGCAGCCAGAATTACAACCGCACACACCAAGAGTATGATCACATACGATGATTTTGGATGCTTTGCCGTACGTTTTGGAGAATTGCCACTTGATTGTGTTGTAACATTTTCTGTGTGATTAGCAAAATATAAATCAGAGTTTAAACGAGATATGTAAATCTTTATGAAAAGTAAGTAAAACCTTAGTGTAAAAATGAACAAAAAAAGTTGGAAATTTTGCAATGTCTCGTTGCGTAAAACAAATATGTGCAAACACAACTTACGATAGTTCTGCACTGTTCTACTTGTTGTTTTGTCTCTGTTGTTACTTTCTTTGTGAAAATATGCTGAAGATTCTTCGTACACGTTACGGGCTGTCTCATGATTTCCTGGTTGATGGAACCAAAAATAAAAGTAGGTACAGGGTATGGTTTCAAGTTATAAACCTTGTTTGACTTTTGTATGTTGCAAGTATTGTTACAACAATATTTTTTGCTCATTGTTTTATAAACCCACCTGGATTCGTGTTGCGAGCAACTTGCTGCCCTTTAACTTCTATGGTTTCGTATGCACCAGTGTCATTATTTGCAGAAGCTTTAGCCATTTTTGATTTTTACTTAATTTCGCACAGCGTGTATGCTACCATTTTCCTGGGGTCAACAGTTGCGAACATTAAGAAAATTGTTTTACCAACAGGGAGTTAGTTAAACTCATTTTCAATCTTTATACGACTTAAACTGACACACGCGCGAGCAAATGTTCGTACAGTCTCAAAATAGCTTACTTCTGACATTTGGAAACATTGCGAATTGAAAAGTCTTCCTAACCTCTATTATAAAGATGCTGTTTTTACCTTAAAACTGAACGGTAAATGATTGTATCTAAAACAGCAACACAATCTTCTCAACGCATTCTCACAAACAACAACCAGCAAACAGTAGGGATGTTATTTAAAGGTGGTTACGTCTACTGTGGGAAGTAAGAAAACACCCCCGCCTGTTGATCAATACAACATTTCGAACAACATGTTTTGCAGGAGTTGCTCGTTGGTTCCAAATGTATTTTTGCTTTAATATATAATACAAACTTTTTTAGTTATTGCGACCTACTGGTTTGTTTTTTGTAAAGTGACCAAAACGCTGACGGACAACTCAATACAAATGAACTGATAAACAAGTTGCTGATTAAAATTTCCTAACTACAGTACTTGCAGTATCAGCTACAACTGCCAATTGCTCCACAATCAATTAAAATTATCGTTTGATCTAATTGGTAAACTGGCTTTTACCAATAAAACGTAACAGGCTGGTAATTAGACTGTAATCAAATAAAACTATTAATTTTTTTGCATAGCTGCATTTCATAACTTTTTGCCGGTTAAACGTTATGCGTTCATTATAAATCTGATTTCTGGTATTTTGCCAGATACTACGTGTTTTGTTTATTCTTTCTGATACCTAGTTCGACTGCCGTTTTGACTTTGAATCTTACCAGATGGTTCTAAGGAATCTCTCAGTTCTGTTGTTTGTGCAACAATTTATTAATAACTATGCGTGTGCTTATTGGCATCTTAATTTAACCGCATTACATCTGATACGTGTTCAGCTGGTCGAGTGGGAAAGGGTGGGTGGCGTATTATACGAGCAAGCAAACAATCAACCACTGCGGTAGGAAAACAAACAACACGGCTATAATACGGTTAAATATAAAATAAGCATCAAGACACTCTTTGATCTGGTTTGTATTTGACAATACGAAATTATTACTCTAATAATAATTTTTCATAATAATACTGAAAAATGGAGCCAGTCATTCGGTTTACCATGGAACTTCAATCGATAAACTGTCTTTCATTATTAGATGTTCAAGTCACAAGAAACGATGATGGTGGCTTGTACTCGAGAGTGTACCACAACGAGTACCGGCAAGAATCCGGTACCGGCAAACATTTTTTTATCTCATCACCCCACATACCAGAAAAGAGGAGTGGTTCGTTCCCTGAAAGATCAGGTACGACGCATGTGCACTCATAGCGACAAATACGAGGCGGAACTGCTAAAGGTTTTGCAAAACCTTCAAATTTAACGGCTACCCCAATTGGATTCTCCGCGTTTGACGAGCAACTTACCCCAAACAGGTGACCCATCCAAAAACATAGGGCTTTATGACACTTCCGTACATACCGAAACTGACGAATATTTTACGGCGTATGTTGTGCGACTTCGGCATATCGGTTGGCGTCCAACCTGCCAATACTCTCCGCAAGCTTTTGAGTTACCCGAAAGAACCCATCAATACCTTTGAACAACGAGGTGTTGTCTATTCTATTTGCTGCGCCGAATGTCCGTTAAAATATATCGGGGAGACTGGAAGGTCACTCAACACCCGCGAAAAGAACATCAACGGGATGTTGCCAACAGGGACGCAAAGAAGTCGGCCCTTTCCAATCACGCGGTATCACAAGGCCACCGTATTGATTTCAATGCGGCGTCTGTTGTGGCCCGGGAGCCTGACTACACGAAAAGAATATTTCTTGAGTCATGGAATATTCACCAACGGGGCAACACAATGGACATCAAAACTTTCAGCGTGCTACAGGCACCTGCTCAAAGATTAGAGGCCCAATCATTCGTTATTGTTAGCGTTGCGTTATGACGTGCTTACGTTTTATTCTTTCTTTTTTCCTTTGTTTGTCGTGCACTGTACTAGTCGCATCCAGTGTTATTTACCCTGACGAAGACGACCTGTATAGGACGTCGAAACGTCGGAATAAAAATACATTTGCCAGAAGAGCTCTACAAACTTGATACTAAGTCTGGTAGCAATAGCTTATTTATTACGTAGGTAAGATTACCCTTTATAGTGAGTCAACAAATGTATTTTTGGACTTGAAATGACATTGAATGGTTTATCACAAACATCATATCGATGGACTCATTTATTTAGAGTGTGCATCAACATGTGGGTTTTCAAACTTCCACTTTGTGTACATCTTTTATCACAAACATCACATCGATGCGGTTTCACTTTAATGTGAGTCAAAATGTGTCCTTTTAATTTGAAATGATACTGAACATATTTTCACAAACATCACATCGATGCGGTTTTTCCTTAGTGTGATTAAACATGTGCGTTTTTAAAGTTAAAATGACACTGAATTTCTTTTCACAAACAACGCATTGATGTGGTTAAGTTTAGTGTGAATCAACATGTGTGTTTTCAAATCTCCTCCACGAGCAAAGCTTTTTTTCACAAACATCACATCGATGTGGTTTCTCTTTAGTGTGTGTCAGTATGTGCTCTTTCAAATTTTCAATACGAGCAAACCTTTTTTTCACAAACATCACACCGATGAGGTTTTTCATTGCGTGTGCCACCACTTGTCGTTTCAAAGTTCCGCTTCGCCCAAAGGTTTTTTCACAAACATCACATCGATGAGGTTTATCTTTGGTGTGAGTCAATATGTGTCTTTTTACATCTCAAATACGAGTAAACCAATTTTCACAAACAGTACAGTTATGAGATTTTTCTGTAGTGTGGGTCAACATATGTCTTTTCAAAATTCCACATTGTGCAAAGGTTTTTTCACAAATATTGCACCGATTAAGTTTCTCGTTGCTGTGTTTCAGCGTAGTCGATTTACGTTTCCACCTTCAATAAGCCTTTGATCACAAATATCACTTGCCTCTGAGTCCAAATCCAGAGATGTCATCTTTATTAAAATTAGTTGTTCAGGTATTATAAAAATGTTTTGTCTTTCTTACTAAAACTAAGGTATTACCAACATTGCCGTCCCATCTGTTAAGAACAACGGAATATTATGTTTACATCCTAGAACGCAATATTACAAATTTAAAAAAGCGTAAGTGCTGTGCTTACAAATAATACTTACCCAGTTGTATTAAGTAAAATTAGATGAATTATATTGGATCTCGAAACTCAACTAAACTTTTTTTGGACATATTCGCAGGCACAACATACCTACTTATTGGCGCGGCCTTACAAAACAATCACCGGCCTTACAAACAGAAGAAACATTAGTGCGATTACTGTCTGAAGTTGCAAATCATAATTCTCAACTTGAGTTGTCGCTAACTGGCATTAACTGACTTCGCATTGCGGCCGGCGGCTGTGCAACAATTTCCGTTTCCAGCGTGTCCAATGACAAGACTTCCAAACAATGCAAAACCAATTGAGGGAATATCAAAATGGTTTGTCTAGGACAGTGCTGCCGTCGTTTGGTAAAACCTAGTAACTGCAATTTTCAAGTTTTCGAGAAAAAGCACAAAACGCGTTTGATGTTGGTTAGCATCCAAAAATATTTTTTTTGTCTACCTGTTTGGTGTTTTTCACAAACATGTTACAGTAAAAAATTTTTGGCATACCTACAGTTCACGACATATCCAGAACGCGTCGAGGGGCATCTGCTTGTGCATAAACTTAAAATTTTCATCGTTATGCTATTCAAACTTTTTTATGGAAAGAAAAGAAACAAACGAGTCGAAATCTCTTTCACTCTGTTTTTTTTCCTGGGCGCGAATCCAAAGGTAGAGCTACTAACACGATACGTTTCTCCTGATCCAAAAGTGCCTAATTTTCGGTAGGTGGCGTAAAGAGCTGAATTATTTATTTAGCGGCTATAAATGGGTTGGGTTGGGAAATATTTACATAAAATTTTTACATTAGTAACTAATTTTTTGGGTTAGTTTTATTGAATTTTAAGTGCTGATACCTAACCCCAACCCTAATAGCCCTAACCGTTAGCATTTTTTGAGATATACCGTTTTCAAAATTAAGCACTTTTGGATCAGGAGAAACGTATCGTGTTAGTAGCTCTACCCGAATCCAAAGGCTTACCACGGAGTATCTACTTAAGCGACACGAAGCGACTCTCCAGAATGGAGCTGGGAATAACTGCGAGACGCGATACTCAATTCACACTGAAACTCGGTTAGAAATAAATATATTCCGCACTTAAGGGGTTAAAGTTAAAATAAAAAATGGGTCGCAGTATTGCAATATCAAAATCTCGCGGCACCCCTGAGCATTGCAATTGGCACCCCAGGGTGCCGCAGCACCCCGGTTGGGAACCACTGGTCTAGGACTTCATAAAATGTTAGACTCAATGACACTAAAGTATAGCACGAAATATCCAATCAAGTCAAACTAAAGAAGGCATGTAATGTTGTTGAGAGGTAACAAACTTGTACAAAACCCATTTCATGAACCCAAATCAAAGCATATGGTGTATCATGGCCGATATGTGTGTGTACTGTTCGGCAAAAAAGTGGTAATTTTTGTAAATCATTTAATTACCAACAATGTACAATTAATCAACATGTCCACAAACTTAGTAAATTGAAATATATTGCGATTTATTAACTAATTATACATGCGTAGAGGAATGGAAGTATGTGTATCATTTGCCCGCCAGAGTTTTATTTAAGCGCATGCAGGGATGTCATTTGAACTTTGTTTCTCTTACTGTGGAAAGCAAAGAGACAACCCCGCCTATTAAACAAAACACCATTGGTTCGAAATGTATTTTTTTAATTTTATTATACCATAAAAATTGTTTACTTATTGCGAGCTACTGGTTTTATTTTATCTAATGTGACCCGAAACGCTGACGTACACCTAGAATCAACCGATAAACAAGTTGCTGATCAAAACTGCCTGTCTATTTGCTTGCAATACCAACAACAAAACGTAACAGACAGCTAATTACACTATATGTATTCTAAATTATCGTTTTACCATAAAGTAGATAGTAAGTTTTAGCCGGTTTAACGTGTGCACTGAAGTTTTAATTTATACGCGTTCGTCACAAATGTTGTTTGTGCAAGATTGTATTAATAACTATTTGGTGCTGAGAGTCTTAATTTAACCGCGTAGGATCTCAAATGTGTTGAGCTGGTAGAATGGGGAAAGAGTGGGTGGCGTCTTATACGAGCAAGCGAACGATCAATCACTGTGGCAAGAAAACAAACAACACTGTTGTAATATGCAATTAAACACAAGTCTTGTTGACACAAAACTATTGAATAAATAGAAAGAAATAGACAGCATCTTTGTGACGCCAGAACTCGATTCGATCTTAAATATGGATTCGTTTTCGCATGTGTGTTAAACAAGCAATTAATCACATTTGATACACCGAAGCTTGTACTTTGTATTGATGAAACGCTTAATCATTTGTCAGTATATATACTTTCATTTTAGCATTTGATTAATAGGCAATCGGCATTCAAAACCCTTGTATGAGGCAAAGACAGAAAAAAAAAACTTGTATGTTATAGAATCGAATCCAAAACGCAGGCTAATACGAAGTGAGGGCTTTTGTGTAGTAAAAGCATTGGGTATCAACCAGAACACTTCGTATAGGGTGGTGTAGAGATACGAACTTTTCTTTGATAATTAAAAAAATGAAGTTGAATTTTGCGAGAAACAATAGATTGATTACTAAAACACATACTCATTTAACAAAACACGGGTTAAAATATTCTAATTCTAGGATTAGAACACAAATAAAAAAAGTTAAATGAGTTAATTTGAAATGTACAATGATAACCACAAGCCATTAAAACTATTTACAGTTTTCAATTTATCGTATTTATCGATAAAATATCATAATTGTTGAATCCAAATCTCTCTGAGAATGTGAATAATCAACTGGAGTAACTTTTTGGACCGCGGTATTCGGCAATCCGTTCCAATCTGGGTTGAATCAAAATGTTACGTTCAAAGATAAAACGTTCAAGAGAACGAAAGATAATTTACTTGTAAAATCATTGCAGTCATCCAAATAGGGAGTATCTGGATTCTTCATTCCTCCAATACACACAAACTCGCTTCTCCAATCATCCACTCTAAACAATTCAGATTTTGTATCATTTAGGCACCAATGTGAGCCCCGTTACTTTTAAGCGTTTACTACAATTAAATTGTATCTGTATTTTTGTACAGTTTGTTGTACCTGAACTGCGACTTACTTAACAGCAGGACACATGGCATAAACACTTCCAGTTCTTCCATAAGCACGAAACTGAACAAAACCAGTCGGTAGAGGTTTTACACTTGGTGGCAGCATCGAGTTAACCACTGAATCGTTTCCGATGGAATATTGAACTGGTACTGAAAGTACGTTATCATCACCATAAGAGCAATTCGGGCCTGTAACACCAAGTTTAAAATAATCATTTGACTAAATAGTATACAAAAAGCTGACGATTGGTTTGGAGTAGTTTTAATTACACAAATTGAAGAATATTTCAAACCTGATTTTATAAATATTTCCTTACAGAACAAACTACTTTATGATTTATTGTTGCTGAAATATTTTACTCACAAAAGTTGTCAGTTTCTGAAATAATTTCCAATATTTTGTAGGTAACAGCGTCGATCTCTGTTTCAGATATCAAAGTAGCATTTTTTCTATGCAGGAAAGTCAAATATAACAACAACATGAAGATCACTATTATATAGTAATATCACTTTACACTCAGCAGTGAACAACAGTTTACCTTGCAACCATTGTGTAACCGAAAAGTGTGTTAGATACAGCTTCACGAATTCTCCATCCAAAATAATAGTGTGATAAATATGTTATTTTGTACGGTTCTGTAGTTGGCGCTGCAGATGAATTCCAATTCTAGGTGACAAACAACAAATAACACGTTAATTTGAATTTATTTCTCAGTTATAATTACAGTTTTGGTTTTAGTGATAAATATTAGATGTCGATCAAATAGCTAAAGAGTTCACTTAGTTTCGTTCTTGTATAACTCGAGCGTATTTGGGTAAAATTGATGAAAATTTTCATATATTACCGAATTGGTTAGAAAATGGATTGAGTTGTGCATTTGCAAAGAAGAAGAAACACTGACCACAAACAGGCTTCGAATCCAGCTTACCTCAGTGTTTATGACATGAAACCAAACATCACACAAGCTGGCATACAAAGTCCCATTTCTACATTGTGCTTCATAATGTAAAAGGAAATTGTTGAGAGTGTGATTTCTTTCGTACAAAACTATGGTTTCTGTATTTGGTCGGAAAGAACGAACCTATACATATCAATCATAAAACAATGGAATGACTTCAGATAAATTGTTAATGCGTTATTCCTTTACCCAAAAGCTCATGCTGGAAAAGCAATTATCAAAATTTCCCACCGCAAACAAGGCAAAAAAAGGATGCGTTTTTCGACTCGATTGCATCATGTTTCCAAGATCACATCTATATTGTTAAGCAAAACAGTAGAAGTTTACGTAAAACCAGTAAAACTAAAAAAATTAACTTACTTATAATCCAAACCATAATGTATATAGCCGTCTTGACAATTTGCTTTATGTGAGCTGGGATAGCAAGATTGGCTTGTTCCAATGTTTGCCTGTGCAAACACTTTTTATTTATGGTTCCTCAAAAATACCGCCATGTGGATATATTACCAGCATTCCACCAGAGGAATAAACGTTGTTATCGCGTAGCGAGATTGAACCAGTATCATAATCATAAAAATAGAAATCAGAAATATGCTTTGTAATTTCTTTGGATTTAGCAGCAAGTCGATCCAACATCGATTTTACATCAGGAAAGAAAGCTTGGATATAAAAATTAATCAATTAAAATCATCCAGAACTGGCATCGAATAAATCACCCTTACAAAAATGATTGTTAGCACACACCAAATTTACATAATTTTCAAGAACAAAAAATATAGTGTTACCACTGTCAAAAACGAAATATCGCAAAGTTAAGTACATTACCACTTGTAGATTTTAATGGATAATGAGTAGTAAACAAATTAAGCAAATTTCCTCCATGATTTTTCAAAAAACCGTTCTCTGTTTGATATTGCAGAAAACCTTGCTCTTTGCTGACACCCAGTGGAGTTTGGTTTGGAACATGACGTAACATAATGTCTTTTCCCTGAAAAATTGTAGTCGCAAAAAATGTTCCACTTTTTACAACACACAATATTTACCTGATATTCGTAATAAGCTTGACTTTTGAAATCTGATTTTGTGCAATTGTCAAATGTTCCGAATGAATTTGTGTTCATTCAATTTTGATAATCTGGAATTGAATAGTAAAAATGAGCTGTAGCAATTTGTGTTACATTGCCAAATTTACTCAAGTAATTTTGGTGATTGTTTGACGTCGTAAGAAACCACGATCCACCATAGGCTTCTGTCATATTGAAATTATTGTTGTTTATTGTGGCCACGAGAATCCATCCATCCACCACCAGCTGCTATCATGTCACAGTAAACCTAAATGCATTTGTATTTCTTAAATTTTTATATATTTCAATATTTCCACTGTCTAAATACATTTATGCATTGATTATTATTTTCCTTCCAAATACATCGATAATGTGAGTAAAATGATTTGGTAAATACCTCAAACGATATGAGTGACGGTTGTATGACGTAGATTCCATCTTTAAAACCAGCATCTCTCAGTTCAACACATGAACTTGCAGGGTTGCGGAAAGTACCAAGCGGTGGTGTTGTTGCTACTGATCCAGTTGTGTTAAAGTTGATTTGTCCAGTTGTCTGCAGTGCTAAAGAAATAATTTAGCAACACTGGAACAACAACTATACATCATTACCAAGTTTGGGGGTTGTTGTCACATATTCAGCTGTGTTTAAAGCTGCTTGTCCATTTGTCAGTGGTGCTATACAAATATCATTTGTATTTGTAAACGTATGAGAAAGTAATAAATAATTACCTATAGAGAGTTTTCAAACAAAACTAAAATATTGATTTCTTGGACAGTTTTTCAAAAATTGTACGATCATGTTTCTGACATTTAGCATTGATATAACTTTTAAATCTATTTAGTTGACCCAAATATGTTTTCGAATATTTGACTTACTTTCATAAAGTTCTTCCGTTTCGTCCTAAAGCAAAAGAATCTTGTTGCATAGAAACATTGCATAGCTTTTACAAAAAAAATATTACACACCTGGTCTTTCGTGAAGTAAAGTATTCCGAAACCTAGCGCCGAAGCAGCCAGAATTACAATCACACACACCAAGATTATGTTCAGTTTCGAGAAGATCTGTTTTTGCACACACTTTTTTTCACTTTTTTTGGATTGAACTTTGACATTTTCTAAGTTGAAACAGAAAAGTTTAACTAATTTCACCTTTGATAAACTTTTTCTAAAACGCCCTTACCATTTTTTTGCACAGACGCATCTGTTGGACTCAATGTATTTCCATTTTCTCTATGAAACTTTGGTAAGGGATTTTCATACTCATTTGAGAATGTCTTCGGAAATTCTTTTTCATAAACGCATGATATATGATTAGATACGAAAAATATTTTACATTTAAGTGGAAGAAGTGATTATCAAAATAAAGGTATAATGCAGATTTAAGTTTTGCTCAATATACTTATAGCCAATTTAATTTGTTTGTCTTTTTTTCTGTTTTGTACATTTCGATAACTACAATAAAACTTATTTTATATGCATTGATAATGTTGCAGTTCGTAAACTAACCATAAACTTTCACAAAATGTTTTTACCTGGGTGTCTTATATTAGGTGGAGCATGACGAAAATATCTTTCTTCAATAGTTTCATATGCATTAGCACCAATATCTACATCACCATCATCCATGATTAAATTCTGTCAAAATCTGGAAAAAACGTATGAATGTGTATTTCCTCCCACAACACACATGCGAAAAGTTCTTTTTTACACATTAGTTGCTTATAGTACAACACCATTTAAGAGAATCATTTGTCTTCTGGCAACAGGGTTGCATACAAAGTGATCGAAAGTGTTAATAGTGGTCACTCTAGTGCAGCGGTTCTAAAACTGGGGTCAGCGGTCCTTGAAGCCCGTGAAGCAATTTTACGGGAACCGCGAAAAGGTTGAAGTAATTCTATACTAGGGCGTCCGCAGGTTTTCGGTTAGGGGGGGGTCAAGGTGGGGTTCACTCTGCCCTTTCGGCCGGATGCAAATTTTTTTTGAAAATTTGACCATTACACCATCCAGACAATTTATCATTTTGATCAGTGTTTACATTTCTACGGATTTTTATCGAATTTGGCCAGAGCACAAATTATCAGAGTTATATAATCGTTTTATTACATACTGTTATCGTGCTCAAGTGAACCTTGCGTAAGGTGTAATACAGTGGTTCTCAAAGTATGGGTCGCGCAGGGTCAAAAAATGGGTCGCGCTATGGTGATTCAATTCTGCCCACACAAACTATTACTGCATTAAGTAAACACAAACAAATTTACTTTATGTAGTAGTAGTAAAGTCACCTCACTCGACCACGTTGTACATTAAAATAAACCAACCACTACCACATACAGACAATAGTCTTCAAACCTTACCGTTACGCACATGGCGATTGTAACGTCATAGCACGGCAAATAATAGGACAAGTTAATCATGCGAAACTGTGGAGATGTAACAGTTAGCATTTAAGGATGAGCAAAGAGATTATAAACCATTGGGATGAGTAAGTATTCGTAAAAGGAAACATTTTTAGATTTGGGATTTTTTTCTATTTCATGCATATCAGAAAAAAATAGATTTTTTGATGTTTGAAGCTTGGGTCGTGAGATGATCATAAAACTCAGATTTGGGTCGCGGTCAAAAATGTTTGAGAACCACTGGTGTAATATATACATTTGGGGTAATAACGCACTTTATTTTGTCATAATTCACAACTGTGTGGTTTCCGCAGCGACCGACTGCTAGTAGCTAGTAGTTCCAAGAAATGATAGTAAAAGAACGTAAGAACAGAGAAAAAGAAGCATTTCAATTACGCGATGGTATTTGGGAGTCTATAATCTTTAAAACCGTACACAGAAAAAAGTTATGAATTTTGATTATATCAACAGCAAAGTTGAAAATTAGCGATTGTTCAAATAGCTTAGTTTCAATCTGCCAAGGACTGGTAGAAGTGTGGGCTGTAAATGCAGTTTACCAGTAGCCTATATGTGGTGATTTGAGATTTGCAGTGAGCCTAAAAAGATTTGAGCATTCTGCACTAATCCCCAAAATCAAGATTTATGTGAGATAAAGCCAGTGCCCGCACTAGTAATGTGATTCTGAGAGTACAGGAGCTCAAGTTGTCGAATTTTGCGATTACGGGTAGCTCTTAGGTATCTTCGTAAACTAATAGAGGAAGTGGGATGCTCCCGAAGAAGGGTGATGATCACAATCGGAGAGCTTGACCAGTAAGTCATTGCTCGTATCACCTTCATTGGGAGGAACGGTCTAACGATGCAAGTTGATTTTACTTTTTATTTTTTTTTGGGGGGGGGGTGTTTCTGTGTGTTGCCTAAACGCAACGATGCTATTTTAACTGCAGGAGATTTGTTTGTAACAGATGCAAGATATTTTCTGCATGTACATTATAAAGCGGGCGTTATAAAAAGTTTGACCACTGTGGCTAAGTTTGTATTATTTAAGTTATCTGATTGTTTAAACAAGCAGAATTTAATTCGAATAACAAACCACAAGAGAAAACTGTCGATGTTGCCATAATAAAACATTATAGTAAACACAACATATAATTTGCTGAGTCCAAGTGTGCTTCTTTCCCCTAATGCACATGATTATGATATTTCATTCAATCACATTTTTTAACATTTGGATTTTTGGTTTGTCACTTGACTGCAAACCACTGAAATAAATATTTCTAACCAGTTCTTCTACTGTTTAAATATATTTTACATTAGTTTTTTTTATCAAATAATAATAAACAAATGATGAGCGTGTCCTGTTTTATACACTTAAATTGCACTGTTTCGCTAGTCAGGTCCAGTTGGGACCAATGAATAAAATCTTGATAAAAAAGGATGATTAAATTCGTATATCCACACAACCAGCATGATTTGAACAGATTAAATTACAGAATTGTTAGGTTTTTGTCAATGCGTTGAATCTTGCAACATGTCATACAATACGAGGCATTGCAAATTTTCACCCCACAAATCGATAACTGTCAAACGTGGTTTAAACCAACGACGTACTACCGCATATCAAAATAATTCAAATATTCTTTATTTACAGATTCAAGCTCAGTTCAGTCACGTGACTTCTGTTATCAGCAACACAATTTAACATGTTAACAATGGCAGAAATTTCGAGCTTAAATTTTGTGAAATGACTAATTTGCAATGAAGCAAGTAAGTACAATATCTACCAACAAAAACGTGTTTGTGTTTGATTACAATGGCAATTTAAGATGTAATGAAAGTAAATTGTAGATTTAATAAAAAAGCAATTAAGACTTTATTTGTCAACGAAATTTTATGTTTAAAATATGAAATTAGTAATAATGTAATACAACATAATCATCAACCACGATAAAAGAAATTTAAAGCGGAAGTAAAGTATTTAAAGAAAACACATTCAGTCCTATGGGTTACACATTTGTTTCTGACCTTTTTTGCACAAAATATCACAATTTTGATAAACTTTATCGATAAAATATCATAATTGTTGAATCCAAATCTCTCCTAGAATGAGCATAATCAACTGGAGTCGTTCCACTTAACGAGGTGTACGCAAACCGTCCCAATCTGCGTTTGGTGCCAAAACATTTTTGAACCAAAAAAATGTAAAAACACACACAGATAATTTACTAGTAAAGTCATTGCAGTCATCCAAGTAGAGAGATTCGGGGCTCTTTATGCCTTCAATACAAACAAACTCGCTTCGCCAATCATTCACCCTAAAAAAGAAACAGCTAATACAAATATACATATAATAATATTTCGCTCAGAATCAATGTTTTCTTTTGATTTTTACAATATAGTAGCCTAAATACCTCATAATTGCATATGTGTGTGATTCATTGCATTTAAGTGTCAATTTCTTGCGTTTTTTAAAGATAAACTGAAGATCGTACTTATTCCAAAATGTAATTTGGCAGTAATAACATTTAATCGGTTATCAATTTTTACCATTAGGTATTTTTAAGTAGATATTTTTTCTGTGCAAAGTAATGACCCTTTTTTGCATTTCCTGCAAGTTTCATTCAAATCTGTTGAGATTTGACCCCAAAATTTGAGCGCCAAACCTAAACTGCCACCTTTTTACGTCCTAAAATTTTTCAAATAAATTGCATTTTTTTAACCAGCCGCCCCGAAGTTTGGCGCATATCACTTAGATTTTCAGGAACGTAAAGCTTTTCCAAAAAAAATGAGCAATATTTTATTTTTCCCGTTTTAGTTTGAGTTACCAAAATCGGGATATTTCGGCCCAAAATTTTTTTAATTTTGTGGCAAAAAAATTTTTTTGCATTTTTAAATTCTGCATGTTCGACTTAGTACAGGTGTGAAATTTCACCTTTCTACCTGTACTAGAACTGGAGATATGCGATGTTTTGTGTGTTTGCTGGAGCCTTTTTTCCGCTGTTTGCCCTGGGGGCGTAGGTATAACTTACGGTGTAGCTGCAGCGCGTTTCTCATCTCTCCACCAACTGTGTCCTCCACTTTGTCGCGCTTTTTAACGTCTCAACGTTGCGCAGCTATCTCCGGCAAGGTGAATAATTCAGTGCAATTGTTTTACCGAGCGAAATAAACTCAACTCAACAATGTTGGAAATATCACAAGGTCAGATATCAATTTCCGGAATAATTTTGTAACTTGCTACTCAGCTTTTTTTCATTTTTTACTCAGCTTTTTTTTCAAGTTTGAACGTACAGTTTTTCATTGTTTTATATAATCAAGATCAGTTTTTGCGTGGTTAGAAAAATTGTTTCACTATCGATGCAAGTAAGTAAGTAAGTAAGTTTATTTCGCACGAAATATCCGAACAAAAGAAAAATACGAAAAAAATTGAAAAAGAGAAATGTGCGGGGTAGCGAAAGACTCTGTGGTCACCGTGTCAGCTACCCCTTCTTACACCAAAATTTACACATATACACGCACTCACACGTTTGTACTGAGAATGAATGTTAGCGGTGAGATCAAAATAGGAGCAGAACATTGATGGCAGGAGGTGTTTTTCAAACTTGAAAGCACAATATAATAGTCCAGCAAGGTTTATGGCAATCCGTCCCAGTTTGCGTTTATTACAGAAAATGAAAAACATAAGTATGTGCATAACTTGCCCACTAGAGTTTTATTTAAATGCACACAGTCTCCAACAACCAGCAAACAGTGAGGATGTTGTTTAAAGGTTGTTACTTCTACTGTGGGAAGCAAAAAAAACAACCCCCGTCTATTAATCAATACAACATTTCGAACAACATGTTTAGCAGGAGTTGCTGGTTGTTTCCAAGTGTAGTGTGATTTATTTTGTTATACCATAAAAACTTGTTTACTTACTGCGGCCTACTGGTTTGTTTTATCTAATGTGAACCAAAACGCTGACGTACGACTTCAAATCAACTGACAAACAAGTTGCTGATCAAAACTGCTTCCCTAGTTCTTGCAACACCAACAACGAAATGGTTTGTTTTATCTAATGTGAACCAAAACGCTGACGTACGACTTCAAATCAACTGACAAACAAGTTGCTGATCAAAACTGCCCGCCTAGTTCTTGCAACACCAACAACGAAACAGACTGCTAATTACACTATATTTATTGCAAATTACTATTTTGCAATACAGTAGATAATAACCAGTGGCGGCTCGTGCCTAAAATTTGTGGGGGTGCTGCTCAAAATTTTAGCCATTATTGAACATATATTACTTGGCAATATATAGAAAACCTACATTTATAGTTTTCTAGCCATTGTTTTGTGTAGAAAAACAAGTAATACAAACCTTAATTAGAAACTCCATTGTGACGTAAGTTTTGTTACGCAATAATGTACACGAGTGTAAATATCAGACGATATCATTTGTGTATTTTGTTTACTTGCACAGCGACGGCTAAACACCATAACATGCAGTAATAATGTGGAACAAAAACACACGTGACACAGACTCGAAACTAAGCGGTTGTAAATACGGTAAAACACAACAAGAATATAGAAAAAAAGTGATGATTGGAAAAAGGTCGAAGTATTTCAGTTCGACAACATTTAAAAAAATGGTCATGTTTCATTTAAGTAACCTTATGGTCACAGTCAGCGTTTTCAACATATTATATGACACTTCACAGATTATAATTGTCACACAAAAAAACTAGCCATACAGCTGTTTATTGGTATCATAACTGACAAATTTAACAACCACTTTACATTTGTGTCAGAACTTGTTTATTTTAACATCTTTTTTGAATTTTTGTGTACAGACTATTATTTGTCTTTCAGATTTTTAACTGCTATAATTGCTGCTTTATTTGCTGGCAAATAGCTTATAATTGCTTTTTTTAAGTGCAAAACTCCTTCAAGCTTTAAAATTTACAACACTCTCACTTACATTTAAACCATATTATTAAACCTTGTGCTTCCTTTTTACAACCAAAATGAATCATAAAGTTACAGTTTGGGCATGATAATTGATAGCTTATTCCTTCATTCCAAATGACAACTGAGAAACTGTTTTTCTATTTAGTAGTACTAGCACTGCAAGTGCAAATCTTTTGGAAATAATGGTGTTCCTAACAAAGGTTTGTATCCAAACTGTTTTGCCTTTGCCTTCAAAGGACTCATGGAAACAGCAAAAAGGATTTTTCATCCTAGTAATTTCACTTGTCAAAACATCATCTAGATTATTTTCAAAGTAATCATGAACATCAGATCTACAGAAACATTTTCATTTCAGTAACTAGTATTTATTTGTCAACAATAGGATGTGCTTGGTGGTCACTACTATCTTGTCTGTAGAATGTTCATTCTTAAGAAACACTTCCTGTGAAGCAATTTAGCAGCTACTGTTTAGACAAACAGTACATGTCCATTATATCAATACTCATCTTTTTCATCATGTCCACGTAAGGGAGTTTCAAAATTTCCACAGAACAAAATGCAGTCTATTATTTTGGACAAAATATCACGATTTTTTTCCACTTTTTTGTTGTGTTCAATAATTGAAAGTCTATATACGCCTCACTAAGTTTTTCCTTAAGATTTATAGTTCCCAAAAGTGAAAGTGAAACATCATTGTCCAGTGACTAGTGACTAGTGACTAGTGACTAGTGACTAGTGACTAGTGACTAGTGACTAGTGACTAGTGACTAGAGTACGCATTAGAATTGATGTCTCACAGTTGATTCGTGCGCGGCGACTTTTGTGTTGCGTGTTTAGCCGCAAGAGGCGCTTTCTTGGCATGCTTTATTGAAATATAATGTGGGAACGTTAAATCAGTTTGCGTCTTTTTAGGTTTGTTTCGACAGTGATAGTTTGTTTGTTTATTAGAGTCAGATACACGGAGTGTTTAATTGTCTACCCACTGGGTCAGTACAATAAACTAAAATTGATTGTCGCGCATTTAACCTTCTGATAAAATCGCTGTTAATAACGCCTAAATTAATGATGCAGACAATTGCTAGTTTCGTTCCCGTTTCTGTAAGCGCTGCGACGCATTGTTATGATACGCCTGTCCAGCCTGCATGGACTGCACCAACGGTATTGTATTACTCTGAGACTGAGATACGCCCAGATTATTCTGTCAAGTTTTCAGATAGAAACCAGGCAGCATCGCCGTTTTTGCCACGTAGCCAGGCACCGTGTGATGCACAGTATTCTACACCCCGCTATCAAATTAATTCTGCGCCTGTTGGGTTTGGTGAACTTAATTTACCTCCCCTGTGGACGGATACGGTAAAATTTTGGTTTACAACGGTGGAAAACATTTTCCAAAGCCACCAGGTAACGTCCGACGCTGAGAAATTCTGTTTAATTGTCTCTGTGTTGAACCAGGCACAAGCGCAAAAGGTCAGCCACGTCATTTTAGGTGCTGTTGGTGGTTGTCTTTCGTATGACGATCTAAAACAGGCTCTGATAAAGGCTTTTGGCGTTAACCCTGTTGCTAAGGTAAATGAGTCGCTTCCCGATGTTACGTTGGAAAGTAAGCGCCCTAGTGTCTCTGTTGATAATTTGGTTCCTCCGGGCGATAACCAAGATCCAGTGCCGGTCGCCGAAAAGTTGTTGAATCAGTCGTTTTTGGCGCCTGATTACGGTTTGTCCATTGACGCATTGGCTGAAAACGCGTATGAAATCGCATCGTTTAGCGAACCAACGAACTTTCAATCATTTAAGGTGGCTGAAAAGGACACAATTGTCGCCGGCAATAAAAGTGTCATTGTCGACGCGTGCCGATTCCAGCAACTCGTCAGACGAAAGGCCGGATTGTTTAGATCCGCGGGCGATCTGAGAATCGGATAGCAGGGAAGTATAATTATTGATTGACTTTTGTTTACGGACGAATTTGATTACCTTACTACGACATTGCCTACTCCCCTTACTTTTAATCTCTACCTTGCGATTGCTAATCTTAAAATGCAGCAACTGTACATGTCATAACTATAATTTTTACTGGGAAATGTCACCTTTATGCTTGATACGGTCTAATAATAATCTACTTGTCTACTTAATTAGAAATCCTCGTCTCTCTCGTTCGTGGTTGCGGTAATTGGGGCCGCATGCGCCTAAGGCAACAATTATTTCATTTTTATTACTTCTCACTACATGTCTGACCCAATAGTCTGTAAGTAACTAATAGGGAAAAAATCCGTTATTTCGTTAATAAATATCTGATGATGAGAGTTTTGGAACCAGAGATAACGTAAATACAACGAAAACAACGAGATTAGAAAATCATATTTTACAAAGCTTACCAATTCACAAATTACAATCAAGGTTCGCCCCGGTGCCGGTCCGCGAGAAGTTCGATGTCAGCCGTGTACTTTTCAGGGTAAACACATTAAATCATTTTTGTTGTGATAATTTTAGGCGTTTTTTTTTACTAAACATACGTAGTTTTTTGAAGGCTGGTGCGTGTTAAAATCATAAAAACGGTCCGCAGTGCAAAAAAAGGTGTCGACCCCATAATGTAAAAGATGTGTTGTATGACAGAAACACAATCTCTATGTTTTTCAAAGTAAGGGCTTTTGAAGTAAAGGATACTTTGAAACAAAATTTGGTTGAACCCCAAGAGGCAGAAGGGCATGTCTAAAAGACGGGAATACGGGACGACGGGAATACGGAAATCGAGGTCTAAAAGAAGGGAGAGATGGGGTTACGGGACAGACGGGAAAAGTGCCAAACTAAAAGACGGGAGAGGCGGGACAACGGGAAAGCGCATATTCAATATGACTAAAAGACGGGACTAGGTGAAAGTTCACACACAGTTCTTATAGCGTTAGACGGGACTACGGAAAAGCATTTGTTAGATATGACTACAAGACGGGCCTGGGTGAATGTTCACTTATAGTTCTTATAACGTTAGACGGGACTACGGGAAAGCGTTTGTTGGATATGACACTAAAAGACGGGACTGGGCGAAAGTTTACTTATAGTTCTTATAAAGCTAGACGGAACTACGCAAAAGCATTTGTTAGACATGACTATAAGACGAGACTGGGTGAAGTCGACACGCAGTTTCTTTGCGTAATTAGACTGCACTACGGAAAAGCGTTTTTTTTTAATATGACTAAAAGACGGGACTGGGTGAAAGTTCAAAGGTAGTTCTTACAGCGCTAGACGAGACTGGATGATTAAGGATTGAACTTAATTTCTTAGCAGCACATGTTCCTGTTCATTTCGTGGTTACTTTGACAGGTCCCTGAAAGAAGACTTGATAAAAACACAACTGCAGATTGATGGCCGGACAGCGACAATTAACAAATGCCAGCGAAAGTTTAAGTCAGAAAATAAATTTGCCTCCCATTCATACGCTTGAAAATATGGTTGACGAAACATGAAGTTCAACTACTCAATGAATCCAAAACTTTGACTAAAGTTTGCAGAGCTAGTGCAAAAACATGAGCAGTGCCGTCTTACGCAAACAGGAATAGCGCGACTGCATGTTAGAGGGTTTCCTAAATTGTTTTTCCATACTAACCAACATTCCCCTCGCCAAAACTGTGACATAAAAGCTCGTAACTGGCTTAGGTTTATTCCCAGCGATGCGACGGTTAAAAACGTTATGATAAAAAGTCTAAAGATTAACTTTTATGAGCAGCTGAGAATGTGGAACAGTTGTAATTGCCCAATATTTCCGCTCTCAAAAAAATGAATGCTTTTCGCCCCCTTTCGCAACAAACGACCAACCCAACCTGTGGGACAAATGCGACGAGGTAAAACTCGAGAGAAACAGTTTTTTGCAACACCTGCTTACCTGACCAAAAAACGTGGTCTGCGCTTAACTTTTTAATCGGACACATCAGAAATAAAAAATTGATAGTTTTTGGCTTTGTTTCGTGCTTCTTTCTCTTTTGCATTGTTTACAACTAGTGATGAACCGAACCCATCCAAAAAGGATCGGGCCGAAACCGAAAATTTGGCCGAATCAGACCGAACCTAAAACCCCCTTTCTTATGGATGTTTTCAGCTGAACCTTTGTGTTGTTAATGCGAGTGAACTGAACTATGACAAACCAAAGTCACTTTTACAATACGAAAACTTTACTAAACTTATATTATCTAGACATCGTGGCTCGTTATATTTTATAGAAGCAGAAATTGCTTAATAATGTTTCGTATTAGAGAAAATGAAACTTGGCGCCAGAACCTGATTTCCTCTTCGGAGCCATCCTGTTTGGCAATTACGCCGCTGACCTTTTACTCGATAAATTACCTTTCTTGAGAGCCCCAATATCTCTGGCAACAGCAATCACAGAATCTCTATTCTCTAGCAAAGTCAAGGCACAAGATTGTTCTTCCATTTGCATCTTCTTTTGACCCATTTTCGTGTTTAAAATTTTTTTACAAGACCTCGAAACTTTAAGAAAATACAAAATATTGTGTGATTTCACGACCTTACTATTCACGAAGCTGTAAAGCAACACTAGGCACGCAGAGCAATGGCTTTGCAGTGAAGTGTAGCCAGACAGTAGGTGATGAAATAACTATAAGCGTTTTTGTAACACAATGCTTTTGATGAAAACAGTAAGCTAAGAACTTATGCAGAATTTACATGTAAAGTTTTTTTTGCCCACCGAATGAAAAGATTTTTTTTGCCGGCACTGTAGAGTTACCGTTTTGTGGTTACTCTGTGTGACACAAGTTTTTTTACACTGTTGTGAAACAAACGTACAAAAAGGCATTTTTTCAGTCCAAGTAAACCCATTAATCAACATCATGCCGCTAAAGTTACTTCTTGTTGTGAGTCAACAAGTGTATTTTCAAACTTGAAAAGCCATTGAATGGCTTTTCACAAACCTCACATTGATGGACCTTCTTTTTAGTGTGAGTCATAATGTGTACTTTCAAATTGTCAGACCTGGCAAATGTTTTATTACAAACATCACATCGATGAAGTTTAACTTTCGTGTGGGTCAATATGTGTCTTTTCAAATTTGAACTAAAAATGAAACTCTTTCCACAAACATCACACCGAGTTGGTTTCTCTTTAGTGTGGGTCATCATGTGTGTTTTCAAATCTCCACCACGAGCAAACCCTTTTTCACAAACAACACATCGATGTGGTTTAACTCCAGTGTGATTCAACATATGTATTTTCAAAGTTCCACTTCGGACAAAAGTTTTTTCACAAACATCACATCGATAAAGTTTCCGAATACTGTGTTTTAGCTTATGTCGTCTTACATTTCCACGTTCAATAAACCTCTGATCAAAAACATCACTTTGCTCGAAGTTAAAATCCTGAAATTCCATCTCGTCAATTTAGTTGTTCAATTATTATTAAGAGTACTATGAGCTGAAACAAGATGTTAGCTTTGTGTTCATCTGCTTGAAATCACGAAATGTTATGTTTAAAACTTTTGACACAAATTTAGTTAAACAAACATTATACGTCCCGGAACGTAGAAAAAGACCTGTATTTAAGTTATGCTACAAATTTCCAACAACATGTGTGCAAAGGCAAAGCATACTTAAAAATACTATCCTGGTGTAATGAGATTAAAATAAACGAAACTAACAATAATGCGATGAACTACCTATAAAAAACTAGTAAAAAACGTGATGCTAACACACGTGACATCACATGCGAAAATTTCCATTTTCAACATTAGTTGTTAAGATTGTATACCGCCATTACCTTAAATGCAAGAAAAGTAAACTCAAATGCGTGTAAACACTCTTACAAAATCGGTTTCACGAATTTGTTGCATTTAAAACAGTTTTCCACCTTCCATATGAGGTAAAGCGACACAAGCTCTGTATTCTGCCTTACTGCTGATTAAACTAAAATATTTACAAAGCTAAACTCATTGCCCGACATCAAAGAATATCTGACGTGATTCATGAGTTGCTTCAGGTTTTTATAGTAAACCTTGACAAACAATACATGGAAGAATTCAAACTGCATAATGACCACAAACGAGCAAAGCATATTTTCCTACTATTATAAGCATTCCAAGCCTTCGTGAAGTGTTACAGTGAAAGATTTACAAACAGTAAAGGAGTTATATTGGGAATGCTACATCTGTACAAACAACATGTTGTTCCAGAGTTGCAGATTGATTCTAAAACGATTGTGTCGAAACGTTTGATCTAGCGCAAAAACTTGCTAGTTTACGGAAGTTCCCTTTTCATCTCACCTCCTATTCTTAAGGAACGAGCCATATACATAAGTTAAAAATTTCACTGATAAAAAATTGCTAAGCAAATATATGCCTAAACATTTTAGCACTGTTGTAATACAAGCAACAGTACGTAACTTGATTTGACATTTTTTTTCGTCGCTATTCTATGGTCATCAAAGATGGGTAGCGGTTGCGATATAATTGGTGCAAATTTCGACATATTAGCTAACGTAATTAAATCGTTTTAACTTGTTAGCTCAAAGCTCGCAAGGAAGTAAAAGCGGCAACGGTTTTATTCAACAGGATTGCAAAATCGTGTTTTGAACTATGAAATATTTCCTGTTGGAGTTATTTAGGATGTAGATGCGACTTTGTAATCTGGTGTTTACGCAATTTAACTTTGTGCTTTATCCGGTGCTGTGATCGGACGCTGCTTTGTGTGGTAATTGTGCAAGAGCACACGTATCCAATTTAACGCCTTCATCCGGGGTATATGTAAAACAGCACTCGTTCATTTCGATCTATCTCTTCTTTCTCTTGCAATAAACAAACGAACTGAAGTGCAGGACATTTGTGTGGAGTTCTCGTTCCTGACTAGCTCAGGGGATTGGGAGGTCAAAGACGGTGGCATGCCTCTTTAATTTGTAGCCTTGAGACTCATTTGCCACCATTAAGATAAACCGAACACTACAGATGTACTTATTGCCATATTGACAGGTATAATATTTTTTTCTGGCATTTATTGCTAATCCAAGTAATCGCTTAGTTTTGTTGTTTGTGCAATAATGTATTAATAACTATGCGTGTGCTCACTGGAAGCTAAATTTAACCGCGTCGCGTCTCAAACGTGTTGGGCTGGTCGAGTGGGAAAGGGTGGGTGGCGTCTAAAACGAGTATGCAAACAATTAATCACGGTGGCAAAAAAACACGGCTGTAACAAGATTGAATATAAAACAAGCGTCAAGACAGACACTCTTTGAATCGGTTGACAATACAAACTTGATTACTGTTTCAACATAATGACTTATCAGCACGAAAATGTGCAACCAATAGAAGTAGAAAAATTTATTTACACCGCAGAACTACGTTACCAACTATGATTTTTTATGTTAAAATTCTCCTCGCTTCCACTTTTTTTTCTGTTAGCGACAAGCTGTTTACGTATTATCGACGGAAGCTTTCCTGTATTCCTCACAATTTGAATATTCCATCATGTACAGAATCAACTGATTTGTTCCACAAGAAGTTTGAGCTACTCCACGGATTCAACAACTCCCTGGATGCTTTGATAGAGCATGTTGCCACTGCAAACACATCAGAGGTACCGGGACCAGAAAAACAAAAGCGTTTTCAGTGCAGAAAATTTTTTGTGAATATTAAGGGTTGGGACATGCCTGATATTTCGAATGTGCGAAGAAAAAAATGTTGCCCGGAGGTATGTTGGAAGAAATATTTTATCTTTATTACTTTGTGGTGTATGGTTTGCATTTAATGCAGCTGTGTTAACTAAAACTGGCCTATAAAACACAAAATACACAAATAAAAAAATATGCCGAAGATTTGCCCGAATTACAATCACACACACCACGATTATTTTCAATTTCGAGAAGCTCTGTTTTTGCACACACTTTTCGTCAGTTCTTTTTGATTGCATTTTTACATTTTCTAAACGAAAACAATAATATGATTTTGATAACTTTCCTAAAACACCTTACCATGTTCTTGCACCTGTAGACCCAACGTATTTCCATTTTCTCTATGAAATTTAGATATAGGTTTTTCATACACATTTGAGGGTGTTTCCAGGAATTCTGCTTCAAACAAGGTACGATGCAGATTAAAGTTTTGTTGAATTGACTTATTGCCAATATATCTTGTTACGTTTTATCTATTTTTGTAAAAATACAAAAAAAAAACTAATATTATTGCACCCCTTAAACGTTTTGGAACATTAACCTGGTATCACTGTATTAGCTGGAGCATGATGATTTTTGTCCTTCGTTCATCTTTATAGTTTCATAGGCATTAGCACCAATATTATCATCATCATAATTCATGATTGAATACAGTGAAAATCTTTAAAAAGAACACATTTACAAAGTTCTACTCCTTGCCAGCCATACATATTTAATTATGTTATATAAGTTGCCTGAGTTGTTTTATAATAAACCTTGTCAAGTAAATCATGGCCAAAGCAAACCCGCCTAATGACCACATACGAACAAAGAACATGTTCTTATTATCATAAGTAATCCAACATAAAGTTGTAGCTAAAGGATTGACAACCAGTGAAGAAGTTATATTAGGGATGTTACGTCTGTTGTGAAAAGCGAAGCAGCCCCCGCCTGTTAGTCAAACCAACACAAACCGCATGTTGTTTCAGAGTTCTACTTTCAGTTCTGTTGTTTATTCAAAAATGCAATAATAGCTATTCATGTGTTGACTCGGATCTTAATTTAACCGAATATTCACAAACGTGTTTAGTTGATAGCGTGGGATGCATTGTGCGACGTTTTTACAAGCAAGCAAAAGACAAACAACGCGATTGAATGCTGAAGGAAAGTTCGTCTGAATACCAACCATGCAAACAGGTTATGTTTTTTCAGGTCTACGATGCTAGTTTCGTGCCATTAGCTTTGCACAAAACGTGCTAATAAAACTGAATATACTGAATATATAGTTAGTTTTGACACAATTTTTGTATAATTTAATTGTTATTAACCCTATATTTTCGATTGAAATTATACCGATGTACCGTGTGCTATGCACAAAATGTCGTTGTCATCCTGCAAACTAAACGTTATCCATGTGACATGTTGAATATCACCACAACATGGAACATTATAAACAGCTATGAGAAACACAGCTCGTCGGTCTGACCGTTTGTTTTGTGTCAACAGGTTCGCATACAATGCTTTTAAACTTGTGCATAGTGGCCACTCTGTTGGCCAAGTATGACTTCAAATAGGTATGCAGTGTTTTAAGTGTTTGCCTATACTTGACAACAATAATTTCGTTTGTCAACCAAGATGGCAGCAATACGCAGTCTGTTGTGCTGAGCAGCAACCATCTGACGTCAACAATAGGCGCCGATCCAGCCTTCCTCTTTTATTATTACGTCACACATATGTACCGCAATGAAATCAATCGCGCTGCAGCAACGCAGGGTTCGAAATCAAAGACTGTTTAACCGCTCCAAGGTTGGAAATTAGGTCTTAAACAAAATTGCGTGTACCAAAAATGCAACATATTCGATCTTTATTATTTTTACCGTTGTCAGTTTTACAATGCCACCTTACTGGTAAAACGCTTCGTATGCTTTACACGGGTTTACTCATATACATTGGAACAAACACTGTTCAAGTAATCAGTTTGCCAATCTTTTGAAACAATGGATTTGATTTGGAAATTGCTTGAGCGAATGTAACAACGACTAGCCATTGTATCAATGTAAGTTAAACGTGCAACAAACATAGCTCTTCATTTGGATTAGTGCACTAGCGATTTGGTCGTTTTCGGCTACCGAGAACCGAAATAAAAGAACCAAACAAACAGTAACATTGTATAAGACGCTATTGTATAAATGCCCTTGACTACATTTCGGATCATGTTTGAACAAGCTAATATTTTTTTTCTGAATGTTTTATTGTATGTCGCAAGCTTACCAGAATTCTGCATGACTTTCCTTAGTAAAAACGAATTTAAATGGCGATATATCAACCTAAAAATCGGCCAACGCAAGTAAGAAAGTGTGACTAATTTACTGGTAAAATACTAAGAAAGATCGAAGCACAAGAAGTACAATTGAGACAAATAATTTCTGGAGTTTGATGTTCTAGTAGTATGCAAATCATAATGATGCAAAGGCCTTTTTGGCTTAATTAGTCGTACACAAATATATTAAACTGTTTGCCTGGTAGATAAACTTAACAAACCGTAATCGTGACAAACCTTAATCTGGATAAATAGTGTTAGGGAATAGTCAATTATCGGGCATGCAAAATGAGACGCAAGGTAAAACCATTGCCTGCGCCAGTTGTAACAATAGCTGAAAAAATACCGATGGAAGTTGCCTCACGTCCTTGTGATATAACTGTCCTAAATTTTATCGCAAATTTGTCGTCTATCAGGCGCTCTATGATCATTATTCTATTTCAATCAATGTTTCTTATTGATCATTATTCTATTTCAATCAAATGTTTTGGTTATGTTTTCTCGTTTTCACTTAGTACCAAGTCCATTTTAGTTATACCACTATTTTAAATATTGTTGAATAATTCATTCTACTATTTCAAAGGAAAAGGTGTGATAATCAAAAGATTTTATTTTGGAAAATTAATTAGAGTACAAGCTACAGCTACACCTACAACTAACGTATAATATGTCACAAAATTTAATCAAACAGACATTCAAACATTTAGAGCTATTAAGCTCAAATTGCAAGAAACATCGTCAAATTAACGGAATTACAAAACTTAAATGCGTCCTGCAAGTGTGTGATACTCATAATCAATCGCATTTGATAACAAGAGTAAACAGCAATTTACATGACCTGTTGTGTAGAATAATAATAAAATGTATGCAGTTTATCGATAAAATATCATAATTGTTGAATCCAAATCTTTCCGAGAATGAGCATAATCAACTGGAGTCGTTTCGTTCAGCAAGGTTCCTGGTAATCCGTTCCAATCTACATCAAACAGAAAAATCAATCTATTTCACAATCATAATGTTAAACTAAAAAATTGTTGCAGTAAAAACACAAATTTACTTGTAAAGTCACTGCAGTCATCAAAGCGGTGTGACTGTGGATTGTTCATTCCTCCAATACAAACATATTCACTTCGCCAATCGTTCACTCTAAACAATTCGCAGCTAATGTTTGAAATATTATAAAGACCAGTTACTGAATTTAGGATTAACTTTTTTTAAGTTGTTACAAAGCTCTTTAGCGTGAAGCTTGACAATAGCTTATCAATGTGAGATTTTATAGAACTAGTATTACAACATTTGAAAAATAACTCAATATCGGTTAAGAAGATATATTTACAAACAGTTGCCCTTGTCTATAACTTTAAGTTGAACGTACAATATATTTAAAAAAAGATTATATGAACATTAATTGATTGTCGAACACTAATTTATTTTTTGTTTAATATCAAGATATTTAGAACCAGGATTCTATTTAAAAACGCACCAATGATCTCTCATATAGGCGAAACAATTTATCTTGAATTCACAAGGATAAATGTTTTAATGTTTTACCAAATTTGAATCAACAAGCTTTAAGGTTTATTCTAGCCTTCAACCCCTAACCAACGTGTTGGCATATAAGTTTGGTATAAACTATTAATTTTCTTACAAACACCGTCTGAGGTTTATTTGTATGACAGCGGTACTTACTTAACAGCAGGACAAATTGCGTAGACGCTCCCAGTTCTTCCATAAGCACGAAACTGAACAAAACCGGTCTGTAGAGGTTGAACACTTGGTGGCAGCATCGAGTTAACCACTGAATCGTTTCCGATGGAAAATTGAACTGGAACTGTAAGTACTTTATCATCATAAAAACAATCCGGACCTGAAATGAAAAACAAATACACAGGTATAGCGGGAATTGTATTGTACTTCCGTTTTGCAATAGCTAAGCATGCATAAATTGTGAATGTTTAAAAAGTGAAAAAATCTTGTTTGCCAAAACTAAAATATTTACTTACAGAAGTTGCCAGTTTCCGAAATAATTTCTAAGATTTTGTAGGTAACAGCATTGATCTCTGTTTCAGGTATCAAAACACCACTTTTTCTTTAAGTAAAAGCGATACAAGAAAGAAATGTAAAATATCACGAAGTTTATGTCACATTTCTCAAGAAGTTAACAACGAGGTTACCTTGAAACCATTGTGTAACCAAAAAGTGTGTTGGAAACAGCTTCATGAATTTTCCATTCAAAAGAATAGTGTGTTGAGTATGTATAGATGTAAGTTTTTATTGCTGGCATTGCGGATGATTTCCATTTCTATGTGGATGATAATAAAATGCTATTGCATTATGTTTGTTTAGTTTTTAAAACAATCTTTGGTTTTACTTAAGTGAAACTGGCTTAATGTTCCGTTAAACAAGGAGCAATGTATTTTAAACAGAAGGCGTACTTCAGAATTGAATGAAAAGGTATTTAACGAAAGGCGTACTTCGGAAAAATCTTCGTCAAACCTAAACGTGTCAAAAGATCTGTGATGATGACCCCATACCTTAGTATTGAGGACGCAAAACCAAACATCACACAAGCTGGCATACGAAGAACCATATTTACAATGTGCTTCATAATGTAAAAAGAAGTTGTTGAGAGTGTGATTTCCTTTGTATCCAACTTTCAAATTTGAATTTGGTCGACTTGAATACACCTAAAAATTTCAAATGTGAAAAAAATCACACCTGGAGCAATGTACCAATATTTGCTTACGTGAAAGAAGAAATAGTTGAAGCAATGATCAAAGTTTCCCACAGCAAACAAGGCAAAGAATGGATGCATTTTTCGACTGGATCGCATCATGTTGCCAAGATCACATCTACGTAGTTGAACGGAAATATAAAACTAAGAACAGGAGAAAAGCATATAACCAAACTTACCTGAAATCCAAACCATAATCTACATAATCAGCTTGACAATTTGCTCCATATTCGTATGAATAACAACTTTGATTTGTGTCAAAGTAAATCTGCATTAAGACACTTTGATGATCTTTCAGCCATACATTGCAATAAAAGTCAAATAAACTACCTCCATTCCGTAACTGTTTCCAAACAAATTATTATCATAAATCACGGTTGGGTGAATTTCGTGGTAATCGTAAAAATAGAAATCAGTAATTAAGTTTGTGATTTCTGTGGATTTTGCATCAAGCCGATCCAACATCGATTTCACGTCGGGATAAAAAACTAAAAAAGACTGGTTTCATGCCAAATAACATTACATGGTAGGCCTACTACGTTGATAAGGTTCAATTTCTGATCACAAACATTTCACCAGTTAAATTTGTCAATATTCTATAATTAATTGAAGTATATTATTTGCAAAAACAGCGTGCCAAGTGCTTGTCTTACCATTTTCTGGTTTAACTGGATACCGAGAATTGAATATTTCGTGCAAATTTCCTTTGTATATTTGCATAAATTCGTTTTCAGTTTGATATTGCAAAAAACTCTGCTCTCTGCTGGTCTTCAGTGGTGTTTGATTTGGAACATGACGTAACATAATGTCCTTTCCCTGAAAACTAGAAGTTGTTTACCAAAAAGAGTTGCATAATATAAAAAATTATTTGCCTGATATTCAGAATAAGCTTGACTTTTAAAATCTGATCTCGTGCAAGTGGCGAATGTTCCGAATGTATCTGTGTTCATCCAATTTAGATGATCTAAAATATCAAAAACATGGAAGTATAATTTTCTTAAAAATAAAATAATCCTTTTTACCCATAACATTTTCGTTGTTGTTTGACGATGTAACAAACCACAAATCACTATAACTTTCTTCCGAAATTAAAATATTGTCGTTTATAGTGGCCGCGAGAACCCATCCACCACCAGCAGCTATCATGTCACAGAAAACCTAAGTACAATAAGAACGCTTTAGCAAGTATTTGTTCTTTTAGAAAGAAAATGTGATGGGATGGTAAAGAAATGTATTCAAAGATTAATTATTTGTTTTCTGTATGAGTTGCCGCTTCTATAATTTTAAGCACAGTTTTTGTTACATTAAACGTTTAACCCAAAATTTGCCACTACATTGTATATTTTTGTTTAAGAAAAAAAGGTACGGTATTTGTGCACATATAATACTTTAAACCAGGGGTTCTGAAACTGGGGGGCGCGCCCCCCTAGGGGGGCGTGAAGGGTTCGCAAGGGGGGCGCAGCACAATCTGGCAGCAAAGTTTTCACTTGCAAACAATTGTAAATTAATGCGTTGGAATTATGTCGGCGCTGATTTCGAACTTATTGTTTAAAGTATAAACGCTTCAATACTCTGAAATGGATGTCCAGTTGTATTAACCAAACTTTTCCCACTGCGGGCCGCCGCATAGTTTACATGCCCTAGTGCCATCTTCTCAAACTTAGCCCATGAGGCGATTTTTATATGGGCGCCAAGATATGGTATTTTTAAAACCCCATTTAAAATCTCTTAAATTGTATAGTTAGTCTCATCTTACAAGGAATGCTTGTATATTATGTCATAAGTGACACAATAAGGCAATTGTTTGCGCACAATTAACACTTTTTGTTTTGTCTGTGACATAATAAACTGGGTTTGGATCAATCCTGGGCGTTGCAATCCTTTGAGAGTCGGTAATATTAATTTTACATGTCGTAACAGTAAACTTTCGTAAGGAGTAGATTAAGTTTTGACAGTAACAAAGCTATCAATACGATTTGGCAAACCAAAAATTGGGTCGCAAGCCGGATGAAATGACCTCGCGGGCCGTAGTTTGGTGACCCCTGTACTATATAGTCGGCTGTACATTCTTTATTTGTGCGCAATTTCGCATTAGAGATTGCCCTGACTTTGAGCGAATCAACGATTTCTGGGCAACATATGCGTAGTTTAAAAGAATACTGGCAACGTGTCTCTGTGTTCGCAAAAGCCTACTTTTTCGCAACTTATCAGTGTTGAAGTGGCTTTTTCCAACGTTCGGAACTAACTTGACAGTAGCTTAAAGGGGACCTACCATGTATGTTGTTTCCGAAAAACAAGACAAGCATCATTAGTGCTAATGTTTTTTAGGGGGGGCGTGAGAATAAATAATTAGTGTAAAGTGGGGCGCGACCGAAAAAGTTTAAGAACCCCTGCTTTAAACGGTTTTAGTGACGGTTGTATAACGTAGATGCCATCTTTTAATCCAGCGTCCCTTAGTTGAACACATGTACGGGCAGGATTATGGAAAGTACCAAGCGATGGTGACTCACTTGGAAAATATTCCTCATTTCCGTTCTAAAACAATGAAACATGCAAAACAAAACAGACAACATTGAATGTTTCTGTGTTTTCTCACAAACCTTAATGTAACTTAAATGTTCTCTCACAAACCTTCTCATGTGTAAAATTGAGTAATCCGAAGACTAGCACCAAAGCAGTCAGAATACCAACTGCGCACACCAAGACTTTAATCCAAATCGACGTATATTGTTTGTTTGGAGCATTTTTACGGCGTTCGTCATCCAATTTCACGGTTTCTGTGTAAAATACACTCAATTGCACAACCACCGCTGGCTTAACGAAATATATATTGTTTTTGTAAACGGTGGAATAACTATTATTAATAACCGTTTATTTGATTAAAAATGGTAGACAGAAAAACGCTCGTTTTTGGTAAATTTTATAAACAAAAACATGCAAAAATATCTCCTGTACAACTCACCAAAACCTTGTCCACTTGTAACTGTGGGCCTTATTGTTTCGATAGAATCTTCACATATGTTTGTTGTATATTCTGCGGACACATAGGTGAATCTTTTGATTTTTATAGTTCTTAAAGATTCAAAAATTATTTGCAAAACGATTCTTCAAGATTATCAAATCGTTAAACATAAACATTTCTACCTTGTCCTTTCGACTCTGTGGTTTCGTAAGCATCGGAATCATTATTGTCATAAGTATGATTCATACTAAATTTCTATAGTATCTGCAGAATTTAAAAACCTTTTAACATCATCAACATTTATATGTTAGATTTTAACTTGTTATAAGACAGAATAGTGTCGTGCGATCAAACGATACCTGACCTATTCTGTTTCGATGCCCTAACTGAGCACCCCGAGACACTTTGCCCATATCGCTTAGGTTCCCAAGCGGTTGCTTGGTAATTGTGAACCAGTTTTCTCTGTGGTGTGTGATGTTGCATCGAACACACGAGGTGTGGCATGACTTTTCCAAGAACCCTTGTAAATGGATCCAACGTGACAACCTATGCTCACGGTACGCGTTGCTAACCAGTCTGAGAAATCCGAAACAACTGCAATCACCAAAGACTTGACTGTTTGTTACTTTGTTCAAATTTTCACGTGTTGAGTGAGAAAAGCAAAATACATGCTTTGAATAACATAACATCTGCCAGCTTGAAGTGAAGCATACGGCAAATGGGTTTTGTATAAACACCCATAAACATAAAAAAAGCCTCTTAACCAAGGGTAGTTAATACTAATGACGACATCGAGATTTCGTTATATCCCAACTTATTACAAACAATATTTTTGATCCTAAAACATGGCAAACTAAAAACAGCTATATATAATATATAAGCTATTGCTGCCAGGCATAATATTAAGATTATAGAGCTCTTCTGGCAATTGTACTTTTATTCCGACGTTTCGACGTCCTGCACAGGTCACCTTCATCGAGCTCCATAAACTTAAAAACATTTATTTTGCTTTTCTCACCAAACACGTGGAAATTTGGGCAAAGTAACAAAATATGCAGTTGGCATTTTTTGTTCACTGAACATTTATTCGTTTATTTAACAATTTAATTGTTTGATTTATAAGTTTAAACATTTTCTTCACATCGATTCAAATCGACATTATCTGCCAGCGATACATAAACGTTCTCCAGTCTAATTGACAAATTTCTTAACCTGTCCGTTTATTACTGGGGAAAACTCACAAGCTGCCCTAACTTTACAAGCAATATAATGTACTACAGCAAAAATCGTTGCTGTGTGCACACTTAAACAAACAAATCTGTATATGATAATAAACGTATTTTGCGCCATATGTTTAATGTTTGATTCGACGTAAACAGATTTTGCGACCTCGTTATCATAGGTAATGAGGTAATAATGTAAATCATTTATTGCGATGGACAGATTTGTTTGAGTGTGCGCATGGCAGGTTCTCTTCGTAAATTAATCCATTACGTTAACTCTACTAATCAATTACCATAGAAACGACTCAGGGTTTGCGACTGCGGTTAAGCGTCAACAACAATTATTTGTAAAATAATTCGTCAACTCTACAATTAATTTATGCTCAAACAAAAACAAGTAAGTTAAAAAGAAATGAAAGCCTTTTATAGGAAAGTCTATTATTTGTACTCGAGGGGTTGCTCACGCATTTTATTACTACTAAAGCAGTGCTCTTTAACCTTTTTAGTGGCACCGAACCCTTAAGATATTTTGTCAAATTTTGGATAACCCCACAAAGAATAATCTTAATACATGTAATACAAGAATGCTAGATAAAAAAACATGCATTTCTTACCAGTGGTGTAGCCAAAGGGTACAGGCGTTTCTCATTCTAAAGTAAAGGGACTTGTCAACAGTTATAGAATATCACTAATTGGTTCTTTGCATAGTATACATAGTTAGTAAATTAAATAGACAAAAAAAATGAAATTAGGAAATATTTTTGTGTTACTTTGAGTAAATTTAAACATCACCTTTTACACCCAGTATTAGTACGACTAGTGTTACCAGGGAAATAGGAACAGCAGACGACCTTGGATTTGTTATCCAACAAATTGGTAATAAAAGTCATCAAATATTTAACACCCCCAAATTTACTGAAGCACATAATAGAAGTTGACTTCAACAAATGATTCACTTACTAGAAGGGTTGTTTTTGTACATGTTTTGTAATTTGGTTACACAGTAGCAAGGTTTATTACGTCATAATTGATCAATAATAATCTAAACAAGGTTAACAAGATTGTGCAGGCGAGCGTTGCTGTTCTTAACGATGATATTAGTCTCAACAAGGATATGATAAAAATGTTTGAATTGATACAACAGACCTCGGAAAATCCCTGCTTAACCCTTTAAGTTCGCGGAACCCTTGAGAGAGTTGTTCGGAACCCTAGATACCGTTCGTAATATTTATAGCATACTATCTCGCTACTGTTCGCCATATTCATAGCATACCATCAGCCGCAAATTCCATCCTACGTAAAAGACAGCATGAATGTCTGGGATTAAACAAAAATCGACAGACAGTGTGACCTGCTTCGACCTGAAGGACCTCATCAAGCATCTGGTGACACGACATAGACCGTGTTGGTTAGAATAGCCATATAACGGCACTCCATTTGCTATTAACTCCCAACAAACTGCAGTGTCGATAAGGTCTTATGGGTCGCAAAAGTACACTTCCTGCAGGTTACTTATCAATATTTATTGACTTGATGATTCTACATTTATTTACAATCACTTTACAATCACAAGCCATCGATGAAGTCAAGTACACAACAGTGCTTAAATGGGCAGAACGTATATATTCCTCCTCGTGCAACCGAAAATGGTGGCAAAAAAATCTTTAGTGTATAAGACAGAGTCGTCTAACTCCATCCAACGCCAAGCTTCATGTTCAGAGGAACCCGCTGCATCATACTTGGACGACGTTTTGAATATACACACAATAGAAATGATTCCTAAAAGTATGATCTTAATGTTTGCAATTTGATTTGTCACCACAAACGAGCTCAAATTTTGTTTGTTTGTGGTATGTGCTAGCATAGGGTTGCCATGCGTCAGGATTTTCCCTGACATGTCAGGGAATTTAGTGTTTGAATCTGCGTCAGGAGAAATGTTATAATGTACTGAAAAGTCAGGGATTTAAGAAAAATGTATGTATGTACTATGAAATACGCGTGAAATAGACAAATAAAAACCGCGAAAAACGTTTTTACAGGGGCATTTTATTTCAAATTTGAAAAGGTCTTTGAGGCTCCCATAGTTTGTTTGCTATGTGAAATTGGTCCGAATGAATTTTAGAGTGGTAAAGGTTGGCGAACCCTGATATATGTGCTTATTGTTTCAAGGATAGTATAAGTAGTGAGCTTAGCCTAATAAACTTAACTAAACAGAAATCTACGCACAAAGTTTTTTGACAAGGATCAGAGTATCGCATCTAAAGTTTTTTAGTCTCGCCGTCTGTGTGACTTCCGAATATTCTAAATTTATTCCAGGATAGAAGTGTTTAGATCCCCAAAAAGGTTTTCGCAGCAGTTCTCAAATTGGGATCCGCGGTCCTTTAGGGCGGTAGTTCTCAAACTGTGCGGCGCGACACCCTGGTGCGTCGTTTCAATTTGCAAGGGCGTCGCAGAATAGTTCCGTTTCGTGGCTTTTCGCTGTTGTTTCAATAAACCTAACTTTAAAAATAAGTTTCCTCATTAATTTGTATTTGCTGGTGCGTCGCACGTCCAGAAAAATTTTTTTGGGGCATCGCAACAAAAAAAAGTCTGAGAACCACTGCTTTGGGACATTTTGCTGGAATCGCGAAAAGGTGGAAGTAGTTCTATATTCTTATTTGTCGTCAGTTTGTGCCACTGAATAAGTCAAAGTGAAAGTGAGAATCAACCATCTTCCTTGCTAAACAATAGGCTTTATTGCATGACAACTAACAAAAATGCAATTGTTCGCACACAATCGTAATGTTTTTTTGTCTTGTCTGCGACGTCAGGTCAGATCATTGTTATGAATCCTGCAATCAAATTTCGTTTTTCTAAAACACACATATTGGGTTATGTACCGCGAGCCCTCGTCATAATGGCAAAGCAAAGAGATTATAAAATCTCTTCGGGCAAAGGGACCGTTTATAAAAAAATAACGAAAAAGTTTGAGAAAAACTGGCTTCACGTAACCGATGTGGTTGTTGTTTTTTTAGTTTTTCGCTTGCTTATACGTAGTCGTCTAATTGTAACAAAAATAAGTGCTTAGTTATTTATCCAATAACTCACACGGAGTGATTTATGCTAAATCATCATCAATAAAACAAACGGTGGTAATTGTCTAGCAACTGGCTGGCACGTACGCTATGTACATTCAAGTCATAAAATGATCTGTGTATTTTGAAAGATAGGATTTTCAACATACACATTCAGAAAAACTTTTTTTTTCTTTTACAGTTCTTGTTTGAAACTACATATTCAGTAAAGATCTGGCACGCAACCATTTGTAAGATGATCAAGAAAATGATACTGATTGCTATCACCATGTTGAGGTTTTCTATTTGTTTCGTTGAAATTAAACAATGTCATGCTTGGTTGGTATTGATTTTATTAACATATTTTTAAACTTAGTTAACAAAGCATTACATTACGTGATCGAAATAATATTGTGTAGAAAATACTGATGTAAAGCAATAGGATTTACTGATCGGAATGGTTTGGTATAAAAGGTCAATGCACATCGTCACATTTTGTCCGTCTGGTACATGTTTATCACATTCTTAGGACACAAAAGTCGTACCGTGAGGTGTTGTTCGAGCCCAGAATCTTTCTTCGTCCACAAAGTTACTCTTTAATGTGAGTCAACATCTGTTTTTTAAAGCCCCACCACGAGCAAACATTTTTACACAAGCATCGCATGGATGACCTTTCTCTTTAAAAGTGAGTCTTGAACTGTCTTTTTAAAGTCCCAGCACGAGCAAACTTTTTTTCACAAACATCACATCGATGAGGTTTCTCTTTGGTGTGAGTCAATATGTGAGCTTTCAAATACCCACTTTGGGTAAATCTTTTATCACAAGTATCACATCGATGTGGTTTCTCTTTAGTGTGAATCAACATGTGTCTTTTTAAATCTCCACTGCGATTAAATCGTTTCTCACAAACATCACATCGGTGAGGTTTTTCATTGGTGTGTGTTACCATGTGTTTTTTCAATAGTTCTAACCTACCAAATGTTTTTTTGACAAACAGTACAGGTTTTTCTGTGATGTGAGTTTTTGACAAACAGATAAGGTTTTTCTGTGATGTGAGACATGTGTCGTTTTTGCGTTTTTCAGGAACTGATGATGCCATTATTAAGCGCAAAATATATTCCTACTTTCTAATTTACTGACTGATTCTGTTGGCAGTTGAGACAGTCCTCTCAAATTTCGAGTCTTTTAACAATTTGCACAGTTATCGTCGGTATGCATGGCGGCTGTTGGAGGTTTATCCACGACAATTTCTAACTTAAGAAAGAATGTGTGAGGAGTAATGTAAACAGCAAAAGACTATTTCTTGAGTCGTGGGATATTCAACAACGGGGCAACACAATTAACATTAAAACAGACTTGATACTTTCAGCTTGTTACAAACTGATGCTCATATATTACAGGCCCAATCATTTGTTATCGCGCAGCGTTGCGATGTGACGTACTTGCGTTCAATTGGTTTCACCTTTGTTTTTCGTGCAATTTACTACGCGCATTTAGTGTTATTTGAAGGCGAACTGAAATGCATCTCATACCCTGATGAAGGCGACCTAAATTTATCTCATAATATCTCATCGACCGGAACCTATTGTGTTACATAATTTAGTTTGGACTTGAATGGTTTAGTGAACAGTGTTACTGCACAAAAGTTACTGTTTTCATTGTTACTCTGTGTGATACATGTTTTTTTTTTCAATTGGTAAAAATGATTGGTAAAAATAATAGGTAAAATTTTTTTTCAATTGGTAAAAATGAAACTCGAAGAATAAGGTGAAATTTAAGCCCAAACAAGTCTTTTCACGGTTGAGTTACTGTTTATTGTGAGTCAACAAGTGTCTATCAAACTTGATCAACACGCCAATGGGGCTTCTCCGTGATGGGGTTAGAGTTAACCAACATGTGGATTTTCAAATCTCCACTATGAGCAAACTTTTTTATACAAACATCACATCCATGAAATTACTCCTTAGTGTGAACTGATACATGTCTTTTTAAACTGCAACTTTGGGAAAACCGTTTCTCACAAACATCACATCGATGAGGTTTCTCTTTAGTGTGAGTCAACATGTGTCTTTTTAAAGTTCCAACACGAGCGAATTGTTTTTCACAAACATAACATCGGTGAGGTTTTTCATTGGCGTGTGTCAGCATGTGCTCTGTCACATCACCTTTACGAGCAAACTTTTTTTCACAAACCTCACATCGATAAGGTTTCTCATTGGTGTGTGTCACCTTGTGTGTTTTCAATATTCCAAGCCGACCAAATGTCTTTCCACAAACAGTACACTGATAAGGTTTTTCTTTGGTGTGAGTCGACGTGTGTCTTTTTAAGTTCGAACTCTTTTTAAAAGTTTTTTCACAAACATCACATCGATGCAGTTTCTCAGTGGTGTGTTTCAGCATATGTTGTTTCAGATTTCCATCTTCATAAAACCTTTGATCACAAATATCAGCCTTGTCCACGCCCAAATCCGTTGATGTCATCTCTCTTTAAATTAGTTATTCAGGTATTATAAATAAATAAAAATGGTTAAGCTGTTTTACGATTTATGTGTTATGAGCTGAAACAAAATAAGCGGCTTTCCTCTAAAGAAATGTAAACAAGTCATTCGACGTTCCGACGTCTTGTACTTTGCGTCTACCCAAAGGTAGCAAACACTGAAAAGACACTGACGCGAAAACGACGATAATACGTTGATAAAAATCGTAGTTAAGTGTCACAAATGCGACCGACAGCTAATCGGCATTAGAACATCTGTTTTGAAATTCATTTTGAAGTGTAGGTACCTTGTAATACTGTTTGGTTTGTGATGAACGCTTAACAAAAGTGTACCATACAGAGGTGTCGAAATTTCTGTATCCAGGAATAAAATATTCACGTTTTTGTCTACAAACCAACCAGCACATCCAGGAACCTATTGTTGAAGTCCCACCACCGTTAAACCAAAGCCTTTGTATATCAAAGTGCCAGGCAGGTCATTGAACGGGCGCCTGAAGGAACAATAAAGAGACTTTTTCTTTATCATACTACACATCAACACATTTGTAGATCTTGCAGCAGTTTCCATTTAATATGCCGACATTTCGATGTCCCATACGAGACGCCTTCATCAGAGTAATGACTTTAATGGAAAACACAAAGTTGTTATATAGCAACAAGGGCGGTAAAACACACACAAACGCGGTGGTAAAAAACGCAATGGTCGAGTGATAATTACATAACACCTAGCTCAATGATGCAAGAGCGAGCGATAAGTAATCGGCATTAGAAAGTCAGTTTTAACGTCCGTGTTGGTGTGAAAATGTATGTTCCACGACCCTAGGAGACCTCGCAAACACCTTGGCAGTGGAAAAGTTATTGGTGTGATTATGGACAGTTGGGTGTTTGCTAATGCCGAGTTGTTTGCATCTTTCAAGGCCACAGCCCTATTGTGTTCTCTTCGGCCTGCTTTGTTGTTCATTAGTTTGAAACAATGGAATATTATGTTTAAAATGGTTTGACACAGTAATTAGTTAAACGAACATTCTACGTACAAGAACGTAGAAGCAAAGTTATATTCACGCCATGCTACGTGTTTAAATAACATGTGTGCTAAGGTAAAATATACTGCACAATATTACCCTTGTGTAATGAGATTCAAATAAACAGAACAAACATTAATGCGATTAACTCTCTCCAAAGCATAATTTTCAAGTGAAGTTGTAAGCTAACCGACATCAACTGGTTTCGCAATGTGGCAGTCAGTAGAGCACAATTTCCTTTTCCAACGATTACAAGCCTCACGTGTACTGTGCTAAACCAACTGAGGCAAAATCAACATGATTTGACTAGAACTCGATAATATGTCAGACTCAACCAGAAACAAAATTGAATGTGCAATTTCCAATAAGCCAAAACTAAAGAAAACTTGTAATATTGTTGAGACCAATTTTTACAAAACGTGATCTGGGCAAAATACGCGATGTCACATTAACGTCAAATTTAGTAAAGGCTAAACGCGTATTTTTTTGTTAACGCATGCAATTCCATGTGTAGACCAAAGTATTCATAATGATGCGAAGTAAACATAAATAGATGTATTGTATACCAATAAACAAACGAAACTTTGTTTGACATTTCTAAACTTGCTAAGCCAAAACAAACTCATTTGGTACATAACATCGTTTACAGCAACAAACTAAAGTCGTTTTAAAAGAACAAAGTTCAACAAACGCTTATGCGATTAACTATAGTCTAATCCTTTACTGAAGTGTTGAGCTAACCGACTTTAACTGGCTTCGCAATGCGGCAGTCAGCTTTGCAACAACTTCCTTTTCCAGGGTGTCCGATTACAAGCGTCCTGTACAAAACTACTAACCGGGCATAGTTCCCTGGCCCTGGTAAAATCAAAATGCTTTCTCCAGTGCTCTCATAAAAACTTTTACGTGTTTTCATTTATGCGCGATGTTCGTGTGACTTTAACCTGAAACAACATTTCTCGTTGTAGCCAATGTGTCAAACAACCAAATACCTTTCAAACACACGTGACAAAGTCGCTTTTTCAAACCGTAAACCAGTGGTTCCCAACCGGGGTGCCAATTGCAATGTTCAGGGGTGCCGCTAGGTATTGATATTGCAATACTGCGACCCATTCTTTACTTAACTTACAAAGAGTCGCTTCGGGAAGTCGCTGGCGGTAAGTTTATACTTCGCGGTAAGTTTATACTTCGCGGTAAGCTTTGTTTTCTCGGCCAGGAAAAAACAGAGTGAGATTTCGACTCGTTGCGTTTCTTACCACAAACAAGTTTGAATAGAATAACGATGGAAAATTTAAGGGTAACGAATTTAAGTTTTGCCAGGGTGCCGCAAACTATCTATCTCTTTGATAAAGTGCCGCAAGGTGAAAAAGGTTGGGAACCACTGCCGTAAACGGTCGACGTCACTATTCAGTGCATGTTGGTTGAATGCCGAGTTTGGCTTTAGAAAGCAACAGTATACATTTGTTATCTTCTTCGTTTATTGGTTGAAAACAACGCTCAACGTAGGTAGAAAAGTTTTCCCGGTAGTAAAAATACTGTAAGAAAGATTGTCAAGACCATCAAATATTCGAACGATTAACAACTTCGAGATTTTTAGACATTAAAGGCAAGCTAAAGATACACGAAATCGTTATGTGTTTCGTTATTAGGTCGGATTTGAAAAAATAGCCTCAACTAAAATGGATTTTTGAGAAAGCAATCTGTGCTTCTGTATTTCCAGGTGCCTAAGTTAGTTTCCTGGCGTTTGACAACTTTCACTGAGAGAACATTCTAGCACGTTTACTGGGTAATACTTTATTCTCAAATTGAAGTGAGGTTACATAACTCAGCGATAAATCAGAGGGAAACTCTTAACCATATTACACTTAAACAAAACTCTCAGTATGTTTTTACTCGCACGACGCTCGATATATTTAATCAACAATCTAAAGAAAAGCTACAGTACATATAGCTTATAGATTAAAACGAATAATATGCGATGTGTAACAAATTATAGGATTACCAAACACATAATCAAACAAGTAATCAAACTTTGATTGAATCCCAAAATTTATTAAATCAACAATTATGTGATAAAAATATGCAGCAATATATTGATTGCTTTAATACATTAAGTCAATTTGATTTATTTATTTATACAATGAGATAAAACGTAATGTTAACATATTAAACGAGTTATAACGTAACATTAACAAAACATGAACGGTAATGGTAAAAATTGATTTGATATGTAGAGTAGAATAATTTACGAATTAATTAGGTATTTTTACACTATACGATGGTTAATAATGACTGTTATCTGACGTCAATTCAGATCGCATGAATAGCATGAAAAAATATCATAACTTACCACATATCATAATATCTTATCAACTGTGTAGTATATTATAAATCACGAGTAACCAGAGACTCAGTGCGACAGATGTAGACAACAGTCGCATATAATAACAGACTGAAATATCATAATTGTTGCCTATCAGTTCAATGAACCTTTACAAAAAAGGGATTTTTTTTTCAATAAACTTTTCGAGATTCCATTAATTACGTCACTTTAGGTGACTTAAAGTTGTTTAACAACATGTTTACCAGTTTTAAAGGCGTAACTAACGTTTGCTTTCATCCCAGAAGCACAAAGCGTCATTTTTATGCGCATACAAAACTTATGTCTTTATCCTTGACTACTGCTTTTAAAATCATGCTTTTTTGAATTATAAGTTCATTAACGGAAGTTTGCTCAAATTGTTTTCTTTCTTCAGTTGAAAATATCATTCCTAACCTCCGTGAGGCTTTAAGCCTTTTCTTTATCCCTTAAAGTTTATCGAAGTTTCAATACCACAGCTATTACTGTATTTGAGCACATTTATTGCGGCAAGTAAGCAGCTACACCATGCTCTTATAATAGAGACACGACAACTCAAGGTATTAAGCTGATTTTTCCTTAAACTAGAATGTCCACAATACTGATTGGTAATAAAGTTTCAAGTAACAAAAATCGGCGAATTAAAAGCTTTCAACAATTACATTTATTGGACCTGATGTCAATAAATCTTTGCAAACGGGTATTTTTGATAGCGCGTTTGGTACAAACAATTAAGTGCGTTGGATACTGGTTGGTAAAAATAAAAACTTAATTACCATGAAAATTTAACAAAAATTGCATCACCTAGTTTAAAGAGCTCTTCTGGCAAATGTGATTTTATTCCGACATTTTACCCTGATGAAGACGACCTGTATAGGACGTCGAAACGTCGGAATAAAATCACATTTGCCAGAAGAGCTCTTTAAACTTGATACTATGCCTGGCAGCAATAGCTTATATATTGCATCACCTAATTTACTAGAGTTCTTTCTATCTCAGAAAGTCTCATTTGTTTGGCGAACACAAAACAACGATCTTTAGCGCGTATTTCTGACTATTGTTTTTTATGCTTGAACTTGTAAGACACCCGCAAAAATGTGGAACTAAACCAGTAGTTCTCAACGGGGGCGCCAGCGCCCCCCTGGGGGCGTTTGCTATCACTAAGGGGGCGCTGGAGAATAATTGGGCAATTGGGGGGCGCTGAGAGAAGATGGAGCAGTTAAAACGAAACAAAACGACCAAGTTATTTTTGTCATATCTCTTCCAGTGACCAGTATAAGTAAATTTATTTTTCACTAAATTATATTTTCAAGTAATCGCTGTATTGGGTTTTTTGTTTTGCAAGGTGTTTTTGATTATGATGTCACAATGAATTTTGTGCAAATCACTATGCGTCATTTGTCGGGGCTTGTCTGCGCTTTAATAACAAAATCAGGTAGTGATTGAGTTGTGCTTGGCCAAACCGAGCCAGAGGAACCCGAGTACTCGGTATTTTTGATGCTCAGTTCTCGGCCGCAGAGCGTTAGCTTGTTAATTTTGCAACGTAACGGGTTAGTCACAAACGGGTTTGTTAACATCACAATTGAACGCGTGATTTGTTCTCTGTTGACGTACTGACGTAGAATTCCCAAGAATAAAAGTGATCGTTTTTAAAAAACGTCAAATAGTGGGCACACGCCCGGCCAAAGGCGTTTTTAATTAGTTGTTGTTTGTTAGTTAGTTAAAAAACGTTGGCGTTTCATCTAGCGTTGGCTTGCCTCGCATGTTCTGCATAAGGAACCTCTACAGCTTAAATACGGCCCAGTGGATAAAAATTTAGCGTGTTAAAGATTAGACTTCGAATTATCACATTGATATTGCACGTGAAATTAAATCGTTTTGTTTTTGTCAGTTCTAAGGGGGGCGTTTATAAATTATGTAAGTCTAAAAGGGGCGGTACAGGAAAAAAGGTTGAGAAACACTGAACTAAACTGTCGCGTGTTGTTTTTGACATTTGTCCTTTTGATCTAAATAAGTTTCACAATAGTTTATATTGCCCTATGATGGGTTAATGCTTAAAAACCACCTGGTCTGTTGTTATGATGGATAAACTTGTATCAAGAAGGAAAATCTGAGAACATTCCTGGAAACATGTTACTATCTCAATTTGCTGATTGCGCTTTATGTAGTAAAAACATTGCAGAATTCCAAGAGATGTTGTCAGATCAGTGTGTAAGCTTAAAGTTAGTTAGCAGACGTCTTCCTGGAAGTCCAACTTCTTTAATTGGTGATATATCTACTGGAGTGTTTCGTGCTGTTGTACCTACTGAGTTTAGAAAACGTGTTTATGATGTCTTACACAATCTTAGTCATCCTGGAATCAGAATCAGTCGGAAGCTGATTTGTGAACGTTATGTCTGGCCGAGTATGAACGCAGACATACAAAACTGGTGCGAGACATGTATACCTTGTCAAGTAAACAAGGTCTACCGTCACAACATTGCACCTTTATCTCATTATGTTGAACCTACTGATAAGTATTGTGATCTTAACATAGACATTGTTGGTCCACTTCCAAACTCAGGTGGATACTCTTATCTATTAACAATCATTGACAGATTTACACGTTTTATTGACGCTATTCCTCTGGTTGACTACACTGCCCAAAGCTGTGCTGATGCATTTCTTCTCCACTGGGTGGCGCGTTTCGGTTGTCCTTTGAGAATTTCTAGCGATCGCGGCGCCAACTTCTTGTCAGGTGTATTCCAAGATCTATGCAAAATGTTGGGCACTAAATTTTGCTCAACTACAGCTTATCATCCCCAAAGCAACGGTTTGGCAGAACGATTGCATAGACGTCTAAAAGCGGCTCTAAAATCTTATGAAAATCCCACTGATTGGTATTCTAATCTTGGTTTGGTTCTTCTTGGAATCCGCGCTAGTCATAATGTTGATTTAGATGCTTCTCCAGCAGAAATGGTATCAGGAAAGAAGTTGAGATTGCCAGGCGAGTTTTTCGAGGAAGTAGAGAGTAGTGAAACCAAATCTGACTATGCTAAACGGTTAACTTCTTTCATGTCGGGTTTACGTTTCTCTCCCAGGCGTGAGCAACCAGCTAGAAGATCCTATATTGATAAAAATCTACAAACTAGCTCACATGTTTTTGTCAAGGTTTCTGGGCACAAACCGCCATTGCATCCCTCTTACACTGGGCCGTTTAAAGTTCTTGAAAGACATAACAAATATTTTGTTTTGGCAATGTTTGGAAAAGAAAACAGCGTCTCTATTGACAGAATTAAGGTTGCACGTTTACCAAATGTTGTTAGCAACGATGATAACTCTGAGGACACTGATACTGTGGTTGAAACTGTACCCTCTTTCGTAGTTGACACTGACATAGACACTGATCTAACGACAGATCCTTTACTTACAGGAGAGACCAGTTCGGCTCTTCCTGAGATACCGATTGAACCGATTAGACAGACGAGAAGAGGACGTGAAATTAGGAAACCTTTGAGATACAGAGACTGAAGTCATGCTGCGTTTACAATGCTTTCTTATTGTTATGTTTCTTGGTTGTTTTATGTGTGAACAGACATTTCAGGTTTGCCACGAAACAGTGTCGGATGGTGAATACGTAATAAGCAAACCTCCGCCATGCAAGCGCCCTGAACCTGAAAACGTAACATCTTGCAAGGCAAAAGTATATCATCCTTCTACTGATTTTATTAAAGTCAAAGTGTTTATGTGCCAAGTTATGATAGAAAAGTATACAAGTGTTTCATATTTTTTTGGTGCAAAAACTCATGAAGTGACCACTATAGCTGGTGGGTGCTCCTCTTGCTAGTGTTTGTGAACAATGGTCCAGAACTCATAAGACTTCATCTATGGGTGATTTAGTTCCTTTAACTAAGTCCTCATGGTCTACTAGAAATAAGCTTGAAATTAAATATCATTGGCCAACTTCGGCACAAGGTAGTGTCAGAAATGCGATTCTTACTGAGTCTGTTGTTTTGTATGACCATATAAACAAGGTTATGAAAAGCGCTCTCGGAATTTTATCGAATTGCAATATTCATAGAGGCGCGTGCACTGTGGGGACACGTTCGTATGTGTGGTCTGTACCTGATCGTATTGATTGTCCTGTTACTACACCTTTGGGTAGCCTACTCATGAATTACTTATCCATTTCGAAAAAGGATTGTCGACACCTTATAGAATGGAAATACGTGATCTTGGTATGAGTATTCATCATAGTGTACAATGTTCGTCAAATGTTGGAGATTGTTATGGTGATATTCCGTTATCCAGGAGAAACCTTAAGTCAACTCCTTGGAATACCCAAAGCTGCCATTACTATTGGTGATGTCGTTACCGCAATAACATGTGAACCAGTTTCCGGAACTGTTATACGTGATTTACGTCATGGTAATTTATTTGCTACTAGACCTCTTATTCAATTTAAAGACCCAAACGGAAATCACTCTATCACGGGTCAATATTATAGAGATGGCTATGTTTATAAGAATATTAAGTTCCTTGAAAATTATGTTCCAGGACGCATTATGTCTTTTAAAGTGGGAGATGTTTACTATACTTATGAAAATTACACCTTAGCCCATGTTAACTCGAAAGTACATTATCTTACTCCCCAACTAGCTCCTGTTCACTATACCCCACATACTGTCGATTATCAATCCATTATGAACGAATTTCCTAGACCCTCCACTGGTCTAGATGACATGACGAGCATATTAATGGCTTTGTCACAGGCTCGACTTACGCATGATAAGCTATATCATTACATAAACTCTAACCTAAAGAGTAATGTCGATATGGATTTTGTTGCACAGACGGCAGAAAATGTGGTAACCAATGTCTTTATTGCCGCCATAAGTAATATTACAAGCCCTTTTAACCCTTTTTCACAAACACCACATCTATGAGGTTTTTCTTTGGTGTGAGTCAACATGTGTGTTGCTAAATGTCCCATACGAGCAAACGCTTTTTCACAAACACAACATCTATGAGGTTTTTCTTTGGTGTGGGTCAAGATGTGTATTTTTAAATCTCCCATACGAGCAAACCCTTTTTCACAAACACCACATCTATGAGGTTTTTCTTTGGTGTGAGTCAACATGTGTGTTGCTAAATGTCCCATATGAGCAAACCCTTTTTCACAAACACCACATCTATGAGGTTTTTCTTTCGTGTGAGTCAACATGTGTGTTGTTAAATGTCCCTTACGAGCAAATCTTTTTTCGCAAACATCACATCGATGTGGTTTCGTTTTAGTGTGAGTCAACATGTGTGTTTTCAAATTTCCACTTTGGACAAACGTTTTTTCACAAACATCACATCGATAAATTTTCTTAATGCTGGGTGTCAGCATATACCGTTTTGTATTTCCACGTTCAATAAACCTCTGATCAAAAACATGAGATTGAAACATTTGATATGTCTTACGAAAACTATGTGATGACCTGAAACGATATGTTAGTATTTTTGCTATTGTTTTAGATGCTTTGTTGTTTATGAGACTGAAACAACGTATATTATGTTTAAAATTGTTTGGCACGAATTTAGTTCAACTAATGTAGTACGCCCGAGAACGTACAATAGAAGATGTATTTAGGTCATACTAAAATTTCCAACAACATGTGCGAAGGTAAAATATACTGCACAAACCTAACCTAATGTAATGACCGAAATGCGAAACACTCAGTAAACATATTAAGTAAAAGCAACTAACTTCCATTTAATCTCAATACCTAAATTATATTTGTTTTTTTGACAAATTCGCAGATATAAGATACCTATACTCTGCGGTGCATTGTTATCTTTTGTAAAGTATGCATCGGCCTTACAAATAGAATAAACACTGACTATCTGCTAATCCTAATCTTAAACTGACGTTTTAACCTAACCGACATTCACTAGCTTCGCGATATGGCGATCACCTGCGCAACAATTTCCTTTTCCACCGTGTCCGATTACAATCCTCACTACTAGTCCGTAACTGTGCCAAACAACCTATAGTACAGATTCCACTGGCCCACGCAGATTTAAAATCGTTTGTGTATTAAAACTCAATAAAATGTCACACTCAACCGACAACAAAACATAGCATACAGTTTCCAATAAACCAACACTAAAGAAAGCTCGAAATGTTGTTGAGTTGGTGGGTCACTAAACTTCAAAAAACGTTATATGGGCAAAATATGAGACTGTCATATTCAAAAAACGTTATATGAGACTACAGTTCCGTTCACTTTCTTTATTCATTATTCACCGATTGTGTGCTTACGTACTATGTTCGTTCATTCTCTCGGAAAATTGTTTACTGACTTTCTGCTTGTCATTATTACAAGTGCAGTTGCCTTACGCGCTCAACTTAAACTCAACAAACCACTGTTTAAATATTAAACCTTGTGTTATAAATAAAGCTGTACCTCCATACAAAAAGTCACTCAACTGGGCCACTGTGACCAGTTATTTGGGGTGCAGCTGCGAATTCCGACGTTTGCACGATTTTGTATTACAGGTGGCAATTGACTAGTTTGACTCAGGGCATGCAGCCAGGAACAAATGCTGCATGTAGAGTACAAAGTTTAAAAAAAAAATTAGACGTTTGTGAGCGTATGCTCCGTATGCTTTTGGAATTTCAATTTTCCATCTACGCGTGATGTTACAAACTCAATTAGTTACAGTAACGGATGTGAACCCTTCACATGTGGTTGTACACAATAGTGAAACGAAACGGTTTTTTGAATTGGAAAACTAAATTGCACAAAGCGTCAGTACAGTAAAGTTGGAATAAATTTTTTGTTATTATGTTGAAAACAGGGCTTCTTTGATATGTTCGTTGCAAACAATGGAAACAAAAACGCAAACCAATATATAGGTAAACATTATTTTTACCACTTGACATGCAGCATTTTTAGCAAAAGAGAACAAAATAAATTAATCTCAGTATAATATTACCAACTAATAACATAAAGAAACGAAATACTGATCGCAAAGAAAATATTGCAAACTTTGCCTTAATCAAGCCGGTCTCCCCAACATTCCCCCATGACAGGCACAAGCTAGAAAAAAATCCAACCTTCGATGGGATTCGAAACCACGACACGTGTCGTCATGAGACACACGTTATACCAACTGAGCTACACAAGCTTAATTTGGTATGACGCCTTCATTGAGCCTGGCGTACTATGATTTGTAAATAAGTATGCTGTGGTCCAACAGGTGTGCCCCTGCTGCGAAGCTGACACATGCAGTACAGAAGACAGGCAACGGTGATTTGATTCGACTTTCGGTGGGATTACCACTAGCCTGTCAGTTGGAATAGCGCGAATGTAAAGACTCCTGTGATGTGTTTCAATCCCACCACATCTTACCTACGATATCTGCAAAACATAATAAACACATACATCATTCACTTAACATGATTGATTTTTAACTGTTTTCGATTGAATAGTATGTGTGATCGATAGGAAAATATGGTTATTGTTTTCTTTTTCATGTTTGTGTGATAACAAAAACGATTCAATGATTATACACATTTTAAATGACGAATTATAATGAATCCACAGTGGTGTTGCGTGACCCATTTCCATTCATTGTGTCATGTCCTAATGACACTCAACGTGCCTGGTACTCCCAATAAACTGGAGTGTCGTTTGATAGCTACAGCCTACTAGCCAACACGACTTATGTTTTTTCACCAGCTGCACTAATGAGACCTCCTTATGGATTGAAACAGTTTGATCTGTCTGCAACTTATTCATCATTATTGGCTTGGTGCTTTTGTAATAATTTACATTAAACCTTTACTAGAATAAAACAAACCTAATGATGTCGTGAATGAAGTCAAGTAAACAACAATGGTCAACTGCTCAGAACACGAATCCCTCCTCTTGCAACCAACAATGGTGGCAAAAACAATCTTCAAAGTGTCAGACAAAGTCTTAAAACTCTCTTCAACACCAAGCTTCATGCTCAGAGGAACCCGCTGCGTCTCACCATCGCAGTTGATAGTCTGTCATACTCAGATGACGTTTTCAAGATACATACAATAAAAAAAAATGTTTTCACGGGGTTCGAAACCAGGACACTGCCGGGGACAAATCTTGATCAAGACATTTTTTCTGTCTGTGCATGGGTCAGGCGCGCCTGACCATTCGGCCAAGTTCCTGCCTAGAAATGATCCCTAAAAGTGTGACCTTAACCTTTGAAATCGTATTTGGCATCCAAAGGCACTTTGAATGTTTTTTGTTTGCAGTGTATCAATGGAATCTTAAGGATTTGGCTTGGTCATGGGTTGTTTTTCATTCCTGGTTTGCTAAAATGTTTACAATTATGATGTTTTTCATTTCTTTTCGTCGAATGGTAAAATGACAAAAGTTTTACTGGTTAAGTTACTTGTTTAATATTAACACTAAATTGAAATTGTTTGATCATTACTAAACAGTGGTGAGTTTTCTACGGCAAAATGCTCGACGCAATCACCTTATGATCGGAAGAATGTGAGTTTTAATCCCGCCTCGACCTCTTGCGTGTCAATGGGGCAGAAATTTCAGCGACATTGCTCGAACCCAGTGGAATCTAATGGTTAACTGGATCGAATATCCTAACCCTACCTAGTCGACGAAATGTACGAGAATCTACTATGTGTTTAAATCATAGTACAACAGGCATATTAATTTCGCAGCACCGAATCAAGCCGGTCTCCCAAGCATAGCGTGATGAGGCAGAGGTTAAAAACAAATCTAGCATGCGGTGAGATTCAAATACACGTCAGTAGCCTTACTGCATGCTGGCATTCAACAAACTCGCTGCAGAGGCCCTGTGGTAAGTCCGTTGAAAGTCGAATCACAATCACCGTTGTCTGCCTCGTATGCTGCACATGTCAGCTTCGTAGTAGGAGAGTGCCAGACTTACCAGTATCAGTTAAGATTAACATCAATTCATTACTCTATCGGTCCTTAAGCGCCCAGCAAACATCACAGTACGCATATTATTGGGTGTTCATCAGATATACATTTATTCGACCGTGGTCTGATTTGTAAGCTTACCTCATCTAGGATAAAAGTGAACAAATAACAAACAAGAGCAACAGGGTTACAGCCTTGAGGTATTCTCAGATTTCAGTTATATTGTTTAATACACATTCTTACAAACTAACGTTTGAAGTGTCGTTATTAGTCGCCTTTTGCTGTTTCTTAGTGATTTATAAAATTTTCGATTCTTTACTCACGTGACAAGTCACGGCACATTGGTTAAGGCGTCATACGCAACCCAAATATTGACATTTGTCTCGTGAAACTTCGCACTGAGTTGAGCTGATAGTGTGTGGATAACAAGAACATTAAGAACTGATCACTAGTAATGTTGAGGCAGAGTACTTACCAAAAGAGAATTTAATTTTACGTTGAAATGTAGTACACCAGATTTATTATAGGTGGTATACCAATTCAACTGGTCTTTTGCGCTTTTTAGGCCTTAAAATAGGCCTACAGTTCAATGATTTATATAGTGTGCCGTGATTGTTGATTTACATGATCGCTTCATAGCTGCTTCTAGTTATGATTTTCAGCTCATTTTAGGCTAGGTTAAATTACTGTCGAGTTGAGTTTAACAAGCAGTATTAGTTATGCAAGGTATGCAAAAAATATTTTAATAAGCATTTTTCTAAGCGGTTGTCAAAACAAAAATACTTGTCATATAGGATATTGCCGAGTCTATACCACTCCTGGCTGAAGTGTATAAAACTCAAATTGTGGCTGTAACGCGAAAAATCTGTTTTAGTTTTCCAACATGCAAAATAATTTCTGCAAATTGATAGGAAATTGTAAAAAGTGTCCTTTTTCATCACAACAAAACGAAATGTGAAAATAATGGCATTTGCAGAAAAAAGAGTTGAGTACAATTGACAAATTTTTTTTATAACTTTGTTAAGAAAAATTTAGCAGAAAAAAAGCGACCAAAGCATATGTCAACATTTTTTCTTGTGTTTCTGTCAATTTTCGCTGTAGCGAGCTTAACGTTGACGGTGACGTCATTGGCCACGCCTGAGTGGGTAAGCAACAACTCGTCTGGTTTTTCAACTGGACTCAACACGTATTGCAATTTTACTCAATGCTATAGTTGTGGTAAAGGTAAGTTTCCGAACGAGTTTAAAGAAATCTAAGAGTCAACATAAAGCAATCAACACAAAGCATCTACTATTTTTACTAGTTACGTTTGCGGAGGTTTTAGAATTCCCATTTGTGTGAACTCTCGTTCACGTTTTAACGTTGCGCAGCTATTCCTAAGTAGTCGATTTATGTTGTATAATTTTATGCCTACGTTTTTTTTTCACCAAGCGTAATAAACTCATCTAGGTGGGTAGGTAGATAGTTTGTATTTGCACGTAAATGAGGAAAAAGTTACAACAAAAATATCCATGAAAAACGCAAAGTGCAGGACAGTGAAAGACCGTACGGTCAACGTGTCAGCCACCCCTTCAAAGCAGTAGTAATCACTTTTAATGAATAAAAACATAAAATTAGCGTAATATATGGAGCGTTCTTTGCAACTGGTTTCTTCATATGGATGGCTATCATGTTGCTTTTCGGAAATGTTGTTTTTCATTCCACTGTGACGTTCTGTTCCTGCAAGAACGATCTTGAGTTGAAGCGAAATGTAAAAGCAAGTTTAATTGCGTTCGCACTAACAGGTGAAAACAATTTGGAAGCTAAAACAGTAAAATTTTAACCATTATTTCTAACCTATCATTCTATGATGTTTAATGAATTGCTAATTGTCTTTTGAATGCTAATCTTTCACAGATATTAATCTGCAAATCTTTCATCACATCAACAAATTATTGTTTTGGGTATATTGTTGTTTAACATCCAATTTCAACCTAATATCTTTTAGGTTTGCCTGGAATCATTGCGATGACAATATTCACAATAGCTTACCCCACTCCAGCATTTACATGCGGTTATTCCTACTACCTCGGTTGGTCTTCCTGCTGTGTCAATTACACATGCTCTCTACTGTGTCTAGGGATTATTTTGTGTCTCATATTTTCTTCTGAGAAAACCCCATCTATTGATGTTGAATCAAATGTCTATTGGTTGAAGCAAAACAAAAAATAATGATTAATGAAAAAAAGACTTTTTAATTTCTCAATAATGTTTTTTTTTTTTTAGTTTGCATTATGTTTGTTAAGCGTCATGTTAGTTGCATAAGTTTCACAACAAATCTATAATGGTTTTATCAACAATTACTGTATTGAAAAAAGTAATGTCACACTTATTTCACGGCCCAACTTACTGAACTTACCGATGCGGTTTTGTCACTCGGTAATAGATATTAAGAATTATTTTGTAATATCAAAATATTGCATCAGTATATTTGCGTTAAGGCCCGTTTACACTATGCGTAACGCGCTCGCTCAAACCTGCGTAAATTTGTTTGTTTCTTTTTTTCTGTCTGGTTTCGCGCTTGACTGATTTCGGGCGCTCAAGTCTCGTAGAAATCAGCGAGCGATCGCCCACCGAGCGTTTTTCTGCGTATCAAGCTGCTTGAACCTGCGAAAACGGTTTGTGTTATCGCTGCTTGCGGGTTTGTAATTGAAAAAAGTTGGTTCATTTGCCGAAAATAAATGATGGGCGCTATTTGCCTCAAATTTAATTATTTATTACATTGTTATGATTGTATGTTGTGTTTTTTGTGTTCAAATATTGTAATTAAGTGCATTTAAAATGTACATTCTACCCAGTACAGGGGACTACATGCTATAAAAACATGAAAGTGAGATAAACATGCCGTAAATCTATACTAAACAATCCTGTATGATTTACCGAGATGCAAAATCATGTTTACTAACAAAATATCATTTAATTTAGATTCATAAAAATCTTTTTCGAATCTAAAATAGGTAACAATGAATTTATGTGATGAATTATGGTCATCGATAGTTGCTGTGAGCTAAAAATGACGTCGGGTATGTTATTTAGTACACTTAGGTACGCGCCGAAAATCGTAGTGTAAACGGAAGGGGTCGCAAGGTTAGGTTAGGCGCCGCTAAGCACAGTGTAAACGGGCCTTTAGGTATGTTAAGTGTAGGCAATACACCGTTTGCGTTTAAACGCCCAGAAACGTATTTGCGTAAACCACAGTTCCATTTTTGTTCTTTTAAAGATTTCTGTAAACATGTGTATTGCAACTAATACAGCTCTCATGTGTCTTTCTTCCAGGTGTTCTGAACTCTGTCAATTAAGTTCCATCACGCTCAATCTGATATCTCGCTGAAATGAACATGCAAGACGTTGTCAACGGTTTTTTAAATCACGACTTGCAAGCTTATTACATTGGTCAAAGTCCTTTGTAGAACACTTTATACTGTACATGTCACAGCAAACGGATATTTTATTTAAGGCAGCAAACACGAGTTGCAGGACATGAAAATCGGTGCCCCCCAAAAGTCCCAATATGACTTAAACTAAGTTAAGCCCACACTGTAGGTTAGTGTAGCCACTTAACAGTAAAAAGTCTTAAAAACCATGGACCACAAAATGGTTTGTGATGCAGAGCATGTAGCTTAGTTATTATGTGATGAGTTCACGATGTGATATACTGATATACTAAGGAATAAAATGTGGAAAATAAGCGAAAACAAAAAATGCCAGAAAAAAGGCAAGGAAAATGACACACGAACCATAATACATATTTACCCAGTTTATTAAACCTCTTATGTCGTTTAAAGCTGCGACAATTTTTTATAAAATGTGAAACACACAAACCCTGATGAGATAAAGTAAATTCGAAAGCTTAATAAAAACTCAAACTAATATAGTAAGAGTTATATGTTTGTAAATATTCAGGACTACTGACAAATTTCATACCCAATAAAAAAAAACTACTTTGTGATTGGTTTAACTATAACCGCACACTTTACTTACTACTTTCGCAGGAATAGCGTGACAGCAAAAAACGCATTTTGCAAGCTTTAAGTTGTTCTTCTAATAAAAGTACAACACGATATTATCACAAATTAAGAAAAATAAAAAGACAATACAAACGAGAAAAAGGGCAATACAAACGCTTCAAGAATTGAAATACATTTCTTATTGTTTACGCCATAGGCGCCGAATAGGCGGTGGCGGGGTTGCGCCGCCACCTTGGGTTTTTAAAGCATGGTGGCGGCCACCGTGGATATTTTGGTTAGTTTTTAGCGGTTACATATGAAATATCGTCAAATCTGAAGAATATTAGGAACAATTTTGCTTTAAAACAAACGTGCTGGCGATACAGACACAAAACGTGGCTTAAAACTGCAACCTGTTAGTGCTTTGTTTATGACGACAAAAACACAATTGTCTGCCAGTGAATGTTGGGCCATTGTTGTGTACAAACGTTGTTAAACCAATGATAAACGTTACAACAACGTGTTGCATTTGCGAATTAAACGTTATTTCTATGAAACGTTTATTTGGCTTTGAATTTGAGTTCTTGTGGTTGCACGCTTTAGTGACGTCACATAAAGTGATAAAGTGACGTCATATTTAATGTCCGCCACCTTGCATTTTTGTAAAACTCGGCGCCTATGGTTTACGCAGTTAATCTGAGAATGATTGCAATCGGCCATTTATAACCAACTTATAATTTGAGCCTGGCGGTCACGTAAGACGTAATCAAACGAGATACAAGACATACGTAAATATATTTATGATGCAACCACAAATTAACTGACATTCCCAACTTACCCATTTGCTCATTATTTGAGTCTGGTGGCTTAAAGTGTTCAATTCGTTGCGCGTTAGGTTTCTTCCTACGTCCTTCTACAGTGTTGGGTTGCTACCCAGATCCGTCACTCTTGCATGGGAAGACTTTCTTTCTAATGACGTCATCCATGACGCAGTACAGGAGGAATACGACGATTCCCTGCAACCCGTTCACCAAGCTATGCATGTACATAAACGTCACGTTTGAAGTGTCGTTGCCGATTCCTGTAGAAACAAATATGCTTTTTACAGCAGTGATTCACGTATTAAATTTAAATAAAACTATGATATATAAATTAAACTTTTTCTTTTAGGGGTGCAACGTGGTATTGCACTAAACCATTAAATTCAAAATTGGTAAATAGGTTTGCTGCCACATAGCAAAATACATTTTAAGGTACATTTTACAGGCTGAAAAACCAAAAGTTGTCCTAAGATGTAAACGTTTGGTTATCTAACAAAATGAGGATGTAGCGTTGTAATGCACACCGACGTCACGGCATCTTGCCATAAACGTTAAAAAAATTGCACTCTGCCAAAACGAATACTACGCTCCACACTTCAGTTTGGGAAGTAAGTTTAGAAAAAAGTTGTGTATTATAAAACCAAAACCTGTGAAAAATGCCAAAGTCCATGTTCCACCCAGCATGAGGAAAAAGATAATGAACGATTTTGCTGCCCTCAATGCGTCTTCCGTTCCAGGATCTTCACCTCTGTTGCGCATCCTTCGTGAGTTGAAAATCACATGAGTCGTCTTCACGATGATCATCAAGTTGATAAGTAGGACGAGAGCAAGAGGAGCGACGACCGTTGAATAAAATATCGGGGTACCGGGATCCAACCAGCATCTGTCATACTTGGGATTGGATGAAGACTGGTTTGAATACTTGTGACACTGTTCGTAGAATGGCTGGTGCTTCATATAGATATCATAGTGAAAACCCACTCCCGCAGATGGCATCACGATGAAAGCTGGAATGACCCAGCCCATCAGAATGAAGATTTTGAGACGTTTATCGGGTTCTTGGCTTCTGAATGTGTAGGGAAATGAGGTGGCCATCAGAAGACGGATGCCTTCCACAAGAAACCAGAATCCTTAAACACAAACATGTTTCAAGATGAGCTTTAACAGATTTTTGTTCAAAGGTATACTGTAACTTAGACGTATGAGTATTGTCGTTTAACCAAGATGAACAGATGAAGTTACCCTGAAAGGTTCATGTAGACCGGCCAGCACGTTACCATTATACACAAATCACAGTACGGCAGGCCCATTCACATGATATCCGACATGCTTGGGAAATAAGCTTAAATTGGTATAAACCCTTAAAAAGGCTGGCGCACTATTGTCGTTAGTTTATGATTTACATGCATCTTACCAAATAGTTTATGATTACATGCATCTTACCTAATGACAGCAAGCAATAATGGTTAGCCACTGTAAACACCATGCATGAGGTTTCATGCAGGAAGACAAGGTCATGGGATATGTTCACTGCGTGAAGAAGCAGAAGAGCCACTGACAAGTTGATTTGAACTGCAACCCGATCGTTTTCGCCTTTGAAATGGTGAAGGATTGCTATTGTGACTATCAATGCCACAACGGAGGCAATTTCAGTGGTGTAAGATGTGATCTGCATTACATGAAATGTTGGTACATTTGTTTTGAGCTAAATTGATTTGGTAACAGCTTATCAGCCTAATAACATCATCAACCTTAAATAATTCCTGTTTTGCAATACTGCTGTTACCTTTACGCCATGAGGGACAGTGACGGTTTCCATTGCCATGAGAACACTAAAAACGGTCAGGTGGTTGCACACGCAAGTGACGTCACCTGTTACGTCATTGGTAGTTGTGGCGCAACCTAAACCTGAATATTTCCTTAAAGCTGTATCGAAGAAGCGACAGACGTGTTGAAGCTTTGTGATCCTCAGGTTGCTTGTGTTTTTCTTTTCTTCTTCGATCTGCTTGCAGACTGGTTGTGTCGATGGTGAGGTTACGACAAGGCTTGCGTTTCCTGGCAACTGATCGCTTCCTGCAGTGTAGTTGGATGCAGGCAGGACTATGATATATAAATTAAACATCCCAACCAGCAATAACAATAAACGATGAGTTATCTATAGCAATGTACCGCGTGATAGCGAGTGAACTTCGACTGGGTGATTCGGTATCTACAGTTTTGGTTTGATTTATCTTATAGACAAACACAGCAACAACGATTCGACTAACGTTAATTGTTTGTAGCGTAAAATTGATGTGGGCTAATTCAAGGTCGAGAAGGGAGTTGTATGTCTCTTTATCAATATCGGTAACCACGACATGTAACTGGGCATCTGTCAGGTTGTAGGTTGTTCCGTTGGTATCGGGATGATTTCGGCCAAACTTCTCAATGATGTATTCGAGGTTATCGAACCCAACCCAGTCAGTCGGTTTCTGAACTTGTAGCTTCTGTAAAACTTCTGCAAAAATGTAACAAGTCCAAAAACACTTTTATGGGTTCATCAAATGCACAACTGCACCTTTTCAAACACTTACATTCACAGACCCTCTGGAACATTTGCACAAATTAGGAGTTTGCACACCGATTGGTTTAAACTTCAATTTTAAATATAATGGTTTAAAATTTAACCCGTTTTAATTTAGAATTAATTTTTGCACCATGTATTCATATTTTTAGGCTTCTCAGGAAAACATGTTGAAAGTCTAGAACTTTTCTGCTGCTTGCATAGGTAAAACGGGAACTGTTAAATAAAATGTTCTAGAACACTTTTCTCAAGCAAACTTACATCTTAAAAACAAAACGAATTAACATATGTTTTGAAGAAACACGCTACCAATTATCCAATTAGGAAACACGCTACCAATTGTTACCTTCAATTGGAATTGGACAATCGTCGTATTCGATGAATACAAAACCTGAAAATATATATTTATACAGTCTGATATCATGGTGTTAACGTGTGTAAAACAAAACTTACTAAGACTGCTGGCGATCACATTATTAAATGTTGAACTAATTGAAAAATTGGTCTTCTTGTATCCTAGTTTGCAAAATGCTTCGGCTAAAGTTTCGTTGACAAATCTTCTACATTCTGGATCTGTAAAAGAATATTGGTAATACAAGCATCCGGATAATTAATTTTAAGTAAGCCGCAAACAGTACACACTGTTTCCACTTACAAGGCCCAAGTTGTGCGGCTGGTGAGAAGACATTGGACATGTTGGCCAGTGTAGCCATACAGCACTCTCACACCACAGTTTTTTGGGAGTAATACGCTAAAAAGCCATGCTTTGTCAATTCTGTCTGATTCTTGTCACCAGCTACACTGATAGGACCTTCAGTCGTGATCAATTTACCCTACACTGTCCGCAGCTCACTAATATTAGATATTTATTCAAATCGCCTAGTAAGACAGGTCGTGTTTTAGTATGATTTAACGCTGAAAAGTTTTGTTATAATTCTACGATAGTCAATATAACTCAAGGGCTTAATTCGGTCATTGTTTTTAAAAATTGTCTGGTTTGGTGCAGTTCTGTACTTTCAGATTCAGGTAATAAATTTAGGAGCCGCTTACAAGCAGGTATAACTGGCGTTTAAAATGTTTCGTTTTCACAGCTATCAAAATTGAAATTAATCGCTATTTTTGATTCACCCGAAGTTCACCCGATTCCCTTTGTCAAAAACAGTAAATGTTTTGTGTTTCAAAAATGGTAAATTGTTCTGTAGTTGTGTTTCGAGTCTACTTTCTATTAAAGATGCGTTTGCTTCCAAGGTAAATACTGTATGTGTCCACAAGGTGTGAATATAAATTAGTAAAGTCCTCATGTAGAAGATTTTTTATGATAATATATAATAATATTTTCGTCAATACAGAGTAGTCGCAATCCTAGGAACAAAATGTATAAAAAGGGCTGCATTATTGATTACAATTGAAGCTTCTGCATCAAGTGCGTCATTGTTTTTTTTTATTGTATTTTTCGACAATCAGGCGGCAGTCCTAGAACTGAAAATTGCCCTTTGTCGTTCACGGGATTCAAACCCAGGATACTCCCGGGGACGAAACCCGATCAGGTTTTGTATGTGGGTCAGGCGCGCCAGGCCATTCGGCCAAGTTCCCGCCCCAAATCATTGTTAGCATCGTCAAGAGAAGCGTTTCATATAACGGAACGGAGCGGCACAAGAAAACGAAATAAATAATTATTTATAACTATCATTATTATTTTAAATCATCATTTTGGCTTAAATACCGAAAAGAAATAGTGTTGTTCACTATTCCTTTTTTTTTCGACCTGCGCATTTAACATGAAAAAATGCTGACAAATTTCGCCGAAGAAAAACGTCGTAAACTTATTTCGGTCAAACCGAAAGGAAATCAAAATATGGGTCAGGAACAATGTCATGAAATAAATAATTTGCACAGAACCATAGTAATCTCGTTTCGTTCCGTCCCCGTACGAAACACAAGATTTTATCAGCAATAATACTTACACATGTCAAACGTAGACGAGTCAATATTACTTTCAGACTTTTTATGAACAAAATAGCTACTTACGAATGAACTTGGTGCAGTTATCAAAGCAGTAAGTTTTCCAAAGGCCAAATCCTGGTCCGCACCTGGGTCCTGCACAGAATATCAAACTTATCTTCATATCTGACATGTAGGGTAAATGTGTGGGAACACAACTATAGGTTTAAAAACACTAATGAAAGCTCAGCAAGTAAAATTCGAATCCCAAAGTAAAGTTTGCGAAAACTAGCGTTCTCCAAGTTGGGTCACACAAATTTGCTAACATGCAACTCAAAGCCAATGAGGTAACGGGTCTGAAACTCCCTTTAGAGGTTCGTGAAGCGATTTGGGCGGGAGTAGCGAGCAGCATTGGAAAATACTTTGAGAGTTTAAATATTTTGTTAATTACATTTGGTATGCCCAAATATTAATTTGGCTTTGACATTGTGTGTATATTTTGGAGTAAAAGTGCTCAGAAAAACCGGGATAGATCAGTTTATTTCCAAAAGGTTTATGAATTCAACTGCAAGGAACAAATCAGGCACAAAATATTATTCAAATGGGAATAAGAGTGTGGTAGAGAAATTGCACTTACCATTGTATTCTGTTCCCGTTTCTGCATCTAAACCACAAACATAAAAATAGTTTAAAGAACAAAAAACGAAGCTTTTTTTCGATTTTCGTTAATGTAACAGCGGCTTCCGGCAGTGGTCAAAAAATGTTTTAACACAGTTTTAGTGTATGGTTGCGTCGGGAGACGAATCATCGCCCTTTGTTATCATTTGACTAATCACTAAAGAGTTTTTACTCAAAATTGACACGCAGCATTGTCAATTGGTGCGATAATTTATCACGAAGGTAGGGCAAACATCTGTGAATACATGTTTCAAAAGGTCTAAAACTACTGTTTTTTTTCTGGAGCAAACTTTTATATAACCAGCAATATAATCCCAAAAGCAATGAATGCTTGCGGCCTTTTTACTACTAGTGTTCACAAGAATGTAATAGTGCAATCTGACAGGTTAAATGTCACATGTAACTGACATGTGATACATTATACATGTTACTAACCTTTGCAAACGATGGTACTTCCTATCAATGGCTCGATAAATGCACTTCGTTTGGAGTGGTTAATGGGGTCGCCTAAACACATTGGTGGTAAGTTATGACTATGTACTTCTTTACATTGGAATACAAGTATATTGAAACAGAGCTAACTTTCCTCAAACTAAAAGCAGTTTTTTACAAGTATATATGTCGTTGTAGAACGGGTTGTTAAGAATGCGTTTTTATAACAGCTTAACTCGAAATAAGAAATATTTTCTGCACAAAGCTAGTTTGAATTACAAATATCGCAAGTAGTCAAAAATTTCTACCTTGATTGCATCTGTGTTTCTTGAAACACTCTGAATTTCCATTGTAACTCTGAAGCTTGGGGCATTCTGAAAAAAAACAACTGCAGTTTTACATTTCCGTTTACACGCTCCATACATGATGCTGCAAACTGGATTTTACCTGCAATCGTTCCGCTCTCCTCACTGTCACATGGGCTCACGCGAAAGTTCATAATTAGGTTTCCTTTTACAAGAACAACATTCCATATAAATAATCAAAATAACGATTTTTGATCAGTAAAAAGGCTTAAAATCAACAATGTGTTGACGTTTACAAAACAAAAGATATTTCACAAATTGTGCCCTTTGTTTTTGGCGCAATAATGTTTTAACCGTGGGTGGATATTTCTGCCCCGGTGGTTGTTTAAGTGCAATTGTATCGCTATGTTTTTATTCACATCACAAATATAATTCAATTCAACAATCTAATGAGTACTTAAGTTAATCAATACCCTGTGCAAAACGGTGCTTTGCAGTAACTTGTTAAAGCTAATGAGTCGTAAAGACCCTACTTCGGTTTTGTTACCATCAGTGTTAAATGCAAGAAACTGTATTGTGGAAGTAATTTGCATCTACCAAAAATTACCTATTTTTATTGAAAAAGGAAAAAAGTTGAATTTTAACATTAAATTTTAGATTTTTTTAACAGATATGAACCAGACTACTCTGTAGTTGTTTGTAAAAACCCAAGATTTCCATTTTCGACTAAAAAGTGTTGCCAGCCTCAAACGCAACCTGTGAACAAAGATCATTAAGTTAGAATTAATACTCTTACTTTGTTCTTCTGTCCAGTATTCTGCGATTTTGAATTTGTAATAAAGTGTTTTATTCACAGACTTCCAAATGTTTATGTCTTTAAGTTTGCACTGATGATCTTCTCCTAAAAGCAACAATTTGTATTTTTTAACCGTCTGAACCAAAAAGTGCAGAGTTTGTCCTAAAACTTTAAAAGCTAAAAAATGGATAAACGATTTGTTCAATTACATGAGAAAAACAAGGTTTTGACCAAACAAACCAAAAGTTGAGGTAAAAAAAAACTATCTCTTAAAATAGTTAACACTCCTCTGTTGGTATATTTGTGATTAGTAACATGCAGAAAGTGAACACTGTTCCGACCGTGACAAAACATTGGCTATATGGGATAGTGTAGGCACCTAACGGTACAAGAGTTTTTCAGATTTGCATGGTATAAAACAGGGGTGAGGAACTTTTTTGTAGGTAAAGGCAGTGGCGGGGTGCTGCCCCCAGAAATTTTAGCCTTTACTGAACATATATAAGTTTGCAATATACATTTCTAGCCATCGTTTTGTGCAGAAAAACAAGTAATACAAATCTTAATTAGCTACTCCATTGTGACGTAATTTTTGTTACGCAATAATGTACACGAGTGAAAACAGCAGACGGCATCATTTGTGTATTTTGTTCACTTGCACAGCGACGGGCCAAACACAATAACATGCATTAATAATGTGAAAAAACAAAAACACACATGGCACAGCTTTGAAACGAAGCGGTTGTAAATACGGTAAAACACAACAGGAATATAGAAAAAAAGTGATAGAAAGAATATATATAAATGAGTCGAAAAAGTATTTTAGTTAGAAAAAAAAAAATTGTCATGTTCTATTTAAGTAAATTTAGTCACAGTCAGCGTTTTCAACATATTCTATGACACTTCACAGATTATTGTCACACATAAAAACTAGACATACAGCTTTTTATTGGTATCATAACTAACAAATTTAACAACCACATTACATTGGTTTCAGAAATTCATTTAATTTTTGTTTCTTGAAGAACTTGTTCGTTTAATCATCTTTCTTGAATGTTTGTGTACAGACTATTAATTGTATTTTAGTTTCTTAACTGCTATAATTGCTGCTTGCTGGCAAATAGCTTATAATTCCTTTTTTAAGTGCAAAACGCCTTCAAGCTTCAAAATTTACAACACTCTCACTTAAATTTAAACCATATTACTAAATCTTGTGCTTCCTTTTTACAACCAAAATGGATCATGAAGTTATAGTTTGGGCATGATAATTGATAGCTTCTTCCTTAATCTTAAATGATAACCAAGAAAATGTTTTTCTATTTAGTGCTAGCACTGCAAGTGCAAGTCTTTTGGACATATTTGTGTTCCTCAGAAAAATCTTTTTTCTTTTTCAGTGTTAAAAAGAACTGTTTTGCCTTTGAAGGAATCATGGAAACAGCAAAAAGGATTTTTCATCCTAGTAATTTAACTTGTTAAAACACCATCTCTAGATAATTTTCGAAGTAATTATGAACATCAGATCTACAGAAACAGTTTCATTTGAGTAACCAGCTTTTCTTTGTCAACAATAGGATGTGCTTGCTGTCACTACTATCTTGTCTGTAGAATGTTCATTCTTAAGAAACACTTCCTGTGAAGCAATTTAGCAGCTACTGTTTAGAAAAACAGTACATGTCCATTATATCAATACACATGGTTGCACTTGGTTGCAAATACTGTCCACATAGTGTGTTAAGAAATCCACAGTTTAAACTGTCTTCACTCAGGTATTTCAAAATTCCTGTTGCTTCTGCAGTTGTTTGTTCTGCATTTGATATTGCCTGAATTTCAGTGAGGCATTTAACTTCACAGACACAAATTTAAATTTTCTTTTGTAGCATTAAGAACTAAAACTGAGTATTTTTGTTGTTGCTTATTCCTGCATGACATTGGAGTAGCAGATGTTTTGTCCCACACTTTCATAAAACTTTTTAATTCAGTTATTTATTATAAAGGTTAATTGTGACTTTTCAAGGTGTTAGATGACCTCTTTTATTTTTCAAGGTGTTAGATACACTTATTTAATTCAATGATAACTGTAAAAAATGAAACCCACTTACAGTCATCTTAAAAAGTCACGACTAACAGTCAAACAATAAATTTAATGATAGCAAAATAATTATTTAACTGCACTCACTGTCGAACTTAAAAACACAGTACACGGGTTTGGCTTTGGAGTTCACTGACGCGAAGCAGACAACACAACTATAGCGCTACGTCACGGGAGGGGCTGCGCGAGCCACAGCCCCCTCTCGCCTATTTCGCCCGGCATGTAGCTTTTCCAAGTGCGCATGCGCACAACTGAAAACGTCATGAAACGTCACGAAACTGGAGCTGCAGCTCCGCCATAGATAATTTATTATTATTATTTGTTAAAACAATTTTTTTTTTAAATTTTAATAAAATGCCGATTAATGCCATAAAAGTTATTCTTAGTATACACTGATCAAACATAAAAACTATATGTAAAGATTGTTTTGTATAACAACTTGGAATAGGAATGTCAAGTAAAAATACTGGGGGTGCTGCAGCTCCGCAGCCCCCTCGCACGAGCCGCCCCTGCTTATTCACACAAATATCAATTCACCTTGAAACCATTGTGTAACCAAATAGTGTGTTCGATACTGGTTGGAGAATTTTCCAACCAAAAGTATAATATATACTGGTTGAAGAATTTGTAAACTTAACATTAGGAGAGTCTGATGATTTCCAATCCTACAAAACAAAAATTAAAATTTAGGTAAATTGAAAACAAGACAAACTAAAAGTATATTTGGCAACAAATGCAACGAACCTTTTTATTGATGACATAAAACCAAACATCACAAAAGCTGGCATAAGGCAAACCATGTCTGCAACCCGCTTCATAATATAAGGAGAAATTGTTGTAACTTTGGTCTCCGGTATATTTAACTGTTTTATCGGTGTCTGGTCGTCGACCGTACAGCTGTAGTAGTAAATGATCAAGTTTGATTTTTATTTTTAAAACATTTTACCGTAACATTCTCGTACTTCGAAAAGGAAATCGTCCAAACAGATTTCCGTGTTTGTCACAGCAAACAAAACAATGAAGGGATGAATCTTTCTGCTTGACTGCATTACGTTCCCATTTCCGCATCTTTAGTTTCAAAGTAAAACTAAAGTGTAAACGATAACTGATGTACGGTTTGACCTACCCATCATACAACCCATAATCAACATAGTCATTTGGACAGTTGTCTATATTGCATCTCTGACCAGCACTGAATAAAATCTACACAAACATTTTTTATCACAAGAATAAGAAAACCATTACGACCTACCCTCATTCCGTGTTCGGTTCCAAACAGTTCAACGTCATGGAGCAAATATGAACTAGGACCATATTCGTAAAAAAAGAAATTGGAAATTAAATCTGTAATTTCTTTGGATTTTGCAGCAAGTTGATCCAACATTTAACCAACATCAGGATACAAAACTTCAAGCACAAAAAAGGTTAAACATTGGTATGATTATGAAAAATCAAATTTAAAAAGTTAGGTTTAAAACTTGCTGGGTTTGTTAAGCTTATGTCCTGGGTACAAATTCCACAAGCTTCGACATACTTGCTGATACAACAGATATTCATACGGTATTGATCTGCCGAATTTTTAAACCATAACTTTTTGATCTTACCATTAGCTTGTTTCAATGGGTAATAAATATCGAAAATTCTATGCAAGTTTCCTCCATAGAAACCCATAAAACTGTTTTCAGTTTGATATTGCAGAAAACTTTGCTCTCTACTGGCCTCCACTGGTGTTTGATTTGGGACATGACGTAACATAATGTCTTTCCCCTAAAAAATACCCCGGTGTAAAATAAACTTAAGACCCTAATTAACTACATAGTTTGCCTGATATTCAAAATAAGCTTGACTTTTAAAATCTGATCTTGTGCAATTTTCATATGTTCCAAAAGTATTTGTGTTCATCCAGTTTTGGTGATCTACAATTGAACAACATGTAGGCTAACAATCAAATAGTCAAGATGTAGACAAATTCAAATTTTAACTAAAGTTGTTCTGGTGATTATCATTCGTCGTAAGAAACCATGATTGATCATCAGATTCAGGCATAATGTTGTTGACAGTGGCCGCGCGAATCCATCCACCACCAGCAGCTATCATGTCACAGTAAACCTGGAAAAAAGAAATAAACGGTTATTGTCTTTCTAAAAATTTGCAAATATTGCTTAGACATGAACTTGTTTTGCTAACTGTATTTCTCAAAAAATAAGTTTCTCCAAATTTCGTTTTTAAACCTCAAACGATTTAAGTGACGGTTGTAGGACATAGATTCCTTCTTTGAAGCCAGCATCTCTCAGTTCAACACATGAACGGGCAGGATTGGGGAAAGTACCAAGTGGTGGTTTTGTTGCAACAGAATCAGTTGCGTTAAAAAAAGTTTCACCAGTTGTCTGTATTGCTATGGAGTAAAAAATATTAATAATATTCATAATTAGGACTTTCAAAATGTTGCTGTGCTTACAGGAGTTATCAAACGAACTTTATTTAATAGACAGTAATTGTATATTTGAGAGTCGTTTGTTCATGCACCTGTTTCTTTGTTTTAAAATATTTAACTATAGATTAAACATAATCAGTGAGTTTTACAAAGTTTCAACCAGAATTCACTTCTACGGTAACATGCAAAACAGCAAATCAAAATTATTTTTTTGAAATTTTTTGGTCTTGGGCTTACTTGGATGGATTTCTTCATTTTGATTCTAAAACAAAAGAATTAACACAAGATTTTGTAATTTTGAGTATATATTTTAGCAAATATCACTCACCTGTGTGTCTAAGAAATTGAAGATTCCAAAACATAGTCCCAAAGCAGCCAGAATACCCACTGCGGAAATTAAAACCACAGTCAAAGTTGACGTTTCTTGTTTCTTAGATGATTTTTCACTTTTCGACCCCGGTTGCCCTTTGTTCGGTTCTATAAAACACACAGCTTTGGACTATTAATGCAGGGTATAACAGTTGAAATTAAAAAATCAAATTGATGCTCACACACATACACGCCTGTAAAAACACGCACATATCAGACTAATATACACTACGTGACATTTGGATGTACAACTTACCGACACCTTACTCATTATCAGCTACTGGTCTTGTTGTTTCGATAGGATCTTCATATGCGTCTGTTGACGATCCTGCGTACTCATTGAAGAAGGTCTCTTGATCTTCTAGTTTTTGAAAAACAAAAAATATTCTGACTATATTTCAGAGTATGTCGTTGTTGCTGAACCTTTTTTACCTTCATTTATTGTATTGTTCTATTTTGTGTAATTTGTACTTCTTTGAACACGATAGATTCGTTCTCTTCGGAATGTTCTATTTCATAAGTATGACTCATGTTCATATGATATCTGCAAAACGTAAAAAAGTAAGGTTCACTTTACATCAGTGGTTCCCAAACTTTTTCATATTTTTTTCAAAACGGTCCCTTTGCCATTATTTCGAGGGCTCGCGGTCCTTAAGCCTAAATGTGTTTTTCATAAAAACGAAAGTTGATTGCAGGATTTTAGCTAGTTATGCAAAATTGCGCATAACAATCATTCAAAGACAGCATGTGACATCACAAACAGGACAAAAACATTACGATTGTGCGCGAACAATTGCATTTTTGATAGTTGTCATTCAATAAAGGCCATTGTTTAGCAATGGAGACAGTCGATTCTCAATTCTACTTTAAATTAAACTTATTTAGTGGCACAAACTGACGCCAAATAAGATTATAGAATTACTTCAACCGCTTCGCGGTCCCCCCAAAATCGCCTCACGGACCTCTAAGGGACCGCGGACCCCAGTTTGGGAACCGCTGCTTTACATGATATAGCGAAGGATGGTTATTGTTTTCTTTTATGCCTGTGTTCGTTCAAAACAAGATTCGATAATTTGTGCTCATGTGAAATTGTGCTGCTGTCTTATTTCAATCCCCTGGATACATTTCTTATAGATTGTGTTATTGCCAACATCTCCTCTTGCTTAAAAATCAAAACAATTTACCCACTGTGTTTTTGATGATAACTGAAATGTATTTGCATTTTTTATTGTTTTATACTGTTTGCGCTTTAGTGTTAGTTTTAATTTTAGTAAAGTCAACATTACACATCAGTTCATTTTCTCCTTTTCCTTATCACAAACGAGTTTATTGACACGAAAACAGAAAGTGCTGTACATCATGAGTGCAATTGACGCGTTAAACCATGATCACCAACTGTCCCATCCATCTCTATTTATTTTCTGTAATTGAAACACGAAGGCCGATGTACATCACTAACAACTAACATTCTCTTCCACACTTTATGCTATTTGCTTTTGTTGGAATTTTAATACAGTTTCGCTTTTGTTTTTGATGTTCAGCCAACATAGCACATCCGTTAATTTCCTTTCTCCCTTAATTACATTTTGCCTTATCTGGTAAACCAAATAAAGCGAATGTATTGCCAGATGGTAGCCTAAACAGAAACTTTACATGCTCTTTTATGTAAGTAAATACGGCGATATTTAAAGCCCCGTTATCTCCAACGATAAATATTGATTTCAACCTTTTGTTTATTGGTGTGCATTTCTAAATAATAAATTAAGGTTGAGGTTTTCCAAAATGCTTATTACCAACATAGTTTAGGTAAAAAATATTGCACGATGTTTAGACGAAAAATGTGGTATTATGCACTGACTATACGCCCTGCTGTTATTACAATTGTATCACTCAAAAGACCATTATATTTGTTTCTAAATTATTAATATTTACCTCTCGGCATACCTACAAATTAATCAGATTGTAAATTTAGATTTGTCTAAGTTGCAATAACGGAAACGGAAATTAGTTAGGTGATCTCGAATTTGGCCTGTGATTTTTGGAAAAGTCACATGGTTAACTGTTACTAAATAACATAAACTTACGTAAACCTATGCACAATTATAGCGGGATTACCGCTCCTAACTTGGTAATTACCAAGATTCCCTGCACTGACAGCTTACGCATGTGCGGCTTCCAGTATAAAACAACGGGACGGACCACTACCAAGTTTTACAACTACACTCTAAACACAACGAGATCCAAGCGGGAACTGACTCTCGTCTCGCATGGAGCAAGAAAGTCAAAAAGTCACATGATCTTACAAATTGTCCACGCACGACATGTCGACGTCCAAATCATCAGTGCGAGACTGTAATTGAATAGAGAGGCATATCTGGCGGTACGTAAGAACGTATCATGAACAAAATAGGGTCAAAATACAAATTTATATCATGTTAAATCCACACAAAGTGTGCGTGTAAAAAATATAAAATATTATGAAGTAAAAACAATGTTAAATATGAGCAAAGAATATGGGAAGTCAATAAAAATTCAACCGTGAAAATAAACTAATAAATCTGTAAAAACATAAAATTATATTGCATAAATAAGACGTAAAAATCAGAAATCTATCATTTCAGGAGACTAAATAAAAACAGTGATGGTGTACAATTGCCCTTTACATAGAAAATCAGTTGAAAGTCGGTATCAAGATGTTGCTACAACTAAAAACAAATATAATTATTTCTGGTCGTAAAATCACATATGTCTCAGGTTAATTGGATGCAAAAAGTGTGTTTTGTCTATTTGACGAAGCAGATAAAATACGTAGTAAAAGAAGTTTTCATAAGACGCATTAACAAAGTTGTCTGTTTCTATTTAGTAGATGTAAAGTTTTAAGTGTTAGCAACCAGCTTTCTGTGAAGCGATGCTTGTCCACAACCAATTTAACAACCCAACATATAACGAACAAATACAGCGGCTGTGCTCATAAAAAAAACACAAACATCTCATAACAAAATGTTTTTGTGTTTCCTGTACATTAACCCTGTTTACATGCGTCGTCTGCAAACGGATCGGATTAAGCCTCAAGCCGGCTGGAGATTTGATCCATTGCAGCGTCCTATTTACATGCGCATGGCTCGATCCGCTTCGCCTTGTACGGTGAACTTACCCCAAAAATAGTAATTTATTTTGCTTTTTGTTGGTTAAAAAGTCGTTGTTTAATTGTAAATCGCAGCCATATGGCAATTATGCACCTTTGTTTATAATAAGACAAGAAATGTTATTTAGATCATTTCGTCAGAAAAAAATTCAAGCTGTTAGTGCAAAAAGCTGTCTTTATGTATTGTATTTGTCAACTAAAGTGCCAACAACTGTTTCCTTTCTAAATTGTAGTTGGTTTCAGAAGTTGCTGAGCTTTCCTCTAGCTATAAAGTTTAATTCTGAGTAGTTCACTGTGAATCTGTTTTCAGCAAGTTTGATGGATATGAAGCATAATGGCATTAAACAAGGTTGGGAAAATAGCCATTACATTATGTTTGAGACTGATTACTAACTAAACACTTCCTGCATAAGTCATTGTAGGTTTTCAATAAAGTTAGCTTTGTTGGTATTTCTGACTGCTTTTTAAATCACTACAAATATTACTTGATAATTGTATTAAAACAAAACATGTATCAACCCAGGTCACAAAAAGGTAAAGCAAAGTTGCAACAACACTGTATAAAATACTATTTATTCAGGTACATTTTTGGTTTCATTCATTCAGCAAGTAAAACATGTATTTGTGGTTGCAAATCTTTTGACACTATCAAGAGGATGATGGTAATGCTATGTCATAATGTACAACAGACCTTAAAGAAGTGCTTAATGGGGCAGTTAATTAAAATATTAAATGGCCACACGCTGTCGCCACGCAACAGTTATAGTTTGCAGCGGATTTGTATTGCGGGGCTACTGTTGTCTGATAAAATCGAACGTTTGAAAGAAAAATTTAAGAAATTAATCATATTGCTGATACAATGTCACAATACTATTGTGTGCCAATTTGCCTGGAAAGTAAAGGTGGCCATAAATTTCCACTTAACAGTCAACTGCATGAGAAAAGGAAGGTGACTATCAAGCGTTGTGACCCTTAAACTGAAAAGTTGTGGAAACCGATAATTTATTTATTCTATCAGATGAAATAAATACATGGCCAGCACGAGAAGTTGTTGATCAATCAATGATCGCCAAATTTAAACAGCAGTTTCCTGCTACCAGAGTTATTTTAGATGCCACAAAAATTAAAAAAACCAACAAATGTTAAAGCTCAAAATTCCACATTTTCAATATGCAAAAATACCATAAGGATTCTGGTTGGAATTTTACCAAAAGGGCTAGTGACTTTTCTAAGTAATTTTCATGGAGGATGTACAAGTGATAGGCTAGTAATAGAAGATTCTGTACTATACTAAAATGTCTCAGAGTTTTCTCAACCCGTAGACAGTATTATGGCAGATAGAGGAATCAGAGTGCAATATTTGTTTACATCCTTTGATATATTTGTTAACATCCCTAACAATGCTAGAAGGAAAAAGCCAGCTTGAAAATATTTCAGTAGTAACTAAAGGATAGGCATACTGCATCAGAAAGGATCAATGTTAAGAGAGTCATAGGACTCTTAATATAAAATAATATATTGCTAAAATATACAATATATTAAAGCAATCCATGCCTCATTATGCTGCATCTGTCAAATAAACTTAGTTTTGTTTGTTTTATGGGGACAAATGTTAGGCAATGTATTGTTAGAGATAAGTGTTACATTTTTTTGTGTATGGCAGTTCTGTCCGGGACAATGTGTGTTGTTTTCCAAAAAGTACATGATAATGTATTCTTGTGTTATCAACTAAACATTTAGTACATAAATACTTAAACCAATGACCGATTCGCAATTTTTCTGCACAAATACATCTTGAAATGTATACACCATAAAGTAGCAGTACTGCTTATTAGCAATGCCCAAATGTCCTTGAATCTGAAAACTTAAAAATCTTCGAATTCATACACCACAAAGTAGCAGTACTGCTTATTAGCAATGCCCATTTGTCCCTGAATCTGAAAGTAGTATTTATGATTTTTTTAATTGAAGGCTGTCACTCACAAATTCAGATATGGGAAGTTAGCACCTTCGGTAATAATTGCAATCTTTCCCTAGATGGACATTTAATCTTAACCAAACCAGTTTTCTCTTGCTTTGCATCTGGTGTTGCAGCAAAGTATGGCTGTTGGTTGTCAATAAACAGACCTGCCGCACTCATGTGGATATTTTTTGTCTTGCTGAACAAAGTAAGTGCCCTTTTTTCATACATTTTGCTATGACATATTGCTCCTGTGGACAGTACAAACTTAGAGTTACATAGTTTTGCATATTTCTTCTTTCAGTTGCCAAAATAATATCCCTAAATTTTGGTGCTGTTATGCGAAACTTTCTTTGGTTAACATTCCTTGCACTTACTTTGTTCAGTTGTGTTTCATTCAATTTTTTTATTTGTAGAAAACAAGGTTTACAAGTCACCACCATACAGTACATGTAATAAATAAAGTGAGTGATTACTTTTCAATTGTGTTGCAGGGTGGTGAAACGTTTGAAGCTGATCTGTATAACTTTTCTTAACAGATAGCTCTTCTGTGATGTGAAATTTGGAAACCATAAGAGCTGTGGCTGCTAGATGTTTGCATGTAGCAACACGTCCTCTTCCTGCTGCACACTCACATTCTGAATTTACAATTTCTCCACTGTTTTCAAGTTTTATTTTGACATTATATGAAACATTTTTTTCAGTGAATCATGTACAATGCCACTTAAATAAAACTCAGATAAACATTTCAGACTAGGCGTCCTTTCACAATAGCCTTCACATCACTGTTGGAAATTTTGTCACATGTGGACTTAATGAAAAGAAATGAAAATAAACTTTCACTTGTTCCTCAGTTGTGTGTGGTATTTGATCCTAGCTGATTATTTGAGTAAACTCTACTTTGTGCCACTGTAACTCAGAGCTGCTACCTACATTCTCCATCAAGCTCACAGCACAAGTGAAGTTGTCATTCCTATCATGAGCCTGAAGTCTGTGTACAAGTAGTTATGCAGAGAAAAAACAAGAAGCTATTGCAAAAAAACACAGAAATACAACGCATCTTCAAATTCTTGCCAGTTGTTTTGGGACACCTTTTATTTAACTCAGATTTCCATTTAGAATAATCCATTTTAGTTGATTTAAGTTGGCAAATAACAATGTTTAGTGGTAAAAATATGACGGAGTAGAGTTGTGTTGACGGAGTAATGCGAAATTTAGGCCTTTCAATTTGCGCGCGTTTCTGCCGTTATGACAACTATAACTGTTGCGTGGCGACACCATGCGGAAATTTCGACCCCTTAACTGCCCCATTGTTTAAAAATCTCAATATCCTTGCTTCTATGTTTGATGAAGTCTGTCATAAATTTTACTCCATACACATTTGACAAAGACATATATATCTGAACCTACAATTCAATTCAATGGTTTATTTGTCACGAGACATTGCACAACGAGAAAAAAAACGAAATTGCACAACAAAAGTATCTGCGTGACGGGTCAATGAAAGGCCAATCATTGGCCGCCAAGTCATTGACCTACTATTGTTTATTCAGTAGCGATGAACTACGAAAAAGGACGATGGGTAATTAGCGGTCACCTAGACCGAAAGAGTGACTGTTAGGGCGAAGTTGCTGAGCAATGCAGCAGCAACGATACGTAATAAAATAAAGAAACATAATAGCAATACAATGGAAGAACGAAATCGCAAGAATGATTTTGAGTGAATCGTTGTGGGTATGCGCAGGATTGATTTGAAAAGCTGGAGGGCAAATTAGCAAGGAAAAAAGAAGGCCAGCAGCGCGTAATAGTTGTTGATTGGACACAGTAATCAGAACAAAAACAATGCAAGGCGTGTTTACCACAGCACGTGGGTGGGGGCAGCATGTAATGACTGAACAAATTTTAAAATAAAGCGTATTTGCTAACAAGAAACTGCTTTACTTTCTTTTTGAATGTGTGAAAACCAACGTGTTTAATGTTTTCAGGCAGACTGTCCCACACTTTAGAACTGGCATAGAATATAGTGTTTTGTGCTCGTTTTGACGAAACGCGATGCAAAAAGTATTGGCCTCTTGTTGCCAATCTGGTGTTGTGCTGGTGAATGTGCTGTATTGGTGTTAAATATTGGTGAAAAGTCTCAGGTAATGCCATGCTTTTTAAAAAAAATACAAACTTTGCTAACTCTGTGAAATGAATGTCTTTTAATTTCACAATGTTTGTTTTTTTGTACAGAGGTGTTGGCGACGTGCGGTATGGGCTGTGAGTTATAATTTTTAAAATCCTGTTCTGAAGGGATATTAATGGCTGCAAACTAGTTGGGTTAGCAAAGCCCCAAGCTATGATTCCATGCAGGAGGTATGGGTGTACCAATGAGTAATACACAGCTCGGAGGGTTCGAAATTGCATAAGATGTCGTAGCTTGGCAAGCATGCCAGCAATGCAATTAATTTTTTTGCGAAGATATTGTATGTGGGGTTTAAAATTTAATTTGTTGTCAAAAAACACGCCAAGGTATTTCACTGTTTGCACCTCTTCTATAGAGTTGTGTCCATATGTTATTTTAAATTTGGAATGAAGGATATCTTTCTTCTTGGTGAATATCATAAATTTTGTTTTTTTGTAGTTTAGTGACAACTTGTTTGCCCGCATCCATTGGTCGGTAGTTAGACATTTCCTGGGAATTCCCACCTTTGAAGCACGGAATGACTTTTGCCAGTTTTAGACAGTTGGGATAGACACCTGAATGAACACATTCATTGAATATGTCACTAAGCAGATGAGATAGATATGGGGCAGCAAGTTTAAGCAATTTTACAGGTATATCGTATGGTCCTGGTGCCTTCCTTTCGTTTAGTGCCATTATAATATTATAAACCTCACTTGCATTAGTAGGTATAAATCAAAATGAATTTGAAGTCGGACAGGGAAGAAATAATGTTGGAGGTTGTGGTGTAGAGAGAATTTTGCTTGCCATGTTGCTGCCAATTGTCGAAAAGTAGGTGTTGAATGCATCAGCTATTAATGTGGGATCTGTAATGTGTTGTGAGTTATTTGTAACTTTTGTGATGTAGTTGTGTTTTGTTTGTTTGTGTGAGGTGATATTCCGTATTGTCTGCCAGGTTTTTTGGGGATTGTTTTGGTTAGCTGTAAAAAGGTTTGTGTAGTAAAGTTGTTGTTTTGATGTTTGTGTTGTCCGAGTGGATTGTTTTTTTGTACATTTTGTTCTTAGTGTTAATGGAGTTCAGAATTGCTCTTGTGATCCATGGGTTATGTTTGCGACGATTTTTGGGAGGCTTAGCATATGGTGCATGTTTGTTTATTACTTCTTGCAAAAGCGACATTATTTGAACCATTGTTTCTTCAACAGATGAAGGTAATATGACGTTGGCTTGGATTTGCAGTATATCTTCACAATAGCTTTCTAGATTGAAGTTTTTATAGGTTCTGAATTTCCTTGTTGTGGTGACTACTTTGTGTGGGATGTGTTTGGCAATGACGAATATTGGAAGATGGTCAGATATATCAAATTCTACTAAACCAGGTACGAGTTGCCCTATGTCATTATTTGTATATATATGATCTATGGCAGATCTTGTTAGGGAAGGAGCTATGTGAGAGTATGTATTGATCAATGATTTTATGTTTAGGCTTGTCAACATTTCCTTGTAGTTGTTGCATAGTGTACTGCTAGTACTTAGGTCAATATTGAAATCCCCAAGAATGTAAAAAACAGTTTTCTTTTTATTTAGAGCAAACAGACATTTTTCTAAGTTTGTCTGAAATTCGGAAATGTTATAACTTGGATGTCGGTATACCCAAAATCCATAGAAAACACAAGTTGTCGCACGCCATAGAAAACACAAGTTGTCGCACGCCATAGAAAACACAAGTTGTGGGGATGAAAATGGGGCGAAATTAGCGCGAATTTTGCATTGCGCCTTATGGGGCCGATTTATAAAATGATTAATTTGGATACTTTTGCGGTGTTTGATTTTGCAATTTCTGCAAAATTTTGAATAAAAATATAACTACGCTCAACTTATAATGTTTAAATGGAACTGATGAACATGAAATAGAGTTTAAATTAGGTTTTAGCGGGTAAATTTTCCAGTAGATATACATGTAGCCTACTTAAGTCCCGAAAGATAAAAAGGTTGTGATGTATATTCATCTAAAATTGGAATAAATAGTTTGACCATGGTCTTCCAAGGTCAGAAAAGTCATGACGTAATAGTGACGTCATCGTTCACATACTGAATTTTGAAAGCTTTTGGTACTACCTTTAAAGGTGTTGCACAATCTTTCCCTCTTTTTTTCATTTTTTTGAAAGATATTTGACACTTTTCAGTGATAAAAATATTTATTGCATTAATTAATGTCTATATACCATGTTGAATATGTGTACTGTCATATGCAACACAACCACAATAAAAAATGCAATATAAACAAATACAACTAACATTGATGCATAAAACAACCAATATCAACAAAATTGTTAAATCTTCTTGAATCTATTCACCTGTACAGCACAAAAAGTCTCGTGGGAAATTTTGCATCCAAAGTGGCACTTTTTTTATTTATTTCAGTTTCAGCTGATACTTCCAACAATACATGTTATGTGAGGATATCACAAAAAATCCAAATGATTTCATTAAGGGCATAAAATAACATGCAAGAATTATTAGCAATTTTCAAAATTGGTGATTCCATAAAATCAAAAAAGTCAAAACTTAAGAGACACACTGCACAGTATGACATGTTTTTTTGAAGCTTCATAAACACAGTAGTTAAATGAAGTCCAATAGATCCTGTGTCAGCCTTCTAAATGTCACAAAATTACATTTAAATCAATGAATGTTATTTGTCTTTCCATCTTGTTATGCATTACTATTTTATGTCATTATTTGTGTCTGTTTTAATCAAAATTGTTGCAAAATAAAACATTGGCATTTATGTTTTACTTTTTCTGAGTCTATATGCCTGTTGGTATTGCAAGCCAGGAGCCATGCCAAACAGCAACTTCTTACACAGGTTTGGTGCGATGGGATACTAAATAATTCTTCTTCAGTAAGGATACTTTGAAATCAATGGCTTGTTCTTTTAAAAGCCCACCCATCCACCAGTTTCTTCATTATATTGGTGCACTTAACTGGCCACCAAACCACTTTTTTTACTATTTTAAGTTGCAAGTTTATATATATGCACTTTATTCATCTTATCATAGAACTGTTAAATGTATTGCAAATTTCTGTAGGTTTGCACTTTTTCCAGTTGCAAAAAAATAAGTATACCGTTAACCTAAATAAAGACTTTAAAAAGTATAACTTTGATAAAAAAACTGCTTTGGTAACACTTATATTTCTAAGTTTTTGAAATATCTGTACAGTCAACATTTTTTATTACTAAAAACGGTCGGGATCATTTATATTTACTACACTTTATTCACAAATTTGCTAGCAAACGATGCAGAAAATTTTTTTCACTAAACTATTGACAACAAAACTGCTTTCCTGCAAACATTGTGTGTTGCCTAGCAACCAATGACGTCATTTTTACGTCACGCATAAATTTTCTTGTCAGCAAGGCAATTTAGAAATAAAAAATATTTAGTCGTTAAGCCAGGTTATTGAAAACAACATCCAAAACCCTATCCTTTGCGTTGTTAAAAGCGTGCAAAGTCGCCCCATTTCACGCTCCATGAATTCTCGTGCGACAACTTGTGTTTGATAGATAGACTTTGGGTATACCACCCCTATGATCACATGTTTTGTATCCTGAAGTTGTAGCTCAACCCAAAGGTTTTCACATTTTGGCATTGCAATGAAATATGTTTTAGTAATATTAAATGTGAATGATTCTTTAATGTACAAACCAGCATGTGTTTCAGAATTATGCTGAACAAAGTTGTATCCGGATATGCTAACATTTAAAGAGGTTTGATCATTGAGTTTGGTTTCGGAGATTGCAATGATGTCGGGCTTTAAATTACAGGTATCAATGAACTCCATCAAAACATCATAGTTTTTTGTCAAACTTCTTACATTAAAATGAATTATCACAATGTCATTACAAGAGACAGTTGAAAGTAAGGAATTATAATCAGTTATATCATAATATGTTGCCATTCCAGTCATTTAAATGTAGTATTCGTTTGAGACAGTGTAACAACAAGTAAAACAGGAAAAACTAACAATAATAATTCACCAGGACAAAAGCTGTGGATATATATATACATTACTTGTCAACAATCCTTGAGGCTTCTACATCATCCCATGGAATGTTGTGAAGACTCATGTCCTCTATATTCCGTATAGCAATGGTTGCACTTTCATCATCCTTTTTCAAAAGAATTGTTCCATTTTTTGTCCATATGTACTGAAGATTTGCTGATTTTTTGCGATGCAGACAGCAGTTAAACAGCTTTCTGTTCATTTTTGTTAAACTTTCATTAATGAAGATTTTTGATTTGTTGGCTTGTCTAACTTGTCTAAGTTTTCCCCTGTTGTTATATATTTCATCTCGAATTTTCCTTGTCGTGAATTTGGCAATAATTGTTGGGGGATCTTTGCGACGATCATTTTTAACTACTCCAATTCGATGTGACACACTTATGTCAGCTTTTGTGACTTTTACACCAACTTGTTTAGACACTGCAATGATAATCTCGTCAGTACTTTCTTCTTTGTTGTAATTAATTCCTTTAAATTCCAGACAGTCCCTTCTTCCGTATTGTTCCAGTGCATTTAGTTCATTTTTGCTTTCATTTAGTAGTTTTTTCATTCCTCGATATCTTTCTTCAGTGTCGCATGTTCTGTTTTTACTTTTTTGATTTCCTCCTCATTTGTTGTTACCTTTTTTAGAATACAGTCATATTTTTCAGACAGAAATTGCTTACTTTTTTTAATGATTTGAATCTCTTCCATCATTTCGTTCATTTTTTCGCTGTTTTCCTTTGTTTGGTTTAATACAGCATCAAGTTTGCTTATCCAGGTGGACTGTGCTTGCTGTCCAGTCTTTCTTGGAGTTGTTTTAGACATGACAATTATTTAATTTTATTACCACTTATTACCCTATTCGGCTCTCCAGGCACCTTATTCAAATAGAACCAATGAGTACTGGTCAAAAAGCGGAAGGACACAACAACATAAATACATTTACAGCACCATGGTGTAATTTAAAATACTAATTAAAATACAGGCTTCACATCAGTTATCATTTTATCACTGTTTTGTGTGTTTGGTGTTCTGTTGTGTGAATACTGATATAATATTTTTCATTTAGTTGCTGTATCTTTCCACAATTGTCTTTTTATGGACTCCACCATTGCCTTTCTGCTTGTGCCTTGTTCACTTTCGTTCCCAAATAAATCCGAAAATGTATCATGTTCTTGTGTTATGTTTGTCCTACAAAAAAATAACATGTGATTGTGAATACAGTGCCTTAGTACCATTACAAAATAGCCACATGTTATTGTGTAGGTGTTAGTCCCCAAAATAAAACTTAACATGTGATTGTTAATACATTTAACAGTATATAGCATTGGGTGGTGCCTTAGTATCATTACAAAAAAAACACATGTTTTTATGTAGGTAGGTGTTCGTCCTACAAAACATAACATGTGAATGTGAAATGAAGTTAAAACCAACAGTACATGCTATTGGGTGCTGCCTTACATTACCAAATAGCCACACAATTTTATCACACTATATAGATTTTGTTACAGTTATGACAAAATGGCTTTACATTTATAAATCACATTTACATATGCTTTGTGGTGTTATGTGATGAAATAGTTATGACATGCATCTACTGTTCATACTCACTTGCATTGCAAATCAATCTGAATATAGTTTCCTAATATCATCAAAAAATGTCCACTTATTTGGATGCTGTTGTTGCATTTCTGTAAAACTGGGTTTAAATAATTTTACACTTAACAGAAACATGTTTTCTGTATAGCAAAACCAGCATTGAGGTAAAACATTTAGTAATCCTTGTAACTATTTTTCTTGAAAGATGTTTGTTTTGGAACAAGACTACACTTACATGTCATACTCTACCATTTGTTAGGCATTTGTATGTCATGTATATAATACTGACCAGAGAATTTGCAGAGGGGTTTCTACATCTGCTAACATCAATTGTCACTACCATATATTAAGTACATAAACTGAAGCTGAACAGATAGGCAAATTAACATTTTTTCTAGTTGGTCAACCTGCCAGCAATGGGCCTGACAACAAGCCGACTATACTTTCCCGTTGCACATTTCGCCTGATCGGCAGTTTACACCCTAAATCTATCTCTACAAAATGCTTTCCGATGCAAAGCAAATAAACTGGCAAATAACATATTTTTACCCTCCAACTAACCTGACAACACAGCAAACGCGCCTTAACAAGAAGGCGGATTAAGCACGAAACGGATTAAACCACCTAGTCGGGGCGGATTCAGCATTCAATCCGTTTCAGCGGCAAAAACGAGAGAAGCGGATTGACGAAACGGATTCGAATCCGTTTCAAGCGTCCATGTAAACAGGGTTAAATTAGTTGATTTGTGTTGGCGAATTTTAAATTTGCACGGTGAAAAACATGCTGGTATTCAATAATCCTCTTCCATTTTTTTTTCTTCTGGTGGATATTATTTGAGTTTCAATGCACTGACGCACGAACTGGGAATTACCCCGTTGTGTGCACAGATATATCCTTCGTGGGTCAACGTTCGCTTAGACCAGTGGTTCTCAAACTTTTTCATATTTTTTTCAAAACGGTCCCTTCGCCATTATTTCGAGGGCTCGCGGTCCTTAACTGTAAATGTGTATTTCACACAAACGAAAGTTGATTGCAGGATTTTAGCTAGTTATGCAAAATTGCGCATAACAATCATCCAAAGACAGCATGTAACATCACAAACAGGACAAAAACATTACGATTGTGCGCGAACAATTGCATTTTTTGACAGTTGTCATTCAATAAAGGCAATTGTTTAGCAATGGAGACAGTCGATTCTCAATTCTACTTTGATTTAAACTTATTTAGTGGCACAAACTGACGCCAAATAAGATTATAGAATTACTTCAACCGCTTCGCGGTTCCCCCAAAATTGCCTCACGGACCCCTAAAGGACCGCGGACCCCAGTTTGGGAACCGCTGGCTTAGACTGTGATGTCATTTGTTTACCGCAGAAAAATAAATTACAGATGGAAAATACAAACTGGAATTGCACTGGTGCAATTATATCCGCGTCAGGACCAAAGTACAATTAGTTTTAAAGCAAGAACTAAAATGTCCCTTTTTTCTTTAGTTTCTGTCGTATCTTTATGAAATCATTCGCACTATCTAGTATTATGTGTCATGAATGCGGTGTAGCTGCATTTCGTTTAGTTACGCTCCATGATGCATTTATTTCCGTCGTTAGCGTAGGATTTGGGCCCATAAGCTTGAAGCTAACACTAACTAATATCAAAGCAAATCTTTAAAAGAAGCAATAACGCAGTGTTCACTTATCATAAAATCAAAGTAACTAATGCAGTAATCAAAGTTTCCCTAGGCAAACGGAGCAAAAAATAAAGTATTGTGAATTGTGTTACCTAGGACTCTGTTCTTTTCCTCACCAAAAAGACATAAAGAGAACATGGGTAAAGAAACAAGGTATAACAAAAATGAAAAAACTTATTCAAAATCCATCACACAACATACTTGGGTTGTTTGGACAATTGATTTGGTACTCTGTTGGATAATAAACATGCCGTGTTTCCAAGGAAACATGTGTAGGAACTGTTCCATTCACAACTACACGTGTAATACAACAAATCTACCGATATGCCGCAAGCATCGTCAAATAACTCACTGTCATACAAACGGGAGGCATATTTCCAAAATGTTTCCGAATTCGAACCACAGGGCTTTTTAAGCCAATCACAAAGGCGGGTTTTCCCGGGTCATGTGACTTTTTAACAAATCAGCGTAGTCGACTCATTGAACCAATCAGAAGACAGCTTGCGTAGTAACCAGTCAATCTGCCTTGAGTTACTATATTTGAAAGTTAAGGTTGTGCGTGGTTTTATAATTGTATTACTAAAATAAAAGCATTTTAAAAGGCATTTTTAATAATTAATCACAAGCTTTTTTATAAATAATTATCGGATATTGTTAAGTGGATTCCATGCAGCAAATTGCGGAACTTGAAGGCATGCAGCAAATTGTGAAACTTGAAGGAAAATTAGTAACAAAAGGAAATGAAGAAATGGTTTTTAGATTGACCTCACAATCAGCAAAAGACTGGGACGAGTGGCTTGAGTCTTTTTGTGTAGTTTCTAGTACTAGCTGGAATGTATGCCAAACATTTTTCAACCCTAAAGTATTTTTGGGAAACCTTTAAATGCCATCTTAATCAGTTTTGCCAACATAAAATTGGTGCATCAAATTCAACACTTTGTGTCCTGTGTCTATGGATGTTAAAATCAAACTTTACACCAAGTCAACTAAACATCAGATAAGTTGGTTTCTACTCATCCGTGTATGCCAGTTAACGACAATCACTTGCTTCAAGCTGCCGGAAACCTTGGTTAGCTAAAGATCAGTGAATCTACAAAAAAATTTTGGCAATGATTGTTAGTGTCTCAAGCATTAAAAAGTTCAAACCCATGAGACCAAGTTGCTTGTTACAGATGGAATAAGTGCAGCAGTCACTAACAACTGCCATAATCCAAAACCCTGCTCTATGTACTATCTCTGGGATCAGTGGCGTAAATATAACTTTGGGGCATCAAGTGGTATAAATTTGTTTTGTGCTATACAGAAGTATGCCGATAAATCTGAGGCTAGGATCTGCCTTTAGCAGTTTAAAGGATTTTATGTTCGTGCCATTGTCCGATCATGGAAAGAATCGACAAAATGATGTTACAATCTTCTGAGATGGTGTTTGTGGCTTCTACAACCAATCTGGACCGGACTAATGCCTCACTTACAGTTATGTGGTAGTCCAATTGGGGATGTATCAGGGATCAGCACCTCAGAAGCATATGTATGTAGTAGTTGCTTTTGGTCAGTAGCAGGCACCATCTGTGGAATTCATTAGTGATTTGGCCACCACACATCTACACAAGATCATGGTGGCTGTTCAAATGCCATGGAAATCAATCCACCCACTTCATTGTCTGATGGCATTGCGGGACCCTCATAAACATAAACCAGTGACTGAATGTCCAGACTACACTGCAGAGAACTTTTCTTAAATTTGATAGCGTTCTGAGCTTACAAGCACTCTAGTGACTTTCATTAAAAGAAAACTAATGAAGCAGTAGAAAGGTTTAAGAACTTTATCTCTTCTGCTCATTTTGTTGCACAAATAAGATCAGCACTTCATTCATTTGGAAGAAACTCAATTGGCAACCGCAATGCTTAATAGCAAAATACATTGTATTTCTGGTATTGACATTAAAATGATATATTTTCTTGGTATGGTTGGTACAAAAATTCATTTCCTTTTGTGTTTTACTCTTTTCCTGCAGCTTTTCCGTGTATTTTTGTGTTATTACCTATTTGCTATTCCAGAACCTGCATTATACCAATAGATTATCATTGGATCTACTTTATAGAACTGTTGACTGATTATTTTTGACTGTGGTTACTGCATGAATAATAAACAAACTTTTGGATGACTGTTGAAATGAGTGATATAGTGTTTTAATTTAGGTACAACTGTTTTGTTCCAAAAAAGAGTTGCAATTAAATAAACTAATGTAAACCATGAAGGAAAATAAATAGCCTGTGTAGCAAGGTCAAGACAAACTAATTTAACTTGCTGACAAATATGACTGGTAATATAGAGTGCTGTCAATACTACCCAAGCTTGCTTACCCTAATTTAGAGTATTGTAAGTAAAATGGTGTTTTGTATTATACATGTGATTATAAATGAATAAAAAAAACTGGTGTAAACAAGAAAAATAAAATATCTGAGAAAAAGCTGCTCACATCAGGTGAGATAAGGAAAATAAATTTCTGACACTGCTGCATAGTTTTAGATGGCAGCTATTCTGTACAACATTTTTTGGGACTATTATCATTTCAATGTCACAAGAAAAACAATAAATTTGCTAGCACAAGTAAATCTTCTCATAACTTACTTTATACTGTAGTAGTTTTTCTTAATCCTGCATTTGTTCTCAAGCACACTACTTCAATTTGCTATTTAAAATCGCTTCTGTTTTATTGTAAACTTATGACAAAATTAGCATGCACAATCAAAATAACATATACATTGGTGGCACAGAACAACATTCAAAACTGAAAATACGGGGAGTAATTGGAACAACTATGCAAATGGAGTGTACACTTATGTTAGAACTGCACTGTGTACAATTATAAACCATTCATCTCCGTAGGTTAGGAACAGTTTGTTGATCCCAAGGTATGGCATGCTATGCATGTGTTAAATTGCGTTGATCATAGGTGCTTGCACTAGAGACAATGAGGCATAATACACTGTTTTTATGCCATGCAAACTTTCCTGCATGCAGTGCTCATCATATACAAAGTAAAAAATATACAAAGTAAAATTTTGACATTGATGGATTGAAGGGGTTGCGTTGCTATCCTAAACAAACACATAGCATTAATAATAGAAAATATTTTGCACAAAAGCTATTTCAGACTTAATAAAAAGTATCAGTGTATAATCTAACATTAATGGAGCATATATTGCACAAAAGTGATTTTACACCCAATAAAAATTATGTGTGTATAATTTACTGCTATACTTAACCTAATAAACATTACCTTCAGTTTAAACATCCAAAATGCATCAGTCTTTACTATGTTCCGACTTGTAAAAATGTTTTTTTCATTCAAAACTGACATAAAACTTGCAACGTCGACAATACTGAAGTCAAAGTAACCGCTTAGCAACCTGGACGTGACGTATCGACAACCCGCAGATTTCCGCTGCTGTGATTGGCTGAAAAAGCCCTGTGGTTCGAATTCGGAAACATTTTGGAAATATGCAAACGGGAGGGGTCAATAGCACAATCCTAAAAATAGAAATCAGAAATTAAATTTGCGATTTCCGTGGACTTCGACGACATATTCCGTTGTTTGGAAGCAGAGATAACTGTTGAAATTATCAATATTTCTTAGTGGAATTTAGGAGCACCATGGAACAGTTGATCAAAATCATTCAGATATACTCTAAAATCAGAACGTCTCAGCTGGTTTAAATTAAAAATTTTTTTTTTCATAAGTTCGTTTTCTGTATGATATTGCCAAAAATCTGCTCTCTGCTACTTTGACGTGCAAAATAAAACGCACGTTAAAACGTTTTAATAAAAACTTAGATCACTAGATTTATGAAGTTATTACGAAACATAACAGGACATTGATTTACTGCAGATCACAGCGCCCAAACGATTTCTATTAACTATGTCATACTGAGAATACTTAACCACTGATGGTTCGCTAGTGAAAATCTGTAAACTTGGCAAGTTGCGAGTTTTCAAAACATTAATCCAAATTTATCTGCGTAATTTTTCGACAAGTTGCACAAAGGTGGTCGATGTTTGTTGGAACGATTGCTTTCGTAATATATGCTGTTTATTTATAATAGACAGTAAGCGACTTCAAAGGGTTTCGGCCAATACAGAACGTGTGCGTTTTTGTTTAAGCAAACAGGGTTTGAAATAAAACTTAAATTTATATTGATAATATTGTTGTCTTATGGATGTAATACTATCAACGCATAAAACACTACACTAAACCGACTGTGTTAACGCTCATACAGCACATGTCGCACCACAGAGCGACGCAGAAAAAAACACAAGAGTTTTTTTTGCAAAAACAATAGATGTGCAAACATTTTGTTTTTGGCCCTTTCATGTCAAAACATTTCTTAGAAATCATTTTACATTTTTATGAAGACAATTGTTGATGTCAACTTCGCCATCAAAGACAGTGTTAGATCGCAGACTAAAAACATCCGGTTTGTGGCTAAAACGCAGAAGCACAAGTATTATAGCAAAATTTCTGGATGGACGGTCGCAAAGTTGAGGCTGAGTTTACTTTTGTAAAGACAACCGACAATGAAGAAAGAAATCTGTCTGATTTTCTTAATTTCGTATTTGATGATTGTGCATGGCAAAGGTCTGGTAGATTCGGTAAGTTTTCTTTTTTATTGTTTATCCTGTTGATTCTGTTAATTTGGACTTAATATACAACGCCTTCCCGCTTAGACTGAAAGAAACAGTTTCAATAGAGATACAGCAATTTGTTGGCACTTTTTTGTAATTATCTTAATTTGTTGACACTTGTTTGCAACTGTCTTAATTTCCAACTCTATCAGATGATTAATAGGTTCTAAAAAAATAATTACGTTTTTTTACAGTCAGATTTAAATGACACGCCGAAAGTCGCGAAGAGGTGGGGATATAAGTTCAATTGTGATAAAATGTTGATCAGGTCACTTTTACTGGACCAGACTATAAATTGGTCAATTTTTATTTGTGTGTTAGACCTATGTGTCTTACATTTTTTTGCCTCGCGAGACCTATTCCAAGTTTCGATGTCCCATTTTTGTTGCAATCAGAGACTAATACGTGTGTACAAAACAAACTGACATTGCACATAACTACATGACAAATTAAAACCTGGTCAAAAATAATTACTTCCCCCTTGTTTCTTTTTTAAATTAAACTTTACGTTTTGTGTTTATAGAACACGGGATTCGTCAAAGAAAGCAGTAACGTATCAAACAACAAACTGGTGCTGTAAGCTTCAGCTGCCAATTTGCTGCTCAAAATAATGTTGTGTTAAAGCGGATGCTTTATTTCATTGCAGTTCGATAATAAAGAAGAACGCGCAACAACAAAAACGCGCTTATAATGCAACAACGACAATGCGAGAAAAAGGCAAAACGCACGCTTCGATAAACACGATTGTACACATGCAAGAGAGGTCGCCACAGTGTAACGTATTCTAAAAACGTTGTTTGCTGAAACTGAATAAAATGCCGGACTCAACCAGCAACAAAATAAAGCATGCAATTTACAATCAGCTAAAACAGAAGAAGCCTGTAATGTTGTTGAGATGGTTGGTCACAAACTTTCTTTATGATAACTATTCCGTACGCTCACCAATGTCTTTTTGGGTGCTAATTTCAGCTTAGAATTAAAATTAAAGTTATGTTATTAAAACATTAACTTCCTTGCTTACCTAAAAAGAAGTCTTTGGTGTAATATAACGTTTACAACACCAAACAATTAAAACTGGACAACATTATGCAATTAGGTTTTTGCAATGTCTAATTGTCCACTGAAGGTACAAGCTTAACGACTTCAACAGGCATTGCAATGTGGCAGTCAGCTTTGCAACAATTTCCTTTTCCAACGTGTCCCTACACAAAATCTACCATTCATTCATTCTGTTCGCGCGTATCAAACAATTCTATTCGAGTACGTGTGGAAAACTTTATTGCTACGCTTTAAGGGCTATCTTTTTGCACTCACACTTGAGTTAAAAGTTTCATATTTAAAAACATGCTGATACTACTACGATATGCACTGCGGATTAATCGTTGACATATTGCATTTGTCCGCGGTGTGCAACTTGAGAGTAGGGGCATTGTCCTTACTATCTAAACGCGTGTGCTTGGCAACCACTAGCAGATTTGATCATCTCAAATTTAAATAGTTAAGGGTGACTAAGAGAATAAAGGGTCGCATTAAGGTTTGGTAAATACTTATGGGTCCGCAAATGAGTAACTGTTTAGTATAAAAAAAAGTAAATTTGCTGTTCTAATCGACTTGATGTTTTGGAACCTAAATCGTTTTACCATAAAGTGTCGATGTTCGCAACACGCGTTTGTATCATCAGAAGCACGACTTCATTGCCTTACAACAGATACATACGGGAAAAATTCAATCGTCTTCGCATGCCGATCGATCATTATTCAGCGACCCACAGGTTGCACACCCTTTGCATATACCATAGTACAGTACTTTACAAAATGATTCGGTTGAATCTTCACTGACAGTACTATGTAAAGTAAAGCTTTTTGACAGTTTAACTTTGTAAAGTTTTTAGACAGAATAAAAGTTTATTACGAAAATACACTGTCCTGATATTTATGTTTGATAAGTAATAATGGCCAGGCCTAGGTTGTTTAAAGATATGTCACATTTGGCTTATCTATTCAATGCTCACTTTGCCAATGCATAACACGCCCACGACAACGTAAGTGATATGGTACGACATATAATTTTTACCAAACAAACACAGGAATGGAACTTATTTTAATATTTTGATTTAATTAGCCGGATATCATAGAAAAAAATTAAAGATGCAACACCAACGTTTTCCCTGCATCAGAATTTCTTTAAACAGAACACAATATATATCTTTCGCTACAAAACATGTTCAAATCAATAAATGGGCGTATAATGTGATAAACAAAACACAAATACAAGCATCGGTAAGTGAATTGATGCCGAGTTTTACAAAAATGCAAGATGGCGAACATAAAATATGACGTCAATTTATGTGACGTCGCTAATGCGTCCCACAAGAACTCAAACTCAAAGTCCGACAAACTTCCCATACAATGCAACGTTCGTCAAAATAAAAAAATCGATATGTTTAAAATAATATTTAGTTGGCAATTGCAACACATTGCTGTAACGTTTATCACTGGATTAGCAACGTTTAAAACTGTTTCGTCAAGTTGTTGTTGTACACAATAATGAACATACATTCACTAGAGAACAATAGTGTGTTTGAAGTAGTGATGTACCGAATCGGTGAAATTTTAATTCGACCGAAACCGAATATTCGGCGGTTTTGCCGAATGAATTCGACCGAATCATTTATGACGTCACGCGAAGTCGTACCCTACGCGTTTCACATGAAAACATAATCTACCAGGCAATTAGTGCAGAATGGTTGTGTTTCACTTTTTACTTTAGTTCTGTGGGGTTTAAAATTGTATCAAGCATGATTGCCAATCCGACAATGAATCACTGATTTTCAATTGTCTGCAGTGGGAAAAAGCTAAAATGTAGCAAAATATAAATTGATCGACGCGATTTTCGTTGGTACTAAGCAGAAAAGACCCGTTTAAGGCTTTAAATGTGTGTTCGTAAAAGAGTCGGTTTCGACCGAATCGCAAAAAAATATTCGACTGAAACCGAATCTTTGCAAAAGTGGCCAATTCGGCCGAATAATCTCTAGTTTGAAGTCATAAACAAGACAATAACCAAAAAAGAGGTTGCAGTTTTAATCCACGGTTTGTGGCTGAATCGCTAGCACGCTAGTTTAAACACAAAATCGTTCTTAGTTTTCTTGGAATTTTAGACGATATTTCGTACGATATCGCAACAATCTAACCAAAAGATCCACGGTGACCGCCACCGTGCTTTAGAAACCCAAGGTGGCGGCGCCAACGCCTACTCGGCGGCTATGCGTAAGTGAATACAGGAAAGTATATTAATCCATATTCATTAATAACATCAAAAAGAATTAAATCGGTTCAGTTTACATTTACAGTGATAGCCAAAACAATGAAGCGACATAACCTTTTTACAGTTTGTAACTTATCACTTTTATCGATAAAATATCATAATTGTCGAATCCAAGTCTCTCTGAAAATGAGCATAATCAACTGGAGTAAGTTTCTTTACTACATTGTTCGGTAATCCGTTCCAATCTGGTTGACACAAAATATATTTGAAGAAAAAATATTTGAGCACACAAACTGTTTGTACTTGTAAAGTTATTGCAGTCATCCAAGTAGGAATTATCTGGATTCTTCATTCCTTCAACACACACAAATTCCCTTCGCCAATCATTTACCTTAAATTCGGATGATGTATAATTAGGCATTAATTAGAGCCCAGTAACTTTAAAACCTTTAATAATTTTTTTATATTTACTGTTGTATTTTTTGTACAGTTTTATGAACCTGGAGCGACTTACTTAACAGCAGGACACATTTCGTAAACGCTTCCTGTTCTTCTAATTCATTATCAATACTCATATTGTTAAACATTGATATTGAAAGCTTGGTACAAATAAGTTTCGCGTAAATAATTGGTTTCACTATTCGAAAAGCACAAGCAGCATTGAAGCTAAATAAACTGGACAAGACGTATTTGAAAAAGGCAGAAAACTGTTTTGCGGATTAAAATGCCATAAACTGCAGGTTACTTAATTGGTTGAAGCACGTTCGTCTTCATCTGTTTCAAATCGATAAAAAATAAAATTTAAAACTCAGCTACAGTATTTTAACTCTTGAAATGTATTAATATTAGGACTCAGCATCATTATACTAACTGTTAAAACCTGAACTAAACTAGTTACACGGAGCCCAATGTAGCAGCTTTACATTGCATTTGTAAGTTGTAAGTGAGTAATTCATGACGGTTTTTTTGCAGACAAATAAGCTACTTATACACAGTTATTTCATCTGAAAAAATAATTAGGTTCAAGAAAACAAAATGATCAAGGGTGAAGTACAAAATAAATTTGTGTCAACTGCCGTAATGCGATGGTAAGTATATTATCACGGTTTCCTGCAACACCTTTGGCAACTTATCCGATCTTAAGTAACTCAAAGTGCATGACGATTTGGTTTGCAATTAAATAATAAGACTACGATAACATGTTTCGTAGATGTTTCACCCCCAAACCACTGGATAATAATAATAGTGTCATAGCCAAAATGCATTGGTATTTATTTTTACTGGCCTGTCTGAATTTGTTTAACAACGATGATGTAAAAAATAACAACGATATAAACGATTGCAGTACAACTCATTCTTATTAAAACCTAACAGAATATGATCAAACCAGGTTAAATTTTATATACACAAGTACAGCAAACATACAAAATAATTGGGTGATAGATTTTGTTTATGTAACAATCTAATTAATAGTGCGAAATAAACAGCCTCATATCAAGTGGTATAGTCCCCGTAATTATCCGAAATTGATGTCGATTTGGATAAAAAGTTAACGATAAAATATCATAATTGTTGAATCTAAATCACTTTGTGAATGAGAATATTCAACTGGAGTCGTTTCGTTCAAGATGGTAAACAGCAATCCATTCCAATCTACAGTGAGAATAAAAGATAAGTTCAAAGAAACCTTTTAAAAAAACAGAAAAGTTACTTGTAAAATCATTGCAATCGTCCAAGTATCGAGAATCTGGATTTTTCATTCCTCCAACACAAACAAATTCGCTTCGCCAATCGTTCACTCTAAACAAATTGGAGCTTTTAAAAAGTACATCCCACTAAATAAGTCTTACCTAAACTTTTTTTGTACCACCTTATACAGATTTATAAATTCAATAATCCCCCTTTAGTGTCAATTGAACAATGTTTGAATATTTATTTAATTTTAGTCAAAAGGGTGGTGTGATATCTACACGTACTCTACAACCACTGTTTTGTACATAGCAGTCTTACTTTACAGCAGGACACATTGCGTAGACGCTCCCAGTTCTTCCATAAGCACGAAACTGAACAAAACCGGTCGGTAGAGGTTTTACACTTGGTGGCAGCATCGAGTTAACCACTGAATCGTTTCCGATGGAAAATTGAACTGGTACTGAAAGTACGTCATCATCATAAAAGCAATCCGGGCCTTAAGCAAAAACAAAAGTGATTAAAGTAATAGGAAAGCTTAAGCACTATTAAGAAAAAAAATAGTATACTTAGGAACACTATACACGGACTTGAAAAGTAATTTAAGCATAAACATTACTGCCAAGGTACTGGTGTATATAGAATACATCGTTCAGACGTTTCGACAATCTCTGTGCACCGATGATGACAATGCTTAAAAAATAGTATACATAACGAATATTGTTTTTCACCTTTTCAATAGTTAAGCATGCATAAATGATTGACGTGTAAACTGCTAATTTTTTACTTACAAAAGTTGTCTGTTTCTGAAATTAGTTCCAATATTTTGTAAGTAACATTGTTGATCTCTGCTTCAGGAATTAAAACGCCACCTTTTCTGAATATTAAAATTAATCAACAATTTTCCAAAAGTTTTGTTTAAACAACAGAACATTGAACAACAGTTTACCTCGAAATCAATGTGTAACCAAAAAGCGTGTTGGATACAGCGCTGTAAATTCTCCAATCAAAATCATAGTATGTACTGTATTGATAGTTGCTTAACCTAATTTCGGGAATTCCGGATGATTTCCAATCCTGTGTGATAGCAGAAAGATATTGTCAACAAAATTGTTACTGTCAAACTTATTCTAATGCACAGTTTTGTTTTCAGAAATAAATAAATATAAATTATTCATTTTATTCAAGTTTTTTCTACTTTTATTCTACAGGCAAACTTTTTGCCAAATATTTCGGACTGACTTTTGTTAAATAATTTGGAAAAAAATGATGATAAATCACTACAACATACATCAGAAACTTACACAAAAACTACTTAGAGCCATGGCCAAAATGGACAACATTTTTTTTACTTTTTTAATATTTTAAACGCTTATATTTTACCAGCACTGCTTTAGCAGACAGGAAGTTCAAAACAACATTTGTGAAGTAATTATATCTATGCGCAGTAATAGCAGACCAACACTATTTACCTTAACATTGATGGTATAAAACAAAACATCACACAAGCTGGCATTCGTCACGCCATATTTACATCCCGCTTCATAATGTAAAAAGAAACTGTTATGGAACCGGGGCACTGATCAAAGTTTACCACAGCAAACAAAGCAACGAATGGATGTATTTTTCTGCTGGACTGCATAATATTGCCAGGATCGCATCTTAATAAAAATGTAAATCTCACATCGAAAAGCAGGCTTTTGACAAATTTGACTTACTTGTAATCCAATCCGTAGGTTAACGGGCGGGTCTGACAATTAGATCTATACTTCAAATAGCAATATTGAAATGTATAGAATGAGATCTAAATATTCAATTATCGATTAAATTCGAACGACAATGTGAAACTTAGATCACTTACCTCCATTCCGTAATTTTCTCCAAACAAATTATTATCATGCAACCGATTAGAGCTTGAACCGTAGTCGTAAAAATAGAAATCATAAATTAAATTTGTGATTTCTGTTGATTTTGCAGCAAGTCGGTCCAGGACTGAATTCACATTAGGGTAAAAAGCTGAAATTACAAACAATGAAAAACGATATATTTTGGTTTCAAACTAAACTTTAGCTAATTTATAGCATGTCGTTTCTTTCAGTAGCAGTGTTGGTATTTAATCCATGCTCTAACACAGCAACTTATAGCATCAGCAATGTTTTTTTGTTGGAACCAGTGATGGGGAGACTCGAGTCCGATTTGAGTCACCTTTTTAAAAGACTTGACTTGACTCGAGTCTCAGTTGTGAAAAGACTCGACTTGACTTGGACTCTTTATTTCACCAACAAAATGGAAATTTCTTGTAATGAATTATCGGTTCAGTTGGCTTCAGCCCAATAACAGCAGCAATTTAATTTTTTGCTTAATTTTAACGTGACAAAGTCGCTGCTACATGCACAAACTTTCTTATGCTGGCATTAAGCGTTGTACCTGTTGCTTGGGTTAAGGTAATCGAATACAGTACATGTCAAGGCCAAGTATTCACTTTTATACGCGCTTATATTACCGAACAAACGCTCTAGCGCATGCAGTAAAATATAAATTTTTGGTTTTGAAAAACTCCTTTGAACAGATTGACGTTTTTTTCCAAGCTGTTTAATGAGTGTCAATTAACGTGTTGCATTAAAGTTGACCCTACTTTAAGAAAGGGACGTTGATGGGATATGTTCACTGTAATGAAGTGGTGTCCGTTTTTAAGGAAAAAAGTCGAGATGATTCATTCAAATATATTAACTATCGAAATCCTAAACCTTTCCTTGCAAAAAACATTTTGGGCCTTGCCTTGACTCGAACCGCTAATGACTTGACTCGACTTGACTTGGGACTCGAACCCCTACTGACTTGACTTGAGACTCGACTGATAGGACTCTTTACCCAAACCTGATTAGAACCGTCAAACAAAAACGCCATACCATTCGCTGGCTTCAGTGGGTAATGGTGATTGTAAATGTTTTGCAAATTTCCTCCATAATTTTTCATAAATCCGTTTGCAGTTTGGTATTGCAGAAAACTCTGCTCTCTGCTAAAATTCAGTGGTGTTTGGTTTGGAACATGACGTAACATAATGTCTTTGCCCTAGAAATATTTCCTTGTTGTATTTTAAGCATATTTTTACGTCACACACTATTTGCCTCATATTCATAATAAGTTTGACTTTTAAAGTCTGAACTTGTGCAAGTTTCAAGTGATCCAAACGTATTTGTGTTCATCCAGTTTTGGTAGCCTTAAATTGCAAATAGAAAAGTAAGCATATATTTCCGGTGTAATTAAAGTAATACAGTTTACCCAAGGAAGTTTGGTTAGTGTTGGTCGTCAGAAACCACATATCATCATAAGTTTCTGTTATATTGAGATTGTCGTTAATAGTTGCTGCTAGAATCCATCCACCGCCAGCAGCTTCCATGTCACAGTGAGCCTAAGAACAAGTGCTTTCCAGATCATTTTTTAAATGGGAATGCAAATGGAAATGGTTGTAGACACGTAATCTGCTTTCAAACACCAATGACCGTTTTTTTACAGAACACTTTTTACCCTTGAACCGCTAAAAAACGACGAAAAGTAACCTTATGCAAAGTAAAAAAATACTAAACTGTTTGTTGCGTATCACTGGTGTAAGACAAAGACGATATAAGATATTTTAAGAGTTAAGAGCATATCTGAAAAAAAAAAATTCAAATGTATAAAAATGTATGTACTTCAAACGGTGTGAGTGACGGTTTTATGACGTAGATTCCATCTTTAAATCCAGCATCTCTCAGTTCAACACATGAACGGACAGGATTGGAGAAAGTACCAAGCGGTCGTTTTGCAGTCGTCTGCAGTGCTACAAAATAATATGATGAATCAATCTACTTATATGTAGGACTAACTTATTTTTTTTAGTTTTAAAAACACTCTCATATCCACATTGGGGTATAAGTTTGATTTAGGCCTGAATTTATTTGATTAGATTAGTTGATCTGTGTTCTCAACGTGGTATTTGATATGTGCTATTTTGTTTACCAATTAAAAATGGGTTAGATCAGTGGTTCTTAACCTTTTTGAAACGGCCGAACCCCCACGATATTCTTCAGCCTGTGGTCGAAAAAAAAGTTACATCCTGGGTTTTAAGTCCATTTTGTTTGGTGGGTCATAATTAGTTTTTATTCAAACGTAGTGGCAACAGTTACTGTTTGTCATTTTGTTAAATTCTGACGTATCGTATCGTATTTTATTTTGTTCACGTGCACTTGAACGCGACAAGCACAGTAACTTATGACGGTACAATGGCACGACAAACACAGGACACAGCTGCTGAAACCTAGCGGTTGAAAATACGCTAAAATAGTACTAACAGATGAAAGGCAACGGTTATTGTTAACTCCGTTATTGTTGTTGTGTCTAATTGGTTTGTTTTGCCAATCATATTTTCACTACATCATATTTCCATGGCATATATCTTGTTTTACCACCTGTTACGATTGTTGTGTTTAATCGGTTTGTTTTGCCAATCATATTTTCACTATATCATATTTCCACGGCATATATCTTGTTTTACCACACGCTGTATATATCTTGTTTCACTACACACCATTCACCTATTTGTTTTATATTGTAATAGTAGTCTTTTCGCCGTTTGTATGATCGACCTTCCCCGCCACTAATTACGCTTGATTGTTGTATCGTTCCCGGATGTGCTCTTGGTCGTCACGTGATTGTTTCTTCCACGTACGTGGCCGCGTCGAACGTGCGAGTAAAATAACGAAGGTCAGTCTTCCTCTGGACTCCTTGCGAGTTACACCTGTTGGTTTCTGTTCTGTGTTGTACTGGCGTTGACTGATTTAATTATTGAGCGCAGCGAATTGAAGTTGGAAATACGTGTTGTTTTACGCCAGTGTATTTTATTGTTTACTTAAACAAGGCGCCTATTAGTGAAACCAGTTTGTGGTCTCTCTTTGGCTTAGTGGTGAGTCGTTATTGCAGGGTTCGGGCCGTTTCCGAATTAGGGAGGTAGTTTTGGTTTTAAAGGTACAGAGTTAGGCTTAAGGGGTTGATTGGAGTTTAATATCGCCACTGGAAAGATCTCTTAGACGAATTCCCAAAGCTGCTGAAATAATTCCGTAACACTTTCATAAAACTATTTACTTCAGTTATTTAATATAAAGGTTAATTGTGACTTTTCAAGGTGTTAGATGACTTTTTTTCTTTTCCAAGGTGTTAGATACACTTATTTAATTCAATGATACTTGTAAAAACTGAAACCCACTTACAGTCATCTTAAAAAGTCACCACTAACAGTCAAACAATAAATTTAATGATAGTAAAATAATTAGTTAACTGCACTCACTGTCAAACTTAAATATACAGTACACGGGTTTGGCTTTGGAGTTCACTGACGCGAAGCAGACAACACAACTAGCGCTACGTCACGGGAGGGGCTGCGCGAGCCACAGCCCCCTGTCGCCTATTTCGCCTGGCATGCAGCTTTTCCAAGTGCGCATGCGCACAACTGAAAACGTCACGAAACTGGAGCTGCAGCTCCACCATAGATAACATAAAAATACTTTTTTCGAAAACTGGCATTTTTTTTCAAAAAAAGGGAAAAAATGCCGATCAAGGTGGAAATTATACTTGTTAACTTATATACTGCTAAAGAATAAAAAAGTATAATGAAAGTTATCTGTAATATTGGAATATTATGTAGGAATGTTATTAATATTATATTAAATAAAAATATCTAGGGGGTGCTGCAGATCCGCAGCCCCCTCGCACTAGCCGCCCCTGTTGAGGCTTAATACGATCCGTTTGAAGACGACGCATGTAAACATGGTTAATAATTGAGAACGTTATATTATTTTTTAGTTCAGTGCTTTTACCTCAAATATCTTCAACAGACACTACCAAGATATTGTAGAAGCTGCTTGTCAAAGTCGGTTTCGTTAGTGCGAGTGTAATAGGTTGTTTACAGAATTATCGCTACCTACTGACTGGCTTACATTAATATTAAAAGTTTGATACAACTAAGTTTCGCATCAATATTTTGTTTTACTATTGGAAAAGCACAAGCACTTACAATGCATTTACAATGAAAAGCACTTACAATGCATTTGTAAGTTGTAAGTGAGTAATTCAAAACGGTTTATGAAGACAAATAAGCTACTTATACACAGTTATTACATCTAAAAAAATAATTAGGTTCAAAAAAACAAAGTGATCAAGGGTAAAGTACAAAATAAATTTGTGGCAACCGCCGTGACGCGATGGTCCGTATTTAATCATGGTTTTCCTGCAACACCTTTGTCAACTTATCCGATCTGAAGTAACTCAAAGTGCATGATGATTTGGTTTGCAATTAAATAATACGACTACGATAACATGTTTCGTAGATGTTTCACCCCCAAACTACTAGATAATAATAATAGTGTCATAGCCGAAATGCATTGGTATTGATTTTTACTCGCCTGTCTGAATTTGTTAACAACCATGATGTACAAAATAACAACGATACAAACGATTTCAGTACATCTCATTCTTATTAATACCAGAATATGATCAAACCAGGTTATATTTTATATACACAAATACAACAAACATATAAAATAATTGGGTGATATATTTTGTATATGTAGCAATCTAATTAATAGTGCGAAACAAACATCCTCATATCAACTGGTATAGTCCCCGTAATTATGCGAAATTGATGTCGATTTGGATAAAAAATTAACGATAAAATATCATAAATGTTGAATCTAAATCACTTTGTGAATGAGAATATTCAACTGGAGTCGTTTCGTTCAAGATGGTAAACAGCAATCCATTCCAATCTACAGTGAGAATAAAAGATAAGTTCAAAGAAAACCCTTAAAAAAAGAAAAGTTACTTGTAAAATCATTGCAATCGTCCAAGTATCGAGAATCTGGATTTTTCATTCCTCCAACACAAACAAATTCGCTTCGCCAATCGTTCACTCTAAACAAATTGGAACTTTTAAAAAGTACATCCCTCTAAAAAAGTCTCACCTAAACATTTTTTGTTCATGTTTGTATTTTTTGTACAGATTTATAAATGCAATAAATCCTCTTTAGTGTCAATTGAACAATGTTTGAATATTTATTTGATTTGAGTCACTGGTGGTGCGATATCTACACGTAATCTACAACCGCTGTTATGTATATAGTGGTCTTACTTTACAGCAGGACACATTGCGTAGACGCTTCCAGTTTTTCCATAAGCACGAAACTGAACAAAACCGGTCGGTAGAGGTTTTGCACTTGGTGGCAGCATCGAGTTAACCACTGAATCGTTTCCGATGGAAAATTGAACTGGTACTGAAAGTACGTCTTCGTCATAAGAGCAATCTGGACCTTAAGCAAAACTGATTAAAATAATAGGAAAGCTAAGTATACATAACGGATATTCTTTTTTACCTTTTCAATAGTTAAGCATGCATAAATGATTGACGTGTAAACTGATAGTTTTTTACTTACAAAAGTTGTCTGTTTCTGAAATTATTTCCAATATTTTGTAAGTAACATTGTTGATCTCTGCTTCAGGAATCAAAACACCACCCTTCCTGAATATTAACATTAATCAACAACTTTCCAAAAATTACAACAGAACTTTGAACAACAGTTTACCTCGAAATCATTGTGTAACCAAAAAGTGTGTTGGATACAGCTGTGTGAATCAACCAATCAAAAGAATAGTATGTACTGTATCCATTGTTGGTTAAACTAATTTCGGGAACTGCGGATGATTTCCAATCCTGTGTGATAGCGGAAGGTTAATTTCAAGAAAATAGTTACTGCCAACCTAATTCCAGTGCACAGTTTTGTTTTCAGAAAAAAATGTAAATCATTTAATTGTTGCAAAAACCTACACTATGTGAGTTTTTCTACCTTTATTCTACACGCAAATATTTGATTTCAACAAACAAACAAAATAAGTTTGCCAATAATTTCGGACTGACTTTTGTTAAATAATATTAGAAAAAAATTGATGATAAATTGCATAAACAAACATGAGGAATCTACACGAAAGATACTTAGAGCTATGGCCAATATCTACAATATTTTGTTTTACATTTTCAGTACAATTTACCTTAACATTAACGACATAAAACAAAATATCACACAAGCTTGCATTTGTCGTGCCATATTTACATCCCGCTTCATAATGTAAAAAGAAACTGTTTAGAGTGTGATTGCCTTTGTACAAAACTTTTGAATCCGCTACCGGTCGACGGCCGTCCACCTGAAAAAATATCAAAGATCCATTTAAAATAATGGTAATCACGCATTATACGCTTACATCAAATCTTAAGGAAATGCGGCACTGATCAAAATTTCCCACAGCAAACAAAGCAAAGAATGGTTGCGTTTTCCTGCTGGACCACACAATGTTGCCAAGAGCGCATCTTAATCAATGAAAACGTAAATCTCACTTCGAAAAACTGACTTTTGACAAATTTGACTTACTTGTAATCCAATCCGTAAGTTAACGAGCCAGCCTGACAATTGGATCCATATTTGGAATAGCAATATTGATGTGTGTAGAATGAGATCTAAATAATCATTTATCCTTGAATTCCAACGACAATGTGAAACTTTAATCACTTACCACCATTCCGTAATTTTCTCCAAACAAATTATTATCATGCAACCGATTAGAGCTTGAACCGTAGTCGTAAAAATAGAAATCAGAAATTAAATTTGTGATTTCTGTTGATTTTGCAGCAAGTCGATCCAGGATTGAATTCACATCAGGGTAAACAGCTGAATTTTACAATCAATAAAAAAACGATAATAAACGATATATTTTGGTTTCAAACTAAACTTTAGCTATTTTATAACAGGTCGGTTCTTTCGGTAGCAGTAGTGGTATTTAATGCATGCTCTCATACAGGAATTTGTAGCATCAGCAATGTTTTTTTTTCAGAACCGTCAAACAAAAAAAGCCATACCATTCGCTGGCTTCAGTGGGTAATGGTAATTGTAAATTTTTTGCAAATTTCCTCCATAATTTTCCATAAATCCGTTTGCTGTTTGATATTGCAGAAAACTCTGCTCTCTGCTAAAATTCAGTGGTGTTTGGTTTGGAACATGACGTAACATAATGTCTTTGCCCTAGAAATATTTCCTTGTTGTATTTTAAGCATATTTTTACGTCACACATTATTTGCCTGATATTCATAATAAGCTTGACTTTTAAAGTCTGAACTTGTGCAAGTTTCAAGTGATCCAAACGTATTTGTGTTCATCCAGTTTTGGTAGCCTTAAATTGCAAATAGAAAAGTAAGCATACATTTTCGGTGTAACTAAAGTAATATAGTTTACCCGAAGAAGTTTGGTTAGTGTTTGTCGTCAGAAACCACAAATCGTCATAAGTTTCTGTTAAATTGAAATTGTCGTTAATAGTTGCTGCTAGAATCCATCCACCGCCAGCAGCTTCCATGTCACAGTGAGCCTAAGAACAAGTACTTTCCAGATCATTTTTGTAAATGGGAATGCAAATGGAAATGGTTGTGGATAGGGATGTTCAAAGTGGAATAATTGGGTATTCTAGAATAATTGATGCGAATCTAAAATATCGAATCCAATTCTTATATTACTTTTGACTGAGCAATCATTAATCTTGACAACAACTAAGGTAGACCAGCTTAATACATTGCAAAACATATTTTACATTTATAATGTAAAAAAGAACCAACCAAAACAAAGAAAAACACTGGGAAAAAACTTTGCACAATTGCATTGAAACTAAATGACCCAAAATCCACTAAGCCAGAAAAATTAGCATAAGGTTAAAAAATAACCTACACAATTTTATTTAGTGTTATTGTTGCCTTTAGCAGAAGTAATTATGTTGTAAGCATGCTGTGGTAATTTGATTTGTTGATGGTAGAGGACAGACATAGACTCCCTAGTGGACTAATATATAACGTTTGTTAACCTAAAACAACTGCACAAACAGGCACTCTAGCAAAGTTAAAACATTGGGTGATGTAAAGCTGAGACATTGAGCGATTTTAAATTCCAATTAAGTTACCAGCGATTTTGCAACACAAAATGTTAACTTTGCAGCGTGTACAGAATTTTTATGTTTGTATGGGGTTAAAAAATGACGCAAACGTCGTATGTTATGGGATTCCATCACTGTTTTTGCAATATTAACAGACAATATGCTTCCGTTCGCTGCCTAACGCCATCACCTTCAAATTTTTGTTGTGTCGAAAAAAAGTCGGAAACAATTAGATGCTTGTAAACGTTGCAAAAAGTCGCCAGTACTTCATTTAATGACAGAAGCATAACCACATCAGATGCGTAACAAGTGCGCTAACCGTTAATTATGCCTTCAACGAACAACTGTCGTTATGGCGTTGTTATAGCAACTCGCGACTTGGCGTTATAACGTCGTGAGTTGACGGCGACGATGCACTTGCCGTCTTTGAAACGGGAACATTGACCGGGCGTCGACGAAAAAGCGTAACACATGTGTTTACATTTAAATTACATTTTTGCCAACGTCGAGAGCACACATTTATATCGGTTCCAATTACCAATATAAAAAAAATTGATTCGAATCTAACTGGATTCGAATCCAAAGGTTCCGTTATTCTACTTTGAACATCCCTAGTTGCAGACACTTAGTCTGCCTTCAAACACCAATCACCGTTTTTTACAGAACACTTTTTACCCTTGAACCGCTAATAAACGACGAAAGTTAACGTAATGCAAATAAAAAAATTACTGACTGCTTGTTGCATATCACTGGTGTAAGACCAAGAAGATATAAGAAATTTTACGAGTTAGCATATCTGAAAAACATTTTTTTTAATGTATCAAAAATGTATCTACTTCAAACGATGTGAGTGACGGTTTTATGACGTAGATTCCATCTTTGAATCCTGCATCTCTCAGTTCAACACATGAACGGGCAGGGTTGGAAAAAGTACCAAGCGGTGGTTTTGCTGTCGTCTGCAGTGCTATAAAATAATATGATGAATAGATCCACCTATATTTCGACTAACCTTTTTTTAGTTTTTAACACACTCTCACATCCACATTGTGGTATAAGTTTTATTACGGTATGAATATATTTTATTAGATTAGTCGATCGGTGTTCTCAACTTGGTATTTCATACGCACTAATTTGCTTACCAATTTAAAATGGGTTTTAGACATATGTTGCCTGAACAAGTCATGAAGTTTAGTGATACCAAAAAATATTTATTGGAAATCACTTATATAATGATTTACTTACTTTGAAAAATATTTTCGTTTAGTTTCTGAAACAACAAAACATGTAGTAATAATAAAATATAGACTTAATCACATATCTTGCCGAATTTATTTTAAAACTTTTCCCTCACCTGGTTTATTGTAAAATTAAGTATCCCGAAAACCAATTCCAAGGCAGCCAGGATAACAACCGCACACACCAAGAAAATGATCACATACGACAACTTTTGCTTTGACGAACGTTTTGGAGAATGGCCACTTGATTGTGTTGTGACATTTTCTGTGTACATTTGTACAACATTGCAAATTACAAATCGTTAATTCAAACTCGAAAGTAAGCAAAAATCTTTAATAGCAGAAAACTGAACAAAAAAGTGATATTTTTTGAACTATCTGCTTGTGTAGAACAAATAACCACGTAAAACAACTTACCATAGTTGCTCACTGTCCTACTAATTGTTTTCTTTCTGTTATTACTATCTGTTTGAAAATTTGCTGCAGGTCCTTCGAACACGTTATGGAATGTCTCATGACTTCCTGCTTGATAAAACCAAATATAAAAGTATGTACAGGATGTGATATGGAACTGTTTGATTGAAAGCTAAATCTAGTTTGTAAACAATGCCTATGATGATCTCAACATTATTAACATAATGATCTCAACATTACTTGGCGGTATTTTTTTAAATGCATTGCTAATTTCCAATTATAACAACCTCAAACTAATGTTAAGTTACCGCGCACATTTATACAAATTAGGCACAAAATGCGCTAATTACACCCCAATGCAGAAAGTTTCTAATATTGTTGCAGATAAATGTTTGCTAATTACATATTTCAACCCACCTGCATTCTTTGTGTTATGAGATGCTTGGTGTCCTTTAACTTCAATGGTTTCATAAGCTTCAGCCATGTTAAAATTATGTTCACCTCATTAAATCGGATGCACGTCGAAATTGTTAATTACTAAATGCAACAAAAATTTAGTGTCTACCTATTTAAAACTTCATACGCGTCTGTCATCACACATCGTCAGACAGTGGGCGCGTTATATAAAGGATCAAACGTATACCGATAGGAAGCAACGAAACAACCCCCGCAAATTAGTCAAGACAATATTTCGAACAACATGTGTTTTAGGAGTTGCTGGTTGATTGCCTTGTCGTTTGGTAGAAGAACTAAATATGCCGGACCAACTTGTGTATTAACTGCTAAGTTATATCACCTACTCTCCAAAACGGTACAAATAACCAAACTCACTGTAGTGTGTCAAAACGTTTCTGATCGAAAATCTTTATTCTGAGATTTTTGAAATACAACAAAAGTAAAACATATAGTAGTCTCAACGCTGTTCAGTTCGTAATTCCCTCATGTCAAACGGCATTGCTAATAGTAAATATGTCATGGCTCAACTGCAATCTAGAAACCTTTGTATGGTAAATTTAAGATCGTTCATAGACATTGTTTCACTGGTATATTGTTAGGTTGTCACCTTAAATTGTTGTATGTCTAGTCATGGGAGTCGCCAACTTATGTTGTGTGTCAAAATAATTCACACTGCAACACTGCATCGTTAGTGTCATGCAATATTCCTGATCAATACAATCATTAATTGCACAAATAACGTCACATCGCGTGTAATCTGAAGATAGTAGGTGACGTCATATAACTGACAACCACGCAAGTATGCACTGAGACAAACGAGCAGCCTCCTACCGATTAGTCAATTCATAACTAGCATGTATTGCTGGTATTTCAAGAATGTTTCAATGTATTTTTTTTTAGTATGAAGCAGTCACGTGGTTTCAAACCATTATTATGGTACAAAGTTGTGGCTAAACAAAGTGCAATATAATTTTAACTTCGTAAACATGACTTGTCGTTCAAATTTTGTTTGCAACATATGGCATTGAGCGGTGTAAATTTATCGTGTTCGCTAATGCGGATCGAAGCGTGCTATTTGCCTTTTTGAATCACCATTCCCTCTTTATAAACGCCATTTTCGCGTCGCTTTACCTCTTAACACGTTTCCAACATATCTCGGAAATGGCGCCACTGCTCAATAAAGCTTCGACCGCTTCAGGTTCCTGTATTCTCATGATTCAGTAACTAAGTGCCAATTTTGTACCAACTAGCTCGACGTTCATTTCATTAATGAGTTATATGTATGTGCTTTCGATTTGGAATTCGTCCACCGTTTGTGCTTAATACCTAAGACTTAATTCAGTTTCTATGTCTGTTATTGTACATTAAACATCTAATAAACTTTCACACTTTTACGTTATCATTTGTGAGGTTTGTTGTAAATTGGATGTCAAAAAATCCCTGATAGAAAAGTGCATTATCAAGACAAAGTTGTTGTGTCGAAGGCTATTTGTCCGTATGTCCCAGCTATTGAAGACATTAAGAATGAACAGCTAGCAAAAACAAACATCACACAAGCTGGCAAACAAAGTCCCATATCTGTAATGTGCATCGTAGTGCAAAAAAATGTTGGTAGGGTGATTTCCTTTGTATTCAACTTTTGAGTCAGCGTCTGTTCGGCGACTGTATAACTGGTATTATTAATAATTATGTTTTAATGCACGTTGAAAAATAAAAATCCCACACAAAGCAGCGTCCAGTCACAGCACGAGACAAAACATACCGTTAAAGCTCGCAAACACCAGATCACAATGTCGCATCTAAATCCTAATTAACTGCGACAGGAAATATTACAAAGTCCAAACATGATTTCTCAATACAGTTGAATTTGGTGCAACACATTTTAACTTCCTCGTAAGCTTTGAGCTAGCGAGTCAAAAACGGGCTATTTTGGTATACAACTAATGAAAAGTTTGCACAAATTCACTTTAAATGTGTTCAACAGACAATATCAAAATATTGTAGAAGCAGCTTGCTAAAGTGGACTTCTGTTAGTGGGAATGTGATAGGTTGCTTTCAGAATTATCGCTACCAACTGACTGGCTTAGGTTGATAGTAAAAGCTTGGTACAACTAAGTTTCGCGTAAATATTTGCGTTCGCTATTGGAAAAGCCCAAGAAGCATTGCTAAATAAACTGGACGAGACCTTTTGGAAAAATTTTGTTTATTATTCTTCGCAAGGAAGACATCTCATTTGCGGTTGAAACGCCAGAAACTGCAGGTTACTTGATTGGTTGAAACAAGTTCGACCTTCTGTTTCAAATCGATAAAATTCTGTTTCTGTTTCAAATCGATAAAATATTAACATTCAGAACTTAAAAAAATTAAGTCCAAGAAAACATAAGATCAAGGGTAGGGTACTAAATAAATTTGTGTCAACAGCCGTAATGCGATGGTCAGTATTGAACAATGGTTTTTCTGCGATCTTCAGCCACACAAAGAGCCAAAGTACATGATGATTTGCTTTGCAAAAAGGAATAAGACATCGCGTTTTCGTTGATGTTTGACGCCGAAACCACTTGATAATGATAATAGTGTCTTATTTTATTTTTACTGGCCTGTCTGAATTTGTTTAACAACGATGATGTGAAAATTAACAGCGATGTAAACAACGGCGGCACAGCCCATTGTTAATAATACCTAACAAAACATAACCAAATCGGGGAAAAATTTTAAATACACGAGTACAGGAAACATATACAGTAATTGGATAATATATTTTGTATCTGTAACAATCTAATTAATAGTGCGAAGTAATTCATCGATAAAATATCATAATCGTTGAATCTATATCCGTTTGTGAATGAGCATAATCAACTGGGATCGTTTCGTTTACAATGGTGAAAAGCACTCCATTCCAATCTACAGTGAGAACAAAAGATATGTTCAAAACAAAAACCCTCAAAGAAACAAATAACGTACTTGTAAAATCATTGCAGTCATCCAAGTATTGAGAATCTGGATTTTTCATTCCACCAATACAAACAAACTCGCTTCGCCAATCGTTCACCCTAAATAAGTTGGAGCTTTTAAAAAGTACATCCCACACAACAAGTCTTACCTAAACCTTTTTTGTACCACCCCGGACAAATTTATGAATTCAATAATTCCACTTTATTGTCAGATGTTAGATTATTTATTTAATTTTAGTCAAAAAGGTAGCGCGATATCTACACGTACGCTACAACCACTGTTATGTAAATAGCAGTCTTACCCAACAGCAGGACACATTGCATAGACGCTTCCGGTCCTTCCATAAGCACGAAACTGGACAAAACCGGTCGGCAGAGGTTTTACACTTGGTGGCAGCATCGAGTTAACCACTGAATCGTTTCCGATTGAATATTGAACTGGTACTGAAAGTACGTCATCATCATACGAGCAATCCGGACCTGAAAATATAAACTTCTTAAAATTTTATAAAAACGTTTAGTAATATTTAGTCACACACTAGTAAATTAAAATTATGGAAAATTGAACTGGAACTGAATAAACATCATCATCAGTATACACAAAAAACATTGTTTTCCACGTTTTCGATTGTTAAGCATGCATAAGTGATTGGCTTGCACACTGCTAACTTTTACTTACAAAAGTTGTCTGTTTTTGAAATTATTTCCAATATTTTGTAAGTAACATTGTTGATCTCGGCTTCGGGAATTAAAACACCACCTTTTCTAAATGATACAATTAATCAACAACTTTCCAAAAGTTTTGTTTAAACAACAGAACTTTGAAAAACAGTTTACCTCGAAATCAATGTGTAACCAAAAAGTGTGTTGGATGCTGTGTAAATTTCCCAATCAAAATAATAGTATGTACTGTATTGATAGTTGCTTAACCTAATTTCGGGAATTCCGGATGATTTCCAATCCTGTGTGATTGATATTTTCAACAAAATAGTTACTATCAATCTTGTTCCAACGCACAGTTTTGTTTTCCGAAATAAATAAATATAAATTATTCATTTTATTCAGGTTTTTCTACTTTTATTCTACAGGCAAACTTTTTGCCAAATATTTCGGACTGACGTTTGTTAAATAATGTGGAAAAGTTCAAAACAACATCTGTGAAGTAATTATATATCTATACGTAGTAATAGCAGACCAACACCATTTACCTTAACATTGATGGCATAAAACAAAACATCACACAAGCTTGCATTTGTCGTGCCATATTTACATCCCGCTTCATAATGTAAAAAGAAACTGTTGAGAGTGTGATTGCCTTTGTACAGAACGTTTGAATCCGATACCGGTCGACGGCCGTCCACCTGAAAAATCAAGGACCCATTTAAATGTAACAAGATCATCACGCATTTTGCGCTTACATCAATTCTTATGGAACCGGGGCACTGATCAAAGTTTCCCACAGCAAACAAAGCAACGAATGGATATATTTTTCTGCTGGATAGCATAATGTTGCCAAGGTCGCATCTTAATAAAAATGTAAATCTTACATCAAAAAGCAAACTTTTTGCAAATTCAACTTACTTGTGATCCAGTCCGTAGGTTAACGGGCGAGTCCGACAAGATCCATACTTGAAATAGCAATATTGAAATGTGTAGAATGAGATCTAAATATTCAATTATCGTTTAAATTCGAACGACAATGTGAAACTTAGATCACGTACCTCCATTCCGTAATTTTGTCCAAACAAATTACTATCATGCAGCCGATTAGAGCTTGAACCGTAGTCGTAAAAATAGAAATCAGAAATTAAATTTGTGATTTCTGTTGATTTTGCAGCAAGTCGGTCCAGGATTGAATTCACATCAGGGTAAAAAGCTGAAATTACAAACAATGAAAAAACGATATATTTTGGTTTCAAACTAAACTTTAGCTAATTTATAACAGGTCGGTTCTTTCAGTAGCAGTGGTGGATTTAATGCATGCTCTACTATAGCAACTTGTAGCATCAGCAATGTTTTTTATTAGAAGTCAAACAAAAAAGCCATACCATTCGCTGGCTTCAGTGGGTAATGGTGATTGTAAATTTTTTGCAAATTTCCTCCATAATTTTCCATAAATCCGTTTGCAGTTTGATATTGCAGAAAACTCTGCTCTCTGCTAAAATTCAGTGGTGTTTGATTTGGAACATGACGTAACATAATGTCTTTGCCCTAGAAATATTTCCTTGTTGTATTTTAAGCATATCTTTACGTCACACATTATTTGCCTGATATTCATAATAAGCTTGACTTTTAAAGTCTGAACTTGTGCAAGTTTCAAGTGATCCAAACGTATTTGTGTTCATCCAGTTTTGGTAGCCTTAAATTGTAAACAAAAAAGTAAGTATGCATTTTCGGTGTAATTTAGGTAATATAGTTTACCCAAAGAAGTTTGGTTGGTGTTTGTCGTAAGAAACCACAAATCATCATAAGTTTCTCTTATATTGAGATTGTCGTTAATAGTTGCCGCGAGAATCCATCCACCGCCAGCAGCTTCCATGTCACAGTGAGCCTAAGAACAAGTACTTTCCAGATCATTTTTGTAAATGGGAATTAAAGTGGAAGTGGTTGTCGACACTTAATCTGCTTTCAAACAGCAATCACCGTATTTTACAGAGCACTTTTTACTTTTGAACGCTAAAAAAACGACGAAAATTAACTTAATGCAGAGTGAAAAAAAATACTGAACTGTTTGTTGTGTACCACTGGTGTAAAACCAAGAAGATATAAAATATTTTAAGTGTTAGTAAATCTGCAAAACATTTTTTTTAAATGTATAATAAAATTATCTACCTTAAACGATTTGAGTGACGGTTGTATGACGTAGATTCCATCTTTAAACCCAGCGTCTCTCAGTTCAACACAAGAACGGGCAGGATTGGGGAAAGTACCGAGTGGTGGTTTTGCTGTCGTCTGCTGTGCTATAAAATAATATGATGAATAGATCCACCTATATTCCGACTAACCTTTTTTAGTTACACACTCTCGTATCCACATTGTGTTATACACTGTAAACCAATTTGGGTAAATCGAGCGAGAGAACTTTGGGTACAGCAGCAATATACCCAAATATTTTGGGTAAACTGTTTTGTTGCCCAATGATTTATACCCAAATTTAAGTTACCCAAACGTATTTACCCTACTTTATTGGGTAAAAAAATCTTTACCCAAAATCGTTTGGGTAAAATGGCATGGATACTCTACCCAAAAAAATTGGGTTGTTTGGGGAAAATGTTGGTGTTGGTACTGTAGCCACAATATTGAGGTTTTTTAACTCAACTAACTCTTTTCATTTAAAGTTTGTGTTTTTCTCAAATTGCACTGTTTTTCCAAGACCTTAGGTGTTTAAAACTTTCAAACACTTTCAACTTGGTTTAATCTAAACTATGGCCGCTTAATGGAAAATGATACCAATCGAAAACTTTTCGAAAGATCGAAAATAAAATAATAAAAACAAACAAACAAATCCCACGCTAAATCGCCCGCCCACTGGGCTATAAATTGCGTCATGCTTGGCTGACCGCCTGCGCTCAACTGCCAAACAAAAAGTGCGGGAATCTTAACTCCCTTAGTCCCTTGGGCTTTGCTGTTTTGCCCGTTCCTGCGTGAAAGTGCCTAAACTAGCCGTATAGAGACGAGAGATTGGTGCTGTAGTGCTGTTGAAAGTAGAAAGTAGTGCGAAGGTTGATGGCGGAATTCAAGGTTTGACCGATTTTGTCGAAACTGTTCTTGGTGACTTGGACATCCCACAGAAAGAGATTGATACTTGGAAGTAAGTTTCATATTAATTATTAATGACGTTCATGGTTGAAAAGAGATCTTTTAATAGCCATATGTTTTGTTAAATCTTGCGTATGGGATAGCATATTTTGGTTTGTATATGTCTAGATTTGGTAATTTACTATGTTGATATTGTTTGTTTGCTGGTAATATTTAAATGTTCAGGCAAACACGACAAGGTTCGAGAGAAGCATTGGGTGATCTCTTGGTTGCACATGGAGATATTTCTTTCGCTTAAAAAATACCCTTGTTTTCTGAGCAAAACCCTGTGCTGAGAGTGAATGGTATCATCAAAGGCATCACAGCCTTATTGTCATTGTACTGTGTACTTTACTATGAATACTGTCTGCATGTTGATAAAGTTTTACAGTTTTTGCAAGTATCATTTTGATATTCCAGACTTGTCAATGTTTGAATAATTGTGTTATTATTGGTGTAATTAGTTTTTTCGTTATGTTTTTTCTTCTGTAGCATGTTTAGGAAAAAAGTGTGTTTCTTCTAGCAATAAAACATAAAATCTGTATGATTTTTGTGTAAAAAAACGTTCAATCAATTTTGAGCATAATGTGTAAAAACCCAAAATATAACCACAGATAATTAGGTAAAGTCGAATTATACCCAAAAGTTGTTGGGTAATTCAATAGGGTTAAACTGTATTTTACCCAATCAATTTTGGGTTAAAACTACCCCAAAAAAATTTGGGTTTCCCCACCAAGATACCCAACGTTTTTGGGTTATTTTTACCCAAATTGGTTTACAGTGTAGGTTTTATTACGGTCTGAATTTATTTTGTTATATTAGTAGATCTATGTTCTCAACTTGGTATTTGATTCGTACTTTTTTGGTTGCCAATTTAAAAATAGGTTTTACACATACGTTGCCTGAACAAGTCAAAGACGTTTGTTGAAGTTTATAGATGTTTATTGAAAAAAAAAACACTTTAATAATGATTTACTTACTTTGAGAAATACTTTCATTTAGTTTCTGAAACAACAAAACATGTAGTAATAATAAAATATAGAATTGATCAAAAATCTTGCCTAATTTATAATAAAACTTGGAACAGACCTGGTTTATTGTAAAATTAAGTATCCCGAAAACTAGTTCCAAAGCAGCGAGGGTAACAACCGCACCCACCAAGAATCTGATCACATACGATAACTTTTGCTTTGACGAACTTTTTGGAGAATGGCTACTTGATTGTGTTGTGACATTTTCTGTGGGATTTGCACAACATTGCAAATTACAGATCGTTAATTCAAACTCGATGTGTATAACCTTAGTTTACAAAAGTAAGCAAAAATCTTCAATAGTAGAAAACTGAACAAAAATGTGATATTTTTTGAAATATCTGCTTTTGTAGAATTAATAACCACGTAAAACAACTTACCATAGTTGCTCACTGTCCTACTAATTGTTTTGTTTCGGTTAGTACTTTCTGTGTGAAAATTTGGTGCAGATCCTTCGTACACGTTATGGAATGTCTCATGATTTCTTGCTTGATAAAACCAAAGATAAAAATATGTACAGGATATGATATGAAACTGTTTGATTGAAAGCTAAATCTAGTTTGTAAACAATGCCTGTGATGATCATTATTAACATGATGATCTCAACATTACATAGCAAGTCGGTAATTTTTTAAAATGCATTGCTAATTTCCAATTATAACAACCTCAAGCTAATGTTAAGTTACCGCGCACATTTATGCATTTATGCACATTAGACACAAAATAAGCTAATTAAACCTTAACGCAGAAAGTTTCTAATATTGTTGCGGCAAAATGTTTGCTATTACATATTTCAACCCACCTGCATTCTTTTTGCTATAAGCTGCTTGTTGTCCTTTAACTTCAATGGTTTCATATGCTTCAGCCATGTTGAACTTATGTTCACCTTATTAAATCCAATCCACGTCGGAATTGTTAATTACTGAATGCAACTAAAATGTAGTGTCTACCTATTTAAAACTTCATACGCGTCTGTCCTCAAACATCGTCATACAGTGGGCGCGTTATATAAAGGATAATACGTCTACCGACAGGAAGCAACGAAACAACCCGCGCAAATTAGTCAAGACAACATTTCGAACAAGTGTGTCAGAAGTTGCTGATTGATGCTTTGTCAATTGGTCAGAGAACTAAATATGCCGGACAAACTTGTGTATTAACCGCTAAGTTATATCACCTGCGCTCCAAAACGGTACAAATAACTAAACTCATTGTAGTGTGTCAAAACGTTTCTGATCGAAAATCTTTATTCTGAGATTTTTGAAATACAACAAAAGTAAAACAGATAGCAGTCTCAACGCTGTTCGGTTCGTAATTCCCTCATGTCGAATAGCATTGCTAATGGTAAAAATGTTTATCAACTGCAATCTATAAACCTTTGTTTGGTAAATTGAAACTGGACCTTGTTTCAATGGTATATTGTTAGGTTGTCACCTTTAATTGTTGTATGTCTTGCCATGGGAGTCGCCAACTTATGTTGTGTTTCAAAATATTTCATAAACACTGCATCATTAGTGTCATGCAATATTCCTGATCAATACAATGATTAATTGCACAAATAACGTCACATCGCGTGAGATCTGAAGATAGTAGGTGACGTCATATAACTGACACCACGCAACTATGCACTGAGACAAACGAGCAACCTCCTACCGATTAGTCAATTCATAACTAGCATGTATTGCTGGTATTTCAAGAATGTTACAAGTTATTTTTTCTGGTATGTAGCGGTCACGTGCTTTTAAACCACCATACAAAGGTGTGGCTAAACAAAGTGCAATAAAATTTTAATTCGTGATCACGATTTGTCGTTTAAATGTTCTTTGCAACATATGGCATTGAGCGGTGTTAGTTGACTGGTTTGTAGCGACCTCACTACCGTGTTCGCTTATGCGCATCGAAGCGTGCTGTTTGCCTTTCTCTTTTGATCCGCATTGCCTCTTTATAAACGCCGTTTTTGCGCTGCTCTACGTCTAACCACGTTTATAACATGACTCGGACATGACGCCGCTGCTCAATACAGCGTCCTGTATTCCCATAATTCAGTAACTAAGGGCCATTTTTGTACCAACTAACTAGACGTTTATATTAGTAATGTATTTTATGTATATGCTTTTCATTTGGAATTCGTCGACCGTTTGTGCTTTATACATAGAACTTAATTCAGTTTCTGTGTCTGTTATTGTACATTAAACATTTAATAAACTTTCACACTGTTACATTAGCATTTGTGATTTTTATTGTAAATTGCATAGAAAAGACAAGGCTGTTGTGTCGAAGGCTATTTGTCTGTTTGTCCCAGCTACTGAAGATATAAAGTCTAATAAATTAATAGATTAAGAATGAACAGAAACGCAAACATCCATACCAAGCGGTGGTTTGTGGTTACTGAGTCGCTTGTGTCTGCGGGGGCGCGTGGATCTCGCAATGATAACAAGGCCATGCGCTGAATCTTGTGTTGGAATTTGTTTTACATCAGTTCAGCTCCTTTGGCTATGTTATTCTTTGCCTGCATCTTTCTCTCTCTTTAGTGGTTTGCATCGATCGTCTGTACTACTACTTACTAGAGTTAGTTCATTGTCACGAATTGTAGAGCATGCTGCATAAAGCCGACATAATTCACAAGAGAACCATATGTCTCTTGTCTTTTATTCTGATCACATACATCACAACAAGTCTCATTACCTCAAAGTAATAAAAGACGGAAAGAATCAATCATTCATTTGTTGCTTGTCATCAACGACCAATAAGTATTCGTACAGTAAATAGAACAAATCAATGCGTTGCAACAAAGGATCAGCTTTAACCACACGTGGTTATTACTTGTAGCTGACACCAACTATTTGAAATAATACCTGCATTGTCGGTAAAAAAAAGAGTAACGCGGATAAATAAGGAAGTGGTATTGCAACTGTCGTATCGGCAAATGAAGTAACTATTCCTGAATCACTGTAAATAATAATTAAGCTCATGACGAAAAAGAAACAATCAAAACAGTGGAATTTGTAATCAGAAAAGAAGGCTTCAGGCAATTATTGCGCGCTACAGAGAAAAAATCATCGGACAGGGTAATCAAATAAAAACATTGGATGCGATAAAGGCAGTAACTAAAGTAAAACACCCTGTGGAATGTAAACAGTAGTCCTCGTGATGCTGCATACGAAAGAAAAGAAATATCAACGATTTATCAACGATTTTTCAAAGAATTGCACAATGGTTACTAAATGATGAGAATACATGGAACAGTAACATAGCACCGGACATATGGTACATGTCACAACACATGATTCCATTCAATATATGGGAACAAAAAGTCTTGCTTGCACATTTAATTTTATCCACTACTTTTTGCAAAGCCAAACCAATTGTGCCAAAATTATGGTTTAAAAGCATGTGACCAAGACACGTTCTTGGTCGTTTCTCCGCCTGTCTGTGTAACTGAAGATACAAAATCTACATATAATAAAACAATAAGAGTCAAAACAACAGCAACATGCATACCAAGCGGTGGTTTTGTTGGTTCAGTTGTGTCGAAACTCGATTGTCCGCTTGTCGGGGGTGCTAAGGACATGTTGTGTAAATATAGAAAAATTATAACTGAGAAAACTGCAACAAACATATATACCAAGCGGTGGTGTGGTTGTAACTGATTTACTTGTGTACGAGGTCGATGGTCCGCCTGTCTGTGCTTCTGAAGATATAAACTCTACACGAATTTAAACATTCCAAGAGAAAACAACCGCAAACCTATATACCAAGAGGTGGTTTTGATATCACTAATTCAGTTGCGCCCAAGGTTGTTTGTCCGCTTGTCTGTGGTGCTAAAGGTATGAACTCTTATCATTAAAGAAAATTTAAGGGTAAAAACAACAACAAATATACATATACGAAGCAGTGGTGTTGTTGTTACCGAATCAGTTGTGTCTAAAGTCGTTTGTCCACTTGTCTGTGCTGCTGGACACGTAAATACAAATAAAATGCAGAGTGAGGGACACACAACTTTAATGTGGAATAAGGACTTAACCAGAAAATTGCGGAAACCACTAAAGCATTCGCGGAATTTTGGCGTTTTACAAAAACTAATGCAGTTCGCTTTCAAACGCATCATGAGTGTCTGCAAAACAAAGATGTATAAGAGGACAGCATAAAACCATCAAGCAAAAAAAAAATAAATAAAAGCAAAAAATACAAAAAACACACACGCGCACTGACCAACCGCAATGAACGTCTCCTCTGCCTTACGTGACTGCAAATGCAGCATGGCGCTGATAAAACCACGAAAAAGAATGGGGATAAGATATGAACGCAAAAAAAGTATAAAAATGCAAACGCCATAGTTAAAGAAGAGCGATTGCAGTCATCAAACTGTAGGAAGGACTATGGCTTGAATATGGATTGTGACGCCCGTCAAATTTAGCCATTTATTTTTACAAACATCCTTCTGTGCGAGGTTCCACTACAAAAACTTCAAAACTATGCCATACCTAACTTTTTTGGAAAAAGTCGGGAATGTTTGCTGTGACAATGCTGTAGAAGGGCCGTGCTGTCACTTGTTACACCAATGTCATACGTCAGTCGAATATCAAACGGCTCCATATGAGTTCCATCGGTTCGAAACTTTTTTTCTTTGGTCGCCCTAATCCTTTTCACATTCCAAACACTTGGCAACGAATATGCTGTAGTTTCGACACGTAAGTGGCTGACGAAGGTGAAAAACTCTTCGTTGTGATCGTAAGTCAGTCACCTGTTTCGTATTCATGTGTGTCGCGCGCTAATTTTCGATATCGCATCAATGCAGCACAAACGGTGAAAGGTCGCTTGTACACGCAGATGGGCTCAATTGCCTTTCCCTGTCGGTCAGTTGAAAAATGTTCGTAAAAGAAATAGCCGAAACGGAGCGCAAATGTGCGCTGTGCGGTCACCACGGCAAAGTCACACAAATGTTTTTTTTCGGTGGGTGACTTACGACCACAACGACGATTTTTTCACCTACATCAGCGACTTACGTGTCGAGACTACGACATATACGTTGCCACGTGTTTAAAATGTGAAGAGCAATATGTCGGCAAAACAGAAAATAAGTTTCAAACCGATGGAACTCACATCGAGCTGTTTCTATAGATCAATAGCTATATTTGACGAGCGCCACAATCAATATTTAATCGATGGTCCTTCCGGCAGTTAGATGGCTACAATCGATCTGTTTTTACTACTGCGATTGCCTTGTTCGTTTTTTTTTTGTTTCTGCGTTCTTATCATTCCCACGCTTTTTTTCGTGACTTTGTCAGCGCCATGCCTGCCGGTCTGCATTTGCAATCACGTAAGGCAATAGATAGGTTTATTGCGGTTGGTTTGTGCGTGTGTATTTTTTTGCCTTATTTATTGGTTTTATCCCGTTCTTATACGTCTTTGTTTTGCAAACACTGATTATGCTTATAAAAGCGAATTGCATTTGTTTTCGTCAAATAAATAAAATACAGCGACGGATTTAGTGGTTGTCACGCTGCAATTTTCTGATTTTACTTTGATGACCCTGAATCGTCGCAGTTGCTTTACTTGGAAGGAGATTTTAATAATGAAAAACGATCTATTAAATCTATTAAATTTTTTTTTTCACTAACCAAAGTTATTGAAGCAGCATTTTAACTACGTTACCTAGTGGTAGATCTGTTGCCATCGATTCTGTAGTGTCCAACGTCGTTTGATTAGTTGGTATGGTTGCTACAATGTTGGTATAAAAGATAAAATCTGCTTATTATTCCACCCTAATATTTTTCAATGCTTTTTTCGTTAAACTGTGGTGTAACTATTGACTTACTTTTGTTAACTTCATCTTTCAAGCTCTAAAGCACAAAACAAAATGTTAGGATTAATAAAATTATACATTACTTTCACTGTATACCTGGTCTTTGGTAAAATAAAGTATTCCGAAAACTAGTGCCAAAGCAGCCAGAATTACAATTGCACATACCAAGATCACGTTCAGCTGAGTCAATTTTTTTGTTTTTGAAGATCTTTCTTTATTATTATTATTTAAATCCGTTGTGACAATATCTGTTTAATAAATGTAAGTTACAATTGAAAACCATATATTTATATAGTTAACAAAGTAAGTACAAACAATTATCGATTTAGGAAAAAGAGTATTTTTTCCAAATTAAGTTTTGTTGCATCTACACGACAATTTATCTGTGCATTACTCCATTTCAGAACTTCAAAACAAGAAACTATCAACTTCGTTCGAGAATTTCAACAAAAGCGATATATGCTTATTACACTGTATAAAACTGTAATAACACTGTAAGCTCAACCTGGTTTTATTGAAGTACTTGATTTATGCTGTAGTTGTTCTTCTTGAAACTCAATAACTTCGTAACAACCAACATCATCATTTACATAAGTATGATCCATGTCTATTCCGTAAAACACAAAACGTATATTTTTTTCTGAAAAAGAGAATGCAAATTAACTATGGTGTCTACTGAATAGAAAACAACTTGCCTTTCCACTCATATATTCGCATTATAGACAGTCTAATACCTGATACATAATGGTTACCTTGATTGGCGACTCAGCACTGTGTCCGTCACTAACATGCCAGTTCAAAATCCAAGCATACGGCCAATGGGTTTTGTATAAACATAAAATATTATCTTGTAGCCAAATGCCAATACAACGTTTCGTTTGAGTAACCGAAATTGCTTCTACAAAGTGATAGCTTTTCCAATGTATTTTACTCAACACACATATCGCCCGCAGTCTATTCTACAAAATCATACGCGTATTTAATTAGTCATAAACTTTTAATACCTCGCAACATAATGAGGCAATACAGAGGTTTGTTTGTGGATGGGAGTATAGTAACGGTATTAGCAAAGTCGCATAAAGCTTCCGTGTTTTGAACGTTGCGTTAATCGTATCGTGTGAAACCTTAACAGCCTATATCTGGTGAAATGCCTTGGCTTTCTTTCCAGGATATAAAAACTGAAATCCGTATTTGAAAACAGAATTTCAAGTTGTAAGAAAAATTGAAATTTAGAAATGAAAACATGCGCATTAAAACGTGTTTGCGGTTAGGAGGTGGAGTCTAATACCATTGGGGATGATAGATTTTGTACTTGCGGCAGTCCAATACAAGGCCTTTATTTTAGTATCAGTTTGATGTCGTTTTTTTTTTGCGGTTGTACCAACATGATTGAACGCTACACCGCACTTGATTTTGTTTGTACACTTCTCGCATTATGTGTTGTTTATCGAATCCAAATAATTAAATTAATTTATCAAACTGTGTCAGCCCAAACAGAAAGTGTTGTACACCATGTGCTCATTATTTGAACGGTCGTTAACATGGCGACATTTGAAACCTCGTTATACCAATAATAAACATTGATTTCAACACACGATTTTGTGCGTTTTTGAAACGCTAGATTTGTAGGTGAGCAGAAAAATTTTCTTTAAAATACATTGCAAGGCAATCAGAAAAAAATTTCCTATTGTGCATTGACGAAACCCTTGTGTACAATTACTATCTCACAATGCAATTGGATACGAAACCCGACGAATACTTTGACTGACTGACTGCCTATATTTCACCCATTGTGTCAGCTAAAATGGGAAAGCTTAAAGAGAAAGTAAATTGTATCGTAAGCTTTTTTTTAAACGTTCATAAATCTAGGAATTTTATAACCTCGTCAACCAGCACGATTCACGAGATGCGCATTTCGCTGCGGATTATATGTTTACACATCATGATCAAATCGTTTTAATTTGAAACCCTTATATGCCAGCATATCTATACAAAGACACAGAAATGTTACTATGCATAATCTACTGATTTTCCCTGTTGCAACGGCTTGGAGCTGTTTAACCAACAGTGACAAATTTAACCGATGATTAATAGATTTGCGTAAGGGTGGGGTAGACTTTGACGGACGCAATCTGATGTCAAATTTGGCTACAAACTGGTTTAAAATTATACTAAACACAACTTATGTCATAAAAAGGGCGATTATTTTTTGACCTAAAAATCGAAAAATTTTGACCTACTTTTTTTTTGAATTTTTTTTTGACCAAATTTTGACCTATAAAGAATTCAAGTAGTTAAATTACGCGTTATTGTACAAAAAGTTAAAATGTGGCTGAAGGCCAATCTAAAGAACGAAAGAACGTGCAAAAGTCTAACAGAAGGGGAAACTTTTTAGAAAATTTACACAGACCAAGCCTATTTTGAAAAGGGAAATTAGCTAATTAAAAATCAGTGTCAAAAAACTGCAGCTAAAACACAACGAAATCTATTCAATACATTTGTCTAAACGAAAGATACATAAAGTATTTAAAGCAAAATGGAAGCAAGAGCTGCACCTAACCTGCAGCTGCCGTAAAATGACTTGGGACCTACCAAAATTTTGCACGATTTGGGGTGTGTTGAGCATCACGCCATATCAACCTAATTATTTCACTTACTTGGTTTATGATTCACAATAAGTAGACAATAAAGTAGTTGCAACTGATTGGCAAGATTTAAAAGTTTGAAAGATATGTAGATATGCGACGTTTTATTGTTGTAAAAACTATGTGATGCTTGACAATAATACTCAGGACTATAAATATGTGGTAACTGTAAATCAAATCCCATGCAGAATTTTGCGGTATTGCTTTGTATAAGTGGCAGGCTGAATCAGTCGATCGTGTACAATTAAGAAAATTTTCGTCGATCTTAACGACTAACAAGTTGGCACCCGTACATTATACCAAGCCAGTGATTATGTATATACACATTTTACAATCACAGTTGTCTCATTTGCATTTTAGCAAGATAGACATTGATTCATATTGGATTTATCGATAAAATATCATAATTGTCGAACTTAAATCTCTCTTAGAATGAGCATAATCAACTGGAGTCTTTTCGTCCAACACAGTTCCTGGCAATCCGTTCCAATCTGTTCAAGCAGAAAAAAAAACTTGCAAAATAAAATTCATCAGTGGAATATATCGATAATAATTTTACTTGTAAAATCGTTGCAGTCCTCCAAATAGGAAGAATCTGGATTTTTCATTCCTCCAATACAAACATATTCACTTCGCCAATCGTTCACACTAAAAAAATTACAGCTGTTATGTGTAATATTGTTCTGACTACTTAGCACAATTGCTTTTGCACGTGGACGAAAAAAAACGCACTTTACGACAGGTTTCCTCCAATGATTTTCACTTGTGAAAACTCCAATTAATGAAAATGGGTAAATATCACTGCAGCAATCCAAACATCATAATAAATTTTGTAACTTTTTTTAGTTTAGTTTTCGATTATCACTTGAATGCGTACACCGGCTCCGTCGTCGATGTATTTGTTGTTGCAAGTCTTATTATTATGAATTAATGTTTTAATTATATGTGTAGCCGCAGCGCGTTTACCGCCTATCCACCAATTGAGTCCACACCTTTCAGCGCAATTGTGCTGCTATGAAATAGACTACCCGCCGAAATAAACTTAAATCAACTTAGCTCAGGTAAATTTTGTCGAGTAATGGGACTCTGGGTACGGGAATTCTGTTTTAGTTTCTAGGAAAACATAAGTAGCTAAGAGATAATTTTCCACATGGCGCTGCGGGGCTTAAATGGGACAAATTGTTCATATTGGTGTCTTTGTCGGACCATTTTCATGGAGACCACATGACAACTGTATGATTTGCTTTGGACCGCTTATGTAACTTGTGTGACATTTGCACCTACCTCACCGCAGGACACATTGCGTAGACGCTCCCTGTTTTTCCATAAGCACGAAACTGAACAAAACCGGTCGGTAGAGGTTTTACACTTGGTGGCAGCATCGAGTTAACCACTGAATCGTTTCCGATGGAAAATTCAACTGGTACTGAATGTACGTCATCATCATACAAGCAACCTGGACCTAAAATAACACGCTTGTTAAAGTGTTGTTACTTAACTGTTATGGAATATTAATAATTTTTTTTACTTACAAAAGTTGTCAGTTTCTGAAATAATTTCCAATATTTTGTAAGTAACAGCGTTGATCTCTGTTTTAGGTATCAAAACCCTATTTTTCCTGAAAATGTTTTTCGAAAAATCAAATAATGCGGTGTTTGTATGTCCATTGTCCTATAATACTTCACATTACCTCGATATCATCGTGCAACCGAAAAGTGTATTTGATACAGGTTTGTTAATTGTCCATTCAAATTGGTACCTTGTGCCGCCCGAGTTGTATAAACTGATAATAGGCATTTCAGACGATTGCCAGTCCTGTGTAAATAAACTATTCGAAAATGTTTGTTTGCACAAATTTAAATTCAAAACACAGATAAGCTAAAGAAGATAAAGAAAAAAACAACAAATTTTTCGTCTGTGCTAGAAAATCTAAGCGATAATTTTTGCAAAACATGGACAGTTAATGTAAAAATAGCAAAAAAAATGAAAATCTTAAATATCCTGGAATTAATAATCGACGATATTAAGGCTGTAATAGAAAATATTGTAAGGTTGTTATTGAATAACATTCTGAGCAGCAATTTTGTTATGGTAGTTACAAAAGATAACTGCGTTACTTGATACAATTAGTCGCTATTGTCATGGTGAAAACGAAAAACGTACCTCCATATTATTAACATAAAACCAAATATCACACACACTAGCATATGACGTTCCATTTCTACATAATGCATCATAATGTAAAAAGAAATTGTTAAAAGCATGGTTTCCCTGATACAGAAGTACTGAATCAGTTCCTGGACTGTGACTGTCTAACTGAAACGAAGAAAGGTTGATTAGAAAATTTAAAAACGCCATAAACCAGTATAAACGTACCTTAAAACTCATGTAATCAAAACAGTGGTCAAAGTTTCCAATACCAAACAAAGCAAAGTAGGGATGCGTTTTTCGACTTGAATACATTATATTTCCGATGCCGCATCTTTTGTAGTTGAATATTAAAGTACAATTTTAGCAAAAACAAACAAAAGTTTGCAATTTCAACTTACGTAGAATCCAAATCATAATACACATAACTACTAAAACAATCGATTTGATATTCGTATGGATAACCACAATGCTGGTATACTTCTAATGTGACCTGAACAAACACATTTAATATAACTTCCGTGATAATATCAGAATAGCAATAACTTACCCACATTCCGTAATCGTCTCCAAACAAATTACTATCATACATTAAAAAAGAATCAGAACCATATTCGTAAAAATAGAAATCAGTAATTAAACTTGTGATTTCTGTGGATTTTCCCTCGAGTCGATTAAACATTGAATTCACATCAGGATAAAACACTTTAGTCAAAGATAAAACATGCATTAGTTCAGAGTGAATTAATTTACCAAAGTTGGGAAGATTCGCTTTTTAATGTTTGTTAGAGTTCAACCGCAGGCCAATATATACTCACTATTAAAATACAGAATTTCATGCACATTTATTCAGCAATTGAAACTTTCAACATTTATACATTGGTGCACTTTAAAGGCAAACAATAATGGTCAATAATGCTATCATCTTATATTTGCAAAAGGCACCTTTCAGCTTATTTCGTACCATTCTTGGGTTTCAGTCGATAACGAGAATTAAACATTTTGTGCAAATTTCCTCCGTATATTTGCATAAATCCGTTCTCTGTTTGATATTGCAAAATACTGTGCTCTCTGCTGGCCTCCAGTGGCGTTTGACTAGGTACATGACGTAACATAATGTCTTTTCCCTGAAAACACATTCCCCGTAGCAATAAACGTTATATCACCATTAATCAATCTTCACCTGATATTCAAAATAAGCTTGACTTTTAAAATCTGATCTTGTACAAGTAGCGAATGCTCCGAAAGCGTTTGTGTTCATCCAATTTTGATAATCTGGAATTCCAGAAACACGTCAATTTTTTTGGCCCAAGTAAAATATTATAATATAATTTACCCATAACGGATTCGTTTTTGCTTGACGACTTAACAAACCACAAATCACTATAACTTTCTTCTAAACTAAAAGCATTGTCGTTAATTGTTGCCGCGAGAATTCATCCACCACCAGCAGCTATCATGTCACAGTAAACCTATGAACGAAAATCGCTGGTTTGAGACAATTTGTATTTCGGCCGACTACGCTGTTTTGCAATGTTTCGGTTTCGGCCCAAATTTTTAGAAAATTTGACCAAAACCGCATTTTTTAATTGCATGGAATTAATACCTAAACTTTTTTTTAGACAATAAGAAATATTAAATATCAACTAATTGTTGTAATCCGCAAAAGTTTAACAAAGCTTACGCATTGTGAAAGTGGTATGGAGTGTTCCAATTGAACTTACTTGCATCAACAACACAGGTTTAGTCAAATACCTCTACCAGAAAGGGAATTTTAGGTTCGACCTGTTTCGGCCGTAACTATTCGGCTTTGTGGCCGAATATTCGGTTTCTGCCAGAACCTTGTTAGGCGGGTTATAATAAATAAATAAATAAATAGTAAAGTAAAAGCTTGTACTGTAGACGCAAACACATTTTATTTTTCCAAACAATCTTTACTGTTGATTTATTTTGGGCTTTGTATGTTCAATATTAAGGTATCCAACATCACATAAAGTAACAGATAAGCTTATATTGGGATATGATATACTAATTAACGTAATTAAATTTAAATAAACGTTGATGTATATGTAAGAACTGTCGTTGTTAGTTGTGATGACGTTTCATTCAATTAATAAATACGAAACAATACCTCAAACGAATGCAATGACGGCTGTATTACGTAGATTCCATCTTCAAACCCAGCATCTCTCAGTTCAACACACGAACGGGCAGGATTGGGGAAAGTAACAAGTGGTGGTTTCGTTACCATAGATTCTGTTGTGTTTAAAGTTGCTTGTCCAGTTGTTTGTGGTGCTGCGCAATACAGACATTGCAATAAAAGTAACTTTTATTGATCCTAGTTATAGCAACATAATTTAAACGCGTCTTCCTGCCATTTTTCAACCACTCGCATACTTACGGTTTAAGAAACTTGAGTACGGTTTATGACTTACTTTGATAAGATTCTTCGTATATATTCTGAAACAACAAAACGTGCAGTCTGGAGGCAAATGCAAGTTCAGTATACTTTGACAATTTATTGCACCTGTATTTGTGTGAAATTGAGTATTCCGAAAACCAGACCCAATGCAGCCAGCATACCAACCGCGCACACCAAGGCTACAACCCATTTTGATGTTTTTGGCTTTGCAAAAATATTTCCTGTTTTTTCGCCTGACTGCGTTTCGACTTTTTCTGTTACAAGACATTGCATCTCTAAATGTTGCCCCAACCAACCCAAAAGCAGAAACTTCGTTGCATTAAAAACAGTTGCCGACGTTATAATAAAACGTTTACAAAACAACCTACTGGAATTGTGTACAGTTTCGCGTGTTGGTGTCGTTTTAATGGATTCTTCATATACGTCAGTGGAAGACTCCGCGTACACATTTGTAAATGCCCCCTGTTGTTCTAGTTTGAAGGGGAGAAAGTCAGAGTAAATTATTCCAGAATAATAATGTGTGTTTGTGTTATATTCCGACAAACATTTTGATGACAAAAAGGGTCTACATTTTTGCCTTTTTGGGCAAGGTTAAAAATATGTTTTAAAATACAACATAATTTAAATACAAAAATATTACCTCGTTTCTTTTTAATATTTGCAGGCTGATAACGACCTTGTTTGAGCTCAATAGTTTCGTAGTCACCAGCATCATTATTCACATAAGTATGAGCCATGTTTGATAAAAACCTGTAAAACCTACAACTCACCTTAGACATCAGCTGGATGAAGTGGAACATACATGTTTTATTTAAATTATGTTCTCTTTAAATCAATTAAGCTTTTGCAGGTGTCCTATACAATCTAAAGAAAACGCTCTGACTTAAAAAGGAAGTAGTCCAAGCCATATGAACATTGTTTAAACCAGGGTTGTGCCACCTGCGGCCCGCGGGCCAAATGCGGCTCTTGATTAAAGGTTGTGCGGCCCGCTGAGACGCTTGGATTTCAATAGTACTGGCGAATAACTCCAACCATTGCATATTTTTAACCAGATTATTGCGCCCGATGCTATTATCCTGCGACCTGGCAATATGTGGCTAGAATCAAATGCGAATTTTACTTGTAGTTAAGCAAATTTGGTATGCAACAAAGTAAAATTACCTTGTTTTATACACAAGTGCAGCCCGCGATCTAGTTTTGGCAATTCTATTTGACTCCACAGAAACAAAGGTTGCACAACTCTGGTTTAAACAGCCGAAATCCTGACTCGATTTAAAGACTCCACGAAACACGAATTACACCTTTGAAAGCATTGGGGTCGATATCGCAAAAATGCTACCGTTTGGCCGTTTCCAGTATCAACGTTTTACTGATAACATACGTCTACAGTCTGAATTTTTTTTTACCTTTTTTCTTTTATTTTTCTGAGGTAAATTTGTGCGCTGACTCAAATAGAGCAGTGCCAAGTCACACAATTGGACAAGAACTTGCGTCATTGTAGACTATGTCCATAGCATTGCTCTTGATTCTGTTCAGTTACAATTCTCAGTTACTGACGCGCAACGTTTTGTTGAATTGAGTTAGTTGGAATAAACTTATAAATACGCAACACAAATAATCTCTTTAAATTACTTAATTCATACCATGTAAAAAGTTACATTTTTAAATGCTTTTAATGACTGCTGACTGCTAACCAATCGTTTTCCCAATGCTAAACAGAAAGTAACGTACATCATGTTCAGGTGGTGTAAACGGCAGTAAACCGTTATCACAAATGATGCACAATAAAACCGTTGGCAAGGGAGTGCAGTGTTTGTCAAAGTCGTAAATAGCTCCGTTGCTGTTTCGCGTTAGGTTTTTTTTATGTACGAATTGTGTCTTGTACAATATACTCCTATATTAGTTTAAACCAGTTTAGTAACCCTGCTAATGTCCTGTCTTATGTTGTTCGACAAGAATATGTTGCTTTATTTGAAATATTTTTTGTTACATGTTTTTTTAACTGGGACAGGTGTACTTCACAACTAAAGGAAACCCTCTGACTAAACAGAAAGTAGTTCAAGCCTTATGTCTATTGTTTAAACTGCCGAAAACCTGACTTGATTTGAAAACCCGTTAAAGCATTGTGTCGAAATTGTAAAGAATCTGCCCTTTAGCCTTTTTTACGTCTCAACGTTTTGTTGATAACATACGTCTGTAGCCTGAATTTTTTGATCTTATTTCGTTTTATCCTGCTGAAATGAGTTTGCGCGTTTACTTAAACAAAATAATTGAAATTAAGCGGTACCAAGTCACACAATTGGACAAGAACTTGCGCATTGTACACTATATAAACATCCTGTTTTCACCTCTTGATTACTGATGTATTTCAATCTTTTCTTGAATTTCCAAATTAGAGAGGAAAGATATTCACATTTCCTTAAAAGTGTGTATATTTCAACATTTTAACAACGAGCTGATTGGGATCGACAAACTAGGTAAACTTTATATTTTTAAAAAACAACAACACTTTAAATAACTGCTGCCTGCTTACACAGCGTTTTCCACGTGCCAAACAGAAAGTAATGTACATCACGTTTAAGTGGTATAAACGGTAGTAAACCTATCGCCTTAAAAGAATCGTTATCACAAATGATGTAGGACAATATAAATGTCAGCAAGGCTGTTCAATATTTGTCAAAGTCGTTAAAATCTCCGAACTTGTTTTGCTGTTTCACGCTAGGTTTTTATGTACGAATCTTGTACAATAAAAACCTGTATTGGTTTAATCCTGCTAATGTCATGTTTTAGACCCGAGTTTCCGTTCAAGTAAAGTTATAGAAAATGGAGTCAACCTTGCTACAAACTCACATATTGCAATTGTCAAATGTAGAATCTGATAATGTTTACTTTCACTTTCTTTATCAACATTAAACTTCAAAACGTGCCCTATGAAATCTATCTCTTATAATAAATTTGTTGTGTTTAAAACTTCGGAAAGCTTTGTTATTTAAAGTGGCTCATTGGGCGTTTAGAAATAAAATAAATGTTGCTTTTTTACAAGCTCAGAGGAACGCGCTGCGTCACATTAACGCAGTTGAGTGTCTGTCATACTTGGATGACTTTTGCAAGATACATAGTATAGAAATGATCTTTAACAGTACTATCTGCATCTTTTGCCATCAGCTTGATGACAAATATTTTTGTGAATAAATAGAGTTTTGTAAATATTATCACACTGTTTTTTATTTAATTTTATTGCCAATCGCGCAGGTTGTACTTTTGTCTGACATAAAAACCCAAAATAAAATACAAAATCAAACAGAAAGAAAACATCCACCAAGAATATTTTTTATTTACTTATTTTTTTATTTACCTAATAGGTTAAATTAAAACCCTTATGCTTGGTTTTTATTGAAAGATTTTCAACCGAAGATAAGAAGCTAAAGACGCATGATCGAACCCCAGTGCCTTTTTAAACAAACCAGCACATCCAGGTACCTACAGTTAAAGTCTCACCACCGGTTAAATCAAAGCCTTTGTATATCAAAGTGCCGAACAGATCAAGGAACGGGCGCCTGAAGGATCACCAAAAAGTCGTAGCAAAATGGATTTCGTTGAAATCTCTGACACAAATTTAGTTGACCAAATATGTTACCTTCCAGAACGTAGAAAAATAAATATATTTACATCATACTAAAAATTTCCATCAACATGCGTGCTAAGGTGAAATATACTACACGTTTACCACATTTTTACCTCCTCTAGTAGTTTTTATAATAGTATGCCGACGTTTCGATGCCTCATACGAGACACTTTCATCAGGGCAATGAAATAAATTCGTTATATACCAACAAGGGCGGTAAAACAAACACAAAATGCGGTGTTAAAAAACGCAGTGCGCATCAATGGTCGAGTGATAGTACCTAGCTTAATGGTGCAAAAGCGACTGATAAGTAAAAATTAGATAAGTAAAATCCGTTTCAACGTTTATCGTCTTGTGACCATCAGTTTCCGTCGCTATTACGTTGGCGGAAAAAAGTCAATGGTGTAATTATGGACAGTAAAACGCAATAGGCCCTGCGGTTAAACGGCTACCTGAACTGGATTATAATTGACCGAAAAACCAAGGGAAAACCGACTTCAACAAACGAGGTTTCCTAGAGTCGCGAAACATACACTTGCACACCAACACGGTGAACGTTAAAACGGTCGTTCTAATGCCGACAAATTATCGGTCGCTTTTGCACCATTGGGCTAGGTGTTATCACTAGATCATTAGCGCGCACTGCTTTTTTTATTGTATGTGTTTTACCATCCTTGCTGCTATGTAACAACTTTGTGTTCTCAATTTTTGTCATTGCCCTGATGAAGATGTTTCGTGTGGAACATCGAAACGTCGGCATATTACAATCAAAACTGCTGGAAGAACGAAAAATTTGTTGATACATTATGCCTGGCTGCAACAGTTTATACATGTTACACATTACTTTCCACGATGTAATTAAGACCGAAGTATGAAGCATTCGAAATCCATAACATGCAAAACAACTAATTTGTATTTAAACACTCAAATTCTACTTTGTTTGAACAATTTTGCAAACCTAACATACAGACTCTTTGCGACATTATAATGTTTTCTAAACATAGCACAGGCTTGCAAACAGAATAAACATTAATGCAATCAACAATCTGCAAATAAAAATGTGTAAGTCTGCCGGCACCATTTGGGTTCGCAATATGACAGTCAGCTGTGCAACAATTTTGTTTTCCAGCGTGTCCCATTACAAGCGCCATTCATATTGATATAAAATTGGCCAAATTAACTGCAATGACAGATTTTCATTAGCGCTGGCAAAATTCTTAGGGCTTGTCAAGTGTTTAAAATTCACCTGCAAATGTAATGCGGGAAACACCTGCAACTTTCATCTGAAGTAATATGTTTCGCTGTAGTCAATGTAACGAACGAGTATACACTTTTCTAGTTGGCGTTTTGACACGCGCAACAAACAGATATGTAAGTACGTCAAAGCTGTATAAAGCACATTGCCTAAACTGCAACTGAGTAAGCATTGTTTGGTAAAAATGGTGCATAAATTTTTGGTGATACGTTGGAGTTATCTGAGACATCTAAATGTATTGAGACATCGAAATATTAAGTATAGATAAAATGTGAACTTAGTTTTGAACTCTCTTTACCAATGATGCATTTTGCTTATACTCAGTCAGGAAATAGGTGTGGGGCTTTAAGTTTGTTTATACCAGTGGTCCTCAACAGGGGGTCCGCGTCAACTTGTTGATTCGAGCACAACGAGATTGATTATTAAAAGCACAAAAATAATTAAAACTCAAAAGGGTTCGCAATTAGATAACAGTATCGAAAAGGGACTCCAAAAGGCACAAACGTTGCACTCAGACCTACAAAAAGTTTGTTTGCCTTATTTTTCCTGCCTTGTTTCGCGCTAAATAAATTCCGGGCTCTTGGATCGCGCAGAAATAACCGAGAGTTCGCCTATGGTGCGTTTTTCTGCGTGTCAAGTAGCAATGCAGTTGTCTAGTCATTTATTTCCACAAACGGCTGATGTGACCTCAAAATGACTTCAAACATTTTATCTAGTAAACTAAGATATGCACCGAAAATCGCAGTACGAATGAAAGGTGATTGAAGGTAAGATTAGGTGAGGCGTCACTACGCATAGTTTTATCTGGTCTCTTCGGTCAGGAATGGATTTGGTCAAACTTATATTGTGGCGAAAAACAAGATGGGGTAATTTTTTCCAAATCATGTTTAAATATTGTTTTAAAAAAGGCACACACTTTACATTGTTTAATCCATAATAATAAAAACCAGTTACTAGTGTGAGCGATTTGGAAAAATGGGATGTTGTTTATGTACGTGTCTGACTACTTTACAGTTAAAATTCAATAATATATATACAAAAAACTTCAAATAGAGCACTGTCAAGTCACACAACCGACAAAAACTTGCTTTATTGGAGACTATGTCCTGAAAGCTGCTCACTGTTATTCAAGAATTTTTAGTTACTAATTCCTTTCGTCTTTCTCTTGAATTTTCTGTGTACAGTGGTAGGTATTCACAGTACTTTACAGAGTTTTCTGTTTGAACATTTTCCCAAGTTCAACGAAAAACTAGAGTTGATTTGTTTAAACTATTAAATACTCAGCGTATACAATCTTTTTATAACCATCTCAATATCATAACATGGAAAAGTTTGCATATATATATGAAATACTCATGAAAAGTAATGCATATTACGTACAACGTGTTTATTGTTGTTCAATACAAGTAAAAAAATCATTATTTCAACCTCATGAAATAGAAAACAGTAATAAACGAGAACATCCACAATGCTGAAGCCTACCAATGTTAAAACGAACCAGTTTTTAATTTGTGTAGATGAAAATAAACAATGCCATGCTTGGCTGTTATTGATTTTAATGAAACATTTTCATCCGAGTTTATGAAGCAAAAGATCGGGTGATCGAACCCAAGTGTTTTATTTTATTATCGTTTAGAATTTCCTTTAAGTAAACTAATCGGATATCCTATGGACTGGCGCCGAAGTTCTTACTTAATTTACAATACATTTTAATGGTCTGGTGAACAACATTTACGGTAGATATTCTTATTCTGTGTGATACATGCTTTTTACTCTGTTCAGAAACAGAATCCCTACAAAAAATTTTTGTCAAGTTAAGGAAACCTTTTAGTGAACATCAATCACACTGGTAAAGTTACTTTTTGTTGTGAGTCAACAAGTGTATTTTCAAACTTGAAACGACATTGAATGGCTTTTCACAAATTTCACATCAATTGATATTTTTTGTGTGAGAAAACATGTGTCTTTTTAAACTTCCAGACTTGGTACATGTTTTGTCACAAACATCGCATCGATGAGGATTTTTTTCAGTGTGGGTTCGCATGTGTCTTTTCAAATTTGAAATGATACTGAAACTCTTTTCATAAACATTACATCGATGAGGTTTCTCTTCAGTGTGGGTTAGCATGTGTCTTTTCAAATTTGAAATGACACTGAAACTCTTTTCACAAACATCACATCGATGAGGTTTCCGTTTAGTGTGAGTCAACATGTGTCTTTCCAAATCTCTAACACGAGCAAACCGTTTCTCACAAACATCACATCGATGAGGTTTCTCTTTAGTGTGAATCAACATGTGTCTTTCCAAATCTCTACCATGAGCAAACAGTTTCTCACAAACATCACACCGATGAGGTTTCTCTTTAGTGTGAGACAACAAGTGTCTTTTCAAAGTTCCACACTGTGTAAATCTTTTATCGCAAACATAACATCCATAAGGTTTCTCTTTAGTGTGAATCAACATGTGTTTATTCAAATCTTCACCACGAGCAAACTTTTTTTCACAAACATCACATCGATGATGCTTTTCTTTAGTGTGAGTCAAAATGTGTCTTTTCATAGTTCCACAGTGTGCAAATCTTTTAGTGCAAAAATCACATTCGTAAGGTTTCTCTTTGGTGTGGGTCAACATATGTCTTGTCAAATCTCCACTTTGGGTAAATCTTTTATCACATGTATCACATCGATGCGGTTTCGCGTTTGCGTGAGTCAACATGTGTCTTTTTAAAATCCAACTCTGGATGAAAGTTTTTTCACAAACATCACATCGCTGAAGTTTCTCAAGGCTGTGTTTCAACATAGGTCGTTTTACATTTCCACTTCCCAAAAACCTTTGATCACAAATATCAGCTTGATCCACGCCGAAATCCGTTGATGTCATCTCTCTTTAAATTATTCAGGTATTATAAATAAAAAATGTTTATGCTGTTTTTCGACTTATGTGTTTTGAGATGAAACAAGATAGACTTTTTTGTTCATCTAACAAATGTAAACAATTGATCCGACGTTTCAACGTCATATACGCGCTGTCTACATCAGGGTCAGCTTCCCAACACAGTCGCTGTTACAACAACCCGAGAGTGAACATGACGAAGACACTGGCGCGAAAACGAAGATAAAAACGTGGGTCAAAATCGTAGATTAACATAACAACTGATGTTCTAAAGTCAATTAGCTATCAGTCGCTTGGAACTGGTTAACAAAGGTTTTTATCTACGTTTTTGCGCCAACGTCTTTCTGGTGTTTACTCTCGGGGTGCTAAAGACTGCATCGGATAGCTGACATTATCTTGGTGAAGCCGGATGTTTAAAGAAACTTGTTTGCAATATGCCTGGTGCTGGTAGTAACACTATATTCACTGAAACAAGTTGTTGGGATATACACAATTGTTTTACACATTTTCGGCTATTCCAGCAGTTTTTATTTTAATATGCCGTCACTTCGATGTCCCATACGAGACATCTTCAGCAGGGTAATGACAAAAATTGAAATCTCAAAAGTGTTATATAACAAGGGCGGTACAACACACACAAAGGCGGTGGTAAAAACGCAATGGCCGATTGATAACCACATAACCCCGAGCTCAATGGTGCAAAAGCGACAGATAAGCATTAGAACGTCCGTTTTAACGTTCATCGTGTTGGTGTGAAAATGTATGTTCCGCGACTCTAGAAAACCTCGCTTGTGGAAGTCAGTTTCACTCGCTAACACCTTGGCAGCAGAATCGTTATTGGTGTGATTATGTAGCATGTTTTGCTAATGCCGATTTTTTTGCTTCTTCTTGGCCACAGTTTATTTTTGAGCTCGTTTTGTATACCAATGATGCATTTTGCTTGCACTGAGCCAGGAAATAGGTGTGGAGCTTGAAGTTTAGATCAAGGGTCCCGCGTCAACTTGTTAATTGGCTCATAACGAGATTGATTATAATCAATTAAACTATTAAAAGCACAAAAATAATTAAAGCTCAAAGGGGGTTCGTAATTAGATAACAGTATCGAAATGGGACCCAAAAAGGCACAAACGTTGCACTCAGACCTACAAAAAGTTAGCTTGCTTTATTTTTCCTGTCTTGTTTTGCGCTAAACATATTTCGGGCGCTCATATCGCGCAGAAATAAGCGAGAGTTTGACTACCGTGCGTTTTTTCGCGTGTCAAGCAGCTTGAACCTGTGGTTCATGGTTCGTTGGCAAAAGTAAATGATGATTATCTATTTGCCTTAAATGTAATAATTTATGATACTGTAATGATTACCTTTCATGTTGTGTTTTACAATTCAATTTAATGCGCTTAATTAGCCAGTGTTACAGCATGCTACTCAGCACTGGGGACTAATTGGTATAAACGCATAAATGTATGATAAGCATTCCACCAATCTAAGCAATAACATCCAATAAAATCCTGTATGATTACCAATGTACAAAACCACGTAATATAAAGCTATTTTGGTTTGAAATTATATAACAATACACATTTAATGATTTATAGCCCTAAACTGTTATGTGAGCTAAAAATGACGTCGAGCATTTTATTTAGAAAACTAAGGTGCTCGCCGACAATCGAAGTGCAAAATAAAGGGGTAACAGGGTAAGGATAGACCACCAAGCATAGTGTCAATCAAAATCTTGAATTTTCTATTTAGGTTTGTCTGTTTAAACATTTTACCCAATGTCAAACTAGAGTTAATTGGTTTAAACTGTTAAACATTCAACGCCTTAAATATTTTAAAAATTTTGAAAGTAATGTACATTATGTACAACGTGTTTATTGTTGTTCAATCCCAGTAAAAAGTCATTTTGAAATACGACCACTGAAAATACAAAACAGCACCATACGAGAATTTTTTTGTAATATTGTAAAGGCATTCCTAATTTAAAGCAATCGGATATTTTCATTGACAGCTGCCAAATTTCCCCAAATTTCCCCACATAATTTATGCAAGATTTGAATGGTTTGGTGAACAACGTTAACTGTACATAGGGTGACCTTTATTATTGTTGCTCTGTGAGATACATGTTTCTTGTTAGGAAACAAAATCCGCACAAAAAGGCAATGTTTTAGCCCAAGTAAACATTTTAATGAACATCACACCGGTAAAGTTACATTTTCTGGTGAGTCAACATGTGTCTTTTCAAATTTCCAGAGTGGGTAAATGTTTTGTAACAAACATCGCATCGATGAGGTTTCTTTTTAGTGTGAATCAACATGTGTGTCTTCAAATTTCCATGTTGAGTGAATTTTTTACCACAAGTATCACATCGATATCGTCTCTCATTAATGTGAATCAGCATGTGTTGTTTCAAATCTCCACTACGAGCAAACCCTTTCTCACAAACATCACATCGAAAAGGTTTCTCTTTAGTGTGGGTCAACATGTGTGTTTTCAAATTTGAATTAATCCTGAATCTCTTTTCACAAACAACACATCGATAGGGTTTTTCGTTAGTGTGAGTCAACAAGTGTCTTTTTAAATTTCCACTCTGTGTAAATCGTGTATCACAAAGATCACATCGATAAGGCTTCTCATCTATGTGAACCAACATGTGTTTTTTCAAAACATCTTTACGCGCAAACCGTTTTTCACAAACGTCACACCGATGAGGTTTCTCATTGGTGTGTGTCACCATGTGTTGTTTCAATATTGCAAGCCGAATAAATGTCTTTCCACAAACATTACACTGATAAGGTTTTTCTATGGTGTGAGTCAACATGTGTCTTGTCAAATCTCCACTTTGGGCAAATCTTTTATCACATGTATCACATCGATGCGGCTTCGCGTTTGCGTGAGTCAACATGTGTCTTTTTAAATTCCAACTCTGGGTAAAAGTTTTTTCACAAACATCACATCGCTGAAGTTTCTCATGTCGTTTTACATTTCCACCTTCCAAAAACCTCTGATCACAAATATCAGCTTGATCCACGCCCATATCCGTTGATGTCATCTCTCTTTAAATTAGTTATTCAGGTGTTATAAAAAATCGTTTTGCTGATCTACGATTGATACGTTATAAGCTGAAAAAAGATAGACTTTTCTTTTGCCTGGCAAATGTAAACAAGTCATACGATGTTTCGACCGCTTATACGGGGGTCTACACCAGGGTAACGTGAGCTACCCAAACAGTAGTTCCTATAGCACCCCGTGAGTAAACAAAAAAAGACACTGGCGCGAAAACGGCGAAAATACGTTGATAAAACGTGGATAAAATTCCTAAGTGTTGTAAATGCGACCTATAGCTAATCGGCATTAGAACATCTGTTTTTATACTCATTTTGAAGTGTAGGTACCTTGTAATACTGGTTCGTTTGTGATGTACGCTTAACAAACTGTACCAACCAAGGGTGTCGAAATTTCTGTATCCAAGAATAAAATATGGCCGTTTTGTCTACAAACTGACCAGCACATCCAGGTACCAACGGTTTAAACCAAAGCCTTTGTATATCAAAGTGCCGGACAGATCAATGAACGGGCGCCTGAAGGAACACCAAAAAGTAGTAGCAAAAATGGGTTTCGTTGAAATCTTTTTTTTTTTCGTTTCGGAACGTAGAAGCACAAACATATTTACATCATACTAATAATTTCCAACAACATGCGTGCTAAGGTGAAACATACTACACATTAAAAATTTTTTCATCCAGTAGTTTTTATAATAGCATGCCGACGTACTGATATCCATATTCGACACCTTCATCAGGGCACTGACATAAATTATAAACTAAAAGTTGTTATATAGCAACAAGGACGGCAAAACAAACACAAAATGCGGTGGTAGCTCAATGGTTCAAAAGCGACTGATAAGTTAACGTCCGTTTTAACGTTTATCATGTTGGTGTGAAAATGTATGTTCCGCGACTTTAGGAAACATCGCTTGTGGAAGTCGGTTTGATGAGGTTTCTCTTTGGTGTTAATCAACATGTGTGTTTTCAAATCTCTTCCACGAGCAAACCGCTTCTCACAAACATCACAAAGATAACGTTTCTCTTTGGTGTGGGTCAACATGTGACTCTTCAAATTTGAAATGACACTGAAACTCTTTTCACAAGCAACACATCGATGTGGTTTCTCTTTAGTGTGAATCAACATGTGTGTTTTTAAATATCTACCATGAGCATAATTTTTTCACAAACATCACATCGATGAGGTTTCTCTTTAGTGTGAATCAACATGTGTGTTTTCAAATTGGAAATGACACTGAATCTTTTTTTGCAAACATCGCATAGATACAAACGCGACAAAGGGCGTGGTGTACGTAATATCCTGTGGAGAGTGCACTTAGATTAACGTCGACGAGATATGGAGGTCTTTGAATACGCGCCGAAAAGAACATAAAAGGGATGCGGCCAAGAAAGATGCAAAAAATCGGCATGAGCACTTGTTGAACATTCAATCTCACACCAACACGATGAACGTTAAAACTTACGATATTATCCGTCGCTTTTGCACCATTGAGCTAGTTGTTAACACTCGAGCATTGGTGCGCACTGCTTTTTTAACCACCGGGCATTGTGTGTGTTTTACCATCCTTGCTGCTATGTAACAACTTTGTGTTCTCAATCTTTGTCATTATCCTGATAAAGGTTTCTGATATGGGACATCGAAACGTCGGAAGATTATAACAACTGCTGGAAGAGCTAAAAGTTTCTTGATACATTATGTCTGGCAGCAACAGTTTATTCCTTTTACACATTATTTCCCCAATGTAATAATAAAGAAGTATGAAGCAATAGGTTAACATAACATGTAAGCAACAAATTTCTTCAATCTCAACACTCAAATTTTACTATGTTTAAACAAGTTTGCAAACGTATAATGTTTTTTGAACAATGCACCGGCTTGCAAACAGAATCAACATAAATGCAATCAACAATCTGCAAATTAAAATGTGTAAGTCTGCCAGCACTATCTGGGTTCGCAAATTACGGTCAGCTGTGCAACATTTTTTTTTGTTTCTAGCCTGTCCGATTACAAACGTCATCTATATTTAAAATTGGCAAAATCAACTGTTCGGAACGATTTTCAATAGCTCTGGCAAAATTTATGTTTGTCTAATACTCTAATATAGACCCGCATGTGTAATGCGCAAAACACCTGTAACTTGAATAAGAAGCAATATATCTCGCTGTAGTCAATGTAACCAACAAGTAAACACCAATCAAGTTTGCTTGTTTCTCCTTATTGCTAAGTAAGTTGAGTAAAGTAAGTAAAGTCAAAAAAATCAAAGCATGTTGCCTTTTGTAAACTCCAATTGAGTAAACAACGTTTGATTTAAAACGTGCATATATGTTTTGTGATACATTTGAGTTGAGACATGTAAATATTAGCAAGTATAGATAAGACTTAAAAAGTACGAAGAGAAAAGGGGTTGCAACAATGTTAGTGCTCAGTAGTGCTGTTTGGTTGATGTTAACTGCTTTATTGACTTGTATGCTATATAATGTATTGGTTTATTACCTATGTACTTTATTCTATTTGGATAAGAAATAGCTGAACTCGTGTTGTTAATAACTAAAAGAGTTTCCAAAAGAACTACTGTTTAACACTATACATATATTTAAACTGGACAAAGTCAATTGTACTCATCGTCTTTTTGTCTTACGTAAAAGCTGTTTCTCGGTCATCATACAATTGCTGAGTCACCGTTATGAAAAATAATTTCACAATTATCCAGTTTTGTGTGTGCTTTTACTCTTTGTATCAACTACTAAACAAGAGATCGAAACCTTGTTTTGTTTAAACAGGAAAAAAACAGAGTTTGAACACTTTATTGTCATAACCGAACAAGTATGTATGTTATAACAAACATATAAATATTTTAACGTTGGAATTGGTAAAGTTAAGAAAATTTGAAAATTCCGAACCAAAAAGTGCTTACAGGTGTATGCAATCACCTACAAAGTTTGTTTGGTGCATATATTGTTAAAGCTAACAGAGTTTGAAAATTCCACATGATAATTGGTCCTAGTTTTACGAAAAATATCTTTTGTTGTAAAGAAATTGGAAAAAATGCAGAAAAACCTCAAATGTATGTCAAGAAAAGGTTGCTATTACAAAATGCTGTTGAAGTAGAAATAACTAAATTCGCAAGCAAATCTTTGTCATTTTATTTACAAAACAGGTTTGTCACATTCATGTGTCTTCACTAGAACTGCTTTAATTTTTCCCTTCATTTAAACCTATTTAATTGCACCATTTTTAACTGAATTTAGACAAAACAATTTTTGAAGAATATTATATCGGACTGATTACAAATGAAATTTCAGATTATAAAAACTATTTTAACCCTAAAATATTCATGTTTGTCGCTTGGACCTCACGGGTGTATGCATAAAACAACTAGTTTTAACCATGACTGACAAATAAATAGTTTTCCTTGCATTATTTTTCAGTAACATTCAACAGAAAATAAAACAACATAGCTTATTACTGTACTGGCTTAACTATTCCTTGGAAAGTTCGCCTTAGATTTGAAACAAATTTAACGAAAGTGAATAAGATAAATTGTAGTACAATGTATTTTTTTCTCGTTTAATGATTTTAAATAATTTGTGAGCACTTTTGATTGGATTAAATTAATATTGTTTGGATGTTGTTTGCAAAAGTGTAGGGAAAAAATTCTGGTTTGTAACTTAAAAGCTAGATAAATTTCCTGGTTCATGTGTATATTGTAATACCTGATTTGTTGGTTTTAAAGTTCATCATTATATTTTCGATTAGATTTAGGTTTCTAACCTAACAATTCTAAACCAAGACCAGTTTTATTTTATGTTCTATAAACGCTTAAAACGATGAGCAGTTCCCCAAGTATGTTTAGGCACGACTCGCCACAGCCGAGATATTTATTTAACATGAGCAATATTTTCAACTTGGACAGAAAACGTTACATATAAAAAATTTACAAAGTTTTGGAATCGCTGTAGTCACTGAGAGCACAAATACGTTCATAGTAAAAATATCCATTGAATTCTCAGGTGAAAACTTGTTTTCGCAATAAAACTTTGTTTCAGCATTTTAATTTGGACTTTCCCTGCGAAAGCAAACTCTTTTAGCGAACCTCACGTCGATGATTTTTTTTATTGGAGTGTGTCAACATGTGTGTTTTCAAAGTACTGCCACAAGCAAACCGTTTCTCACAAACAGCACACTGATGAGGTTTTTCTTTAGTGTGAGTCAACGTATGTCTTTTCAAGTCTATACCACGAGCAAACCGTTTCTCACAAACATCACATCGATGAGATTTCTCGTCAGTGTGAATCAACATGTGTGTCTTTAAATCACTACCACGGGCAAACCGTTTCTTACAAACAAAACATCGGTGAGGTTTTTCATTCAAACTTCCACTCTGTGTAAATCGTGCATCACAAAAATCACATGGATAAGGTTTCTCATCTGTGTGAACCAACATGTGTTTTTTCAAATCTCCACCACGAGCGAATCGTTTTTCACAAACACCACATCGGTGAGGTTTTTCATTGGTATGAGTCAACATGTGCTCTTTCAAATCACCTTTACGAGCAAACCCTTTTTCACAAACGTCACATCGGTAAGGTTTTTCATTGGTGTGTGTCACCATATGTTTTTTTAATACTCCAAGCAGAGTGAATGTCTTTTTACAAACGGTACACTGATAAGATTTTTCTTTGGTGTGGGTCAACATGTGTTGTTTCAAAATCCAACTTTGGGCGAATGTTTTTTCACAAACATCACATCGATGAGGTTTCTCTTTAGTATGAGTCAACATGTGTCTTTTCAAAATCCAATTTTGGGCAAATGCTTTTTTACAAACATCACATCGATGAAGTTTTTTAATGCTGTGTTTCAGCATATGTCGTTTTACATTTCCACCTTCAAGATACCTTTGATCACAGCCAAAATCCTTTGATGTCATCTCTCCTAAAATTAGTTATTCAGGGTATTATACGTGAACTGATTTGCGATGAATATGTTATGAGCTGAAACAAGATAGAATTTTTTGGTTGGCTTGGCAAATGCAAATATGTCGTCGGACGTCTCTACCTCATATACAGGGTGTCTACATCAGTGTAATGTCAGCTACCCAACATAGGCGTTAGCACCCTTGGAGTGGAAACGAAGATAATAACGTGAATCGTAGATAAGTGTTGTAAATCCGACTGATAGCTAGTCGACATTAGAACATATGTTTTTGTATATATTTTGAACGGTAGGTACCTTGTAATACTGGTTGGTTTGTGATGCGCGCTTAAACAAACTGTACCATTCAGGGGTGTCGAAAGTTCTGTATACAGGAATAAAATATTCTCGTATTTGTCTACTAACAAACCAGCACATTCAGGTACCTACAGTTGTCCCACCACCCGTTAAACCAAAGCCTTTTGGTCCGGACAGCTCAAAGAACGGGCGCCTGAAAGAACACCAATAAGACCTAGTAAATTGGCTTTCGTTGAAATCTTTTTTTTTCGTTTCGGAACGTAGAAGCACAAACATATTTACATCATACTAAACATTATCGTGTTGGTGTAAGGATGTATGTTCCACGACTCTAGGAAACCTCGCTTGTTTCCCTCGCTAACACCTTGGCAGCAGAAAAGTCAATAGTGTAATTATGGACAGTAGTAGCATGTTATGGGCAGTAAAAATGAATTGCGAAGGGTACACGAGGCCCTGCAGTTAAACGGCTACCCGAACTGGATTATCAGTGACCGAAAAACCAAGGTTGCACGGAAAAAAGATTCAGTCCAAAGAGCGTGTTTTTGTCACTTTGCTATACATTCCTAAGTCAACGGATGTAATCCGTCGCATGTTGGCCGATTTTTGGGTCTTGGTAGAGATTAAACAAGTCAACCCTACGCCAGATGCTGTCGCACCGCAAAGGCACCATAGATACAAACGCGACAAGGGGCGTGGTGTACGCAATACCCTGTGGAGAGTGCAATAAGATTTCGCGGCGAGACGGGGAGGTCTTTAAACACGCGCCGAAAAGAACATAAAGGGGATGTGGCCAAGAAAGATGCGAAAAAAATCGGCATTAGCACAACATGCTACTGTGCATAATCACACCATAAACTTTTCTACTGCCAAGCTGTTAGCGAGAGAAACCGAATTTCACAAGCGATGTTTTGTAAAGTCGTGGAACATGCATTTTCACACCAACATGATGAACGCTAAAACCGACGTTTCAATTCCGATAACTTAACCGTCGCTTTTGCACCATTGAGCTATGTGTTATTACACGACCATTGGTGCGCACTGCTTTTCACCGTCGCGTAATGTGTGTGTTTTACCACACTTACTGCTTTATAACAACTTCATGTTCTCAATTTATGTCATTACCCTGATGAAGGCGTCTTGTATGGGACATAGAAACGTCGGCATATTATAATAAAAACTGCTGGAAGAGCTAAATGTTAGTTGATACACTATGCCTGGAAGATGTAGTTTATTCACACTACACATTACTTCCACCGATTTAATGAAGACCGAAATATGAAGCATTCGGTCAACATAACATGTAAGCAACAAACAAGTCTGCAAACGCAACATTTGTTGGTGTGCTGTAAAAAGAAAACCCTTTTTTCACAAATATCACATCGATATGGCCTCTCTTTAGTGTGAATCAACATGTGTCTTTTCAAAGTTCCACTGTGGGTATAAGTTTTTTCACAAACATCACATCGCTTAAGTTTCTCAATGCTGTGTTTCAGCATACGTCGTTTCACTTTTCCACCTTCCAAAAACCTTTCATTACAAATATCAGCCTGATTCACGCCAAAATCCGTTGATGTCATCTCCCTTTAAATCAGTTATTCAGGTTTTATAATTAAAAAATGTTTATTCTGATTTCGTCAAACTTATATTGTTTCCACAAAGGAACATGACCATATTTTTTCTACGATATGTGTGATGAATAATGTTTAATATTTGCCCCACCTTACATCGTTTAATCTATATTTTGAAAACTCAAGTGGTTTTACCAACGATTTGTGGATGGTGATGCTGTTCCGTATTTCTCCAAGTTTGACTACGTTATAGTTGTAACAACTTTGCAATCAAGCGATCACGGCACACTTAAACCTAAATTATATTTAGCCAAACAATCAGCTGTTTACCAAGGATGCTCATATGGCAAAGTGTCGCTACATGAATAATATTAATACAATTTCGTTTGTATGAGTTGCATGAAAACGAAAAGTAACGGTATACAGCAAATTTATTGTGTAACATTTCAACGGTTCGACAAACTACGAACAACAGAAAACACTACAAAAACCTGATCATTTGCTTTACCGATGGGCTCTTATTAACACAAGTACGATATATTTTCGTTTGCAAATAGCTAATATTCAGAAACCCTGATATTTGCAATGAGGAAAGTAAATATATAATTGTTGTGAAAAATATGATCCTGCATGTACATAGAGAGTTCACAAAGTGTAGTTCGCGGTCGTGTGAGTTTTTCAAGGTACTGCGAATGCTACTTTCACAAATTAACAACGCGATAGGTTTGCGCTATGAGCCTCACCAAGTTCGTTCAAACTGCTGCCTCAAGATTCCTTGGAGATAAATTTCAGAAAACAACACTTGTGTAATCCGTTGACTACATTATTGTTTTACTTGGTTATCAGCGACAGAAATATTTTATAGAGTCTTATTCAAATAGAAATCGTAATTAAAGTAGTGATGTACCGAATCGGCAAAATTTCGATTCGGCCGAAACCGAATATTCGGCGGTTTTGCCGAATAAATTCGGCCGAATCAACCGAATCATTTATGACGTCACGCAAAGTCGTATCCTACGCGTTTGACATTAAAGCAGAAATTTATCTACCATACAATTAGTGCAGAATGGTTGTGTTTCGTCCTTATTTTCTTTATGTGGGATTTAACATCGCCGCAAGCATGATTGCCACCCCGACAATGAATACTGATTTTTTTGTCTGCAGTGGGAAAAGTGTCAGTATGATAAAAAATATAATGATAGACGTGATTTCCGTTGGTACTAAGCAGAAATGACACGTTTACCGCTTTAAATAGGTGTTCGTAAAAGGTTCGGTTTCGGCCGAATCGCAACAAATTATTCGGCCGAAACCGAATCTTTGCAAAAGTGGCCGATTCGGCCGAATAAATTCGGCAAACCGAATATTCGGTACATCTCTAAATTAAAGAGAATACAGCATTTAGCGCAAAAGCATATAAGAATTCAAAACCTATTTTAAATATTTAATAGTATGTTTAATGTTTCACAAACACGGTTAAGTATTACCTAGCACGTAGGCGGCTGTGCTTTCTTTGTGGAAAAAAACAACAAAACAAAACGGCGGGTATTAGCATGCTGCCGCTACAGAGGATATGATTTCACATACATATTCAAATCATCAGTGTTTACTTTGTGACTCTCTTTTTTACATTGTTAGGCCACCAAAGCTGTACAAATAGGTGTTTTTTCAGTCACAGCAAATATTTTTGCGAAGATCAAATCGGTAAATTTTCAGTTTATTGTGAGTCAACAAGTGTCTTTTCAAACTTGAAATGACTTTGAATCTTTTTCCGCAACCAAAATATCAATGGGTTTTTGTTTTGTATGAAGCAACACGTGGGTTTTCAAATGTCCGCTTTGGGTAAATCGTTTATCACAAGTATCACATCGATGTGGTTTCTCTCCAGTGTGGATCAACATGTGTGTTTTGAAATATCCACTTCGAGAAAACCTTTTCTCACAAACATTACATCGAAGAGGTTTCTCGTTAGTGTGAATTAACATGTGGGTTTTCAAATTTCCGCTTTGGGAAAATCGTTTATCACAAATATCACATCGATGGGGTTTATCCTTAGTGTGCGTCAACATGTGTCTTTTCAAATTTGAATTGATACTGAATTTCTTTTCACAAACTTCACATTGATGAGATTTCTTTTTAGTGTGGGTCAACATGTGTCTGTTTAAACTTCCACTGTCAGCAAATCTTTTTTCACAAACGTAACACCGATTGGGTTTGTTCTTACTGTGCGTCAACATGTGCCTTTTCAAATTTGAATTGATACTGAAACTCTTTTCACAAACAACACATCGATGTGGTTTCTCTTTATTGTGATTCAACATGTGTCTTTTCAAATCTCCACCACGAGCAAAGCCCTTTTCACAAACATCACATCGATTAGGTTTTTCTTTGGTGTGAGTCAACATATGTATTTTTAAATTTCCACTCTGGACAAAAGTTTTTTCACAAACATCACATCGATGATGTTTTTTAGTAGTGGGTGTCAGCATATGTCGTTTTGCATTTCCACGTTCCATAAACCTCTGACCAAAAACATCACTTAACTCGAAGTCGAAATCCTGTGATTTCATTTAGTCAATATAGTTGTTCAGATATTATAAAGAAAAGTTTTATCTGACTTTCTAGTACTATGTTTTGACCTGAAACAATATGTTAGCTTTGTCATTCAACCCATTTGAAACCATGAAATATTATTTTAAAATTGTTTTGCATAATTTTAGTTAAACAAACTTACCACCACTGCTTTAGTGTGTAGACCAAAGTGTTAAAAATGCTTTTTTGTATGCCATCCCAAAAAAGAAACGAAACTTTTGTGGACATTTCTGGACTTGCTTTGTTGGCAACATTACAAAGTTAACAGAACCAAACATAAGATTTTGAAACAGAACAAACACTTTTGATTACGCATAGTCTAATTTTCCACTGTGTTCAGTGTTGCCGCTAACTGGCATTAACTTGCTTCGCAATGCTGCAGTCAGCTGTGCAATAATTTTCTTTTCCAGCGTGTACGATTGCAACCGTCATTCATAATGGTCATAAACTGGGCCTGGGGACTGGTAACTGCTTAGTCCAAATGCTTAAACCTGTACTTTAAGGTATGCGAAAAATCATTTCAATTAGCCAGGTACTAACACACCGGTGAAAACACTTTTCGCAATTTTTATTACCTTTTCTGGAAAATGTTACAAGTAATATTAATTTACGCTTTATTCAAAACTGCAGTTATATTACACACTCAACTTAACCTCAACAAAACGCTTGTGAAATATTAAACATGTGTGCTATAAACAATAAAGAATCGTCCTAACAAATCAATTCATCTTTTCATTGGCTTTACCTCGCTACTGAAAATCCCTCAACTGGGCTACTGTTTCCAGTTGCCTCGCTTACACGAAGTAATTCAAGCAGTAATCGGTTATGCAGCTGCGTCCTCCGACGTTTGCACGTTTTTTTGTATTACAGGAAGCAATTGAATAGGGTGACTCAGGGCATACAAACAGCGACAAATGGTTTATGTTGCGTTTTTTCAATAGAACGTTTGGTAACGTATGCTTTGACTGCTTTTTGAATGGCAATTTAGGTGTCAACTATGCGTGATTTTACAAACTCATTCAACTATAATGACGCGTGTGAACCCCTTCACATGGGGTTGTACACAACAGTGAAACGAAATTGCACAAAGTGTCAGTTAACACCCCATATTGCGTGATGCAAGCCAACAAGTAGTTTACACCTCGTTTTCTCTCTGAGTTAACTATTTGATTATATTTATTCGTTTTTTTATGATGCAAAATTAATTTTCAAACGTTTTTGCTTTGTGTGTTACGAAAAAGTCATTTACTCGTCATCACCAAACTGCTAAGGAGAAGTTTACAAATCGGAGAACCAGAGAATCCTCAGCCGGGGTTCATTTGCCTTTTATTAATGCAGAAAAATTAAGGGTTAAGTGTTGAAAAGTGTTGCTTCTAGGATATGTTCTTACGAGCGGAACCACGAATCTTAAGTATATTTACAACGCAAAGAAAAACTGCTTGAAGCTATAACATATTTAAAACACTGATGATGCGACATTGTTAAGCATAAAGGAAAAAAAATTCAGACATTTTCCACATAGAAATTAAGGCGAACTGTGAAACAATTGAATTTTAGGAAATATTACCATCAAGAAACATAATCAAACGAAATACTGTTAGACATTAATTGCAATATCTGCCAATCTCGCTTAAATTTGCACAAGGAGCAGACCAGAAAAATCTAACATGCGATGGAATCCCACGACAGGGATTTAATTATACTTTGTTTGAACAAATTCGCAGAAAAAGAGACCTTTGCGGCACATTATAATGTTTTCTAAACCTGGCATCGGCCTTGTATCTGCTAACCAGTTGTTGCGCGTACACAAAATAATGTAGACACAAATTAGTTGTGTAGGTGCGATCTCCGACGTTTGTACGTTTTTGTGTTACAGTAAGCTATTGACTAGTTTGACTCAGGGCATGTAGTCAATTAACCAACGTTTAGCAGCGTATCCTTAGCTTGTGCTTTGAATTCCAATTTAGGTATCAACTACGCGGCGTGATATTACACACTCATTTAGCTACAGTGACCGTTCTGGTGAGCGAAACGTTGGCAAAAATACAAGTTCTTAATAAAACAACTAGCATTTTGTTTAGTTACACCACGTGAACGACAAATTAGTTAAAAATAAAGTATGCAATTTGCTATCAGCTAAAACTAAAAAAAGCTTACAACGCTGTTAATACGATTATAAATAATCACAAAACATGATCTGGGAAATAAAAATATATCACATCCATGTCAATTTCGGTTACGGTTTTCGTTTCGTTTTAGGCGGAAAGTGTTTTTATGTTAACACGTGCCGTTAAACCCAATAATTCCGCGTGTAGATCAAAGTGTTCGTAATGCTGCGAACGTTATCATTACTTTTTTCGACAGTTTGATTTATAATCGTATGGATAACAATTTTGATTTTGGTTAAAGGAGATCTACAGTACATTACGCACATTGTTAATTGTTCAACAAAATCATCAACGTTTAATAAACTTACTCCAATTCTGTAATCGTTTCCAAACAAATTACCATCCTGCAGTCTCGAAGGGTCAGTGCCATAGACGTAAGGATAAAAATAAGTGAGTAAACTTATTATTTCTGTTGATTTTGCATTAAGTCGATCCAACGTCGAATTTACATCGGGATAAAACACTGAAAAAATTTGTTTTAATGTCAATTAACATTACATGGTACTGCATTAAAAAGCTTTAAACGATCGCTGATAACAAACATTCCATTGGCGGTTGAATTTGCCATACTAGAAAATATTCAGTAATTGATTGGTTTAAATTATTTGCAAAAACAACATGTGAAGTGTTTGTCTTACCACTTTTTGGTTTTAGTTGATATCGAGAGTAACACATTTTGTGCATGTTTTCTCTAAAAATTTGCATAAATCCGTTTTCTATTTAATATTGCAAGCAACTCTGCTCTCTGCAGGCCTCCAGTGGTGTTTGATTAGGAGCATGACGTAACATCATGTATTTTCCCTAAAAACTAGCAGGTGCTGAAAAAAATTGCATGATGCAACAAAATATTTGCCTGATATTCATAACAAGCTTGACTTTTATAATCTGATCTTGTGCAAGTAGCAAATGTCTCTAATGTATCTCATCCAGTTTCGGTAATCTGGAATTGAAAAACCACGAACAATTTTCGAGTGGAGAAAATAATCTTTTTCACCTCTAACATTTTCGTTGTTGTTTGACGACGTAACAAACCACAAATTAGCCACAAACCACAAATTCAAAAAAGGACAAATCTTAAAAACAACGACGGCCTTGCAACCCTGTCTTTAGCGCACTGACGGGACAATGGTGAAGTATTTATATTTTATGCAAAGTAAGAAATTCAACGTCCACACGCTTGTTTTTAGGTAATTGTATTCAATTATTTGTATCTCAACAACTTTTTTAAAAGATTCATCCAACAAAAAACTTGTGCAACTGTTATCTTACAATGGAATTGGATACGAAACTTGGCGAGTACTTTGACTGAATGCTGACAATTCATCCATTGCAATATGAGAAAGCTCAAACACAAAGTGAACTATATCATACTTATTGTTTAAACGAACGAAAATTTGGAGTTTTTTTCTCTTCGTCAAACAACACGATGCACCTCAATTTTTAAGTCGAGTTTGCTAAAAGGTTCGCTGTGCAACACTTACGAGATGTAAATTTCGCTGCGGATCCAATGATTGAAAATAGATGAGGATGTACAGCAATACAAAGTATCCCATAATATCCTATCAACTGGCACCTAATGTTCACATAATTTGCAGTGGATTCAAATAGCGTTTGTTCAACATTAAATGACAACAAATCGCAATACATCAATGGAGCTTCTCATTAGTGATTAATTTTCAAATCTCCACTATAAGCAAACTTTTTCACACAAACATCTTATCTATGAGGGTTCTCTTTAGTATGAATCAATATGTGTCTTTTCAAAGTACTACCACGAGCAAACCGTTTCTTACAAACGTCCACATTGATAAGGTTTTTCTTTAGTGTGAGTCAACATATATCTTTTCAAATCTAAACCACGAGCAAACAGTTTCTCACAAACATCACATCGATGAGATTTCTCTTTAGTATGAATCAACATGTGTGTTTTTAAATTTCCATGCTGTGTAAATCCTTTATCACAAACATCACATCCATAAGGTTTCTTATTTGAATGAATCAACATGTGTTTTTTCAAATGACCACCATGAGCAAACTTTTTTTCACAAACATCACATCGATGACGTTTCTCTTTAGTGTGAATCAAAATGTTTCTTTTCCTATTTCCACAGTGTGTAAATCTTCAACATATGTCTTGTCAAATCACCACTTTGGGCAAATCTTTTATCACATGTATCACATCGATGCGGTTTCGCGTTAGTGTGAGTCAGCATGTGTCTTTTTAAAATTCAACTTTGCGTGAAAGTTTTTTCACAAACATCACATCGCTGAAGTTTCTCAAGGCTGTGTTTCAACATAGGTCGTTTTACATTTCCACTTCCCAAAAACCTTTGATCACAAATATCAGCTTGATCCACGCCGAAATCCGTTGATGTCATCTCCATTTAAATCAGTTATTCAGGTTTTATAAATAAAAAATGTTTGTGCTGTTTTAAGACTTATGTGTTATGAGCTGAAACAAGATAGACTTTTTTGTTCATCTGACAAATGTAAACAAGTCATCCGACGTTTCAACGTCATATACGCGCTGTCTACATCATAATGTCAGATTCCCAACACAGTCGCTGTTATAACACCCCGAGAGTGAACATGAGGAAGACACTGGCGCGAAAACGAAGATAAAAACGTGGGTCAAAATCGTTGATTAACATAACAACTGATGTTCTAAAGTCAATTAGCTATCAGTCGCTTGGAACTGCTGAACAAAGGTTTTTATCTACGTTTTTGCGCCAACGTCTTTCTGGTATTTACTCTCGGGGTGCTAAAGACTGCATCGGATAGCTGATATTATGTTGGTTCAAAGAAACGTGTTTGCAATATGCCTAGTGCTGGTAGTAACACTATATTCACTGAAACAAGTTGTTCTAAAATACACAATTGTTTTACACATTTTTAGCTACTCCAGCAGTTTTTATTTTAATATGCCGACACTTCAAAGTCCAATACGAGACACCTACATCACGGTAATGACAAAAATTGAAATCTCAAAAGTGTTATATAACGACAAGGGCGGCACAACACACACAAACGCGGTGGTAAAAACGCAATGGTCGATTGATAACCACATAACACCGAGCTCAATGGTGCAAAACCGACTGATAAGTAATCGGCATTAGAACGTCCGTTTTAATGTTCATCGTGTTGGTGTGAAAATGTATGAAAACCTCGCTTGTGGAAGTCAGTTTCACTCGCTAACACCTTGGCAGCAGAAACGTTATTGTTGTGATTATGTAGCATGTTTTGCTAATGCCGATTTTTTTGCTTCTTCTTGGCCACAGTTTATTTTTGAGCTCGTTTTGTTTACCAATGATTCATTTTGCTTGCACTGAGCCAGGAAATAGGTGTGGAGCTTGAAGTTTAGATCAAGGGTCCCGCGACAACTTGTTAATTGGCGCATAACGAGATTGATTATAATCAATTAAACTATTAAAAGCACAAAAATAATTAAAGCTCAAAGGGGGTTCGTAATTAGATAACGGTATCGAAATGGGACCCAAAAAGGCACAAACGTTGCACTCAGACCTACAAAAAGTTAGCTTGCTTTATTTTTCCTGTCTTGTTTTGCGCTAAACAGATTTCGGGCGCTCATATCGCGCAGAAATAAGCGAGAGTTTGACTACCGTGCGTTTTTTCGCGTGTCAAGCAGCTTGAACCTGTGGTTCATGGTTCGTTGGCAAAAGTAAATGATGATTATCTATTTGCCTTAAATGTAATAATTTATGATACTGTAATGATTAACTTACATGTTGTGTTTGACAATTCAATTTAATGCGCTTAATTAGCCAGTGTTACAGCGTGCTACTCAGCACTGGGGAATATTTGGTATAAACGCATAAATGTATGATAAGCATTCCACCAATCTAAGCAATAACATCCAATAAAATCCTGTATGATTACCAATGTACAAAACCACGTGATACAAAGCTATTTTGGTTTGAAATTATATAACAATACAGATTTAATGATTTATAGCCCTAAACTGTTATGTGAGCTAAAAATGACGTCGAGCATTTCATTTAGAAAACTAAGGTGCTCGCCGACAATCGAAGTGCAAAATAAAGGGGTAACAAGTTAAGGATAGACCACCAAGCATAGTGTCAATGCGTTTTGTCGGTCAGATATTAATTTGATCAAACTAATATTGTTGCGAAAACGAACATGAGAAAAACACACTTGTATCTTTCAGTCCTTAATTATACAAACCCAAGCAGTTACTAGTGATAACCATTTGTAAAAAGTTGTTCAATATTTATGTACGTGTCTGACTACGTTACAGTTTTTTTTAATATAGTCTATTTATACTATAGTCCAGACCATTACTAATTTCACATAATAATTTTATTATTTTAACGTTTTTTTTACGAGCTTCCATCAAAACCAACGAAAACACTCAGAATTGAACAGAAAGTAGTCAACACCGCATACCGATTCTTTAAATTGCCATAAACCGAAGGCGTATGAAGCGACAAGAACTTGCTTTATTGGAGACTATGTCCTAAAAGCTTCTCACTGTTCATCCCAGAATTTTCTGATACTAATGTGTTTCAATTTAATCTTGAATTTTCTATTTAGGTTTGTCTGTTTAAACATTTTACCCAATGTTAACTAGAGTTAATTGGTTTAAACTGTTAAACATTCAACGCCTATAATATTTTAAAAATTTTGAAAGTAATGTACATTATGTACAACGTGTTTATTGTTGTTCAATCCTAGTAAAAAGTCATTTTGAAATACGACCACTGAAAATACAAAACAGCACCAAACGAGAATTTTTTTTGTAATATTGTAAAGGCATTCCTAATTTAAAGCAATCGGATATTTCATTGACAGCTGCCAAATTTCCCACATAATTTATGCAAGATTTGAATGGTTTGGTAAACAACGTTAACTGTACATAGGGTGACCTTTATTATTGTTGCTCTGTGAGATACATGTTTCTTGTTAGGAAACAAAATCCGCACAAAAAGGCAATGTTTTAGCCCAAGTAAACATTTTAATGAACATCACACCGGTAAAGTTACATTTTCTGGTGAGTCAACATGTGTCTTTTCAAATTTCCAGAGTGGGTAAATGTTTTGTAACAAACATCGCATCGATGAGGTTTCTTTTTAGCGTGAATCAACATGTGTGTCTTCAAATTTCCATGTTGAGTGAATTTTTTACCACAAGTATCACATCGATATCGTCTCTCATTAGTGTGAATCAACATGTGTTTTTTCAAATCTCCACTACGAGCAAACCGTTTTTCACAAACATCACATCGAAAAGGTTTCTCTTTAGTGTGGGTCAACATGTGTGTTTTCAAATTTGATTTAATCCTGAATCTCTTTTCACAAACAACACATCGATAGGGTTTTTCGTTAGTGTGAGTCAACAAGTGTCTTTTTAAATTTCCACTCTGTGTAAATCGTGTATCACAAAGATCACATCGATAAGGCTTCTCATCTATGTGAACCAACATGTGTTTTTTCAAAACATCTTTACGCGCAAACCGTTTTTCACAAACGTCACACCGATGAGGTTTCTCATCTGGGTAAAAGTTTTTTCACAAACATCACATCGCTGAAGCAGTGGCGTAGGAGCATATGCTGCCGCCCCTGGCTTTCGTTGAAAATACCGCCCTAAGTAGACTGCAGCAAATTTTGAAATAGTTTCATGTTCAAGCAATCTTTTCAATAAAAATAATTACAAATAATGTGCCGCGTCTCAGAAGTTCTATATTGCTCGAGAAAGAAGCCTCACTGTCTCAGCGTTAAGGCCAAAAATAAAAGACAAAAAATGGAGAACAATAGTTTTGACTTTTATCCAGAAGGGTCACCTTAAGTCATTTTGCCGCCCCCTTGCATCCTGCCGCCCCTGGCGCAGAGCCAGAACCGCCAAGTGGCTGCTACGCCACTGCGCTGAAGTTTCTCAATGCTGTGTTTCAACATATGTCGTTTTACTTTTCCACCTTCCAGAAACCTTTGATCACAAATATTAGCTTGATCCACGCCCAAATCCGTTGAAGTCATCTCTCTCTAAATTAGTTATTCAGGTGTTATAAAAAATCGTTATGCTGAAAAGATAGACTTTTCTTTTGCCTGGTAAATGTGAACAAGTCATACGGTGTTTCGACCGCTTATACGGGGGTCTACACCAGGGTAACGTGAGCTACCCAAACAGTTGTTCTTATAGCACCCCATGAGTAAACAAAAAAGACACTGGTGCGAAAACGGCGATAATACGTTGATAAAACGTGGATAAAATTCCTAGTTAAGTGTTATAAATGCGACCTATAGTTAATCGGCATTAGAACATCTGTTTTTATATTCATTTTGATCTGTAGGTTCCTTGTAATACTGGTTCGTTTGTGATGTACGCTTAACAAACTGTACCAACCAAGGGTGTTGAAATTTCTGTATCTAAGAATAAAATATGGTCGTTTTTGTCTAGAAACTAACCAGCACATCCAGGTACCTACGGTTGAAGTCCTACCACGGTTTAAACCAAAGCCTTTGTGTATCAAAGTGCCGGACAGATCAATGAACAGGCGCCTGAAGGAATACCAAAAAGAAGTAGCAAAATGGGCTTCGTTGAAATCTTTTGTTTTCGTTTCGGAACGTAGAAGCACAAATATATTTACTTTTCGGCAATTATTCAAAGACCTTTCAAACTTGAAAAGATATTGAATCTTTTTTCGCAAACATCGCAGCGATGGGGTTTCATTTTTGTATGAGTCAACAAGTGTCTTTTCAAACTTCCACGCTGGGTAAACCTTTTATCACAAGTATCGGTTTCACTTTAGTGTGAATTAACATGTGTGTTTTCAAATTTCAACTTTGGGTAAATCTTTTGTCACAAACATCACATCGATGAGGTTTCTCTTTGGTGTGAATCAACATGTGTGTTTTCAAATCTCTTCCACGAGTACACCGCTTCTCACAAAGGTAACGTTTCTCTTTGGTGTGGCTCAACATGTGACTTTCCAAATCGGAAATGACACTGAAGGTCTTTTCGCACAAATCGCATCGATGAGGTTTCTCTTTAGTGTGAATCAACATGTGTTTTTTCAAATTGGAAATGACACTGAATCTTTTTTCGCTAACATCGCATAGATACAAACGCGATAAAGGGCGTGGTGTACGTAATATCCTGTGGAGAGTGCACTTATATTAACGTCGACGAGATGGGGAGTTCTTTGAATACGCGCCGAAAAGAACATAGAAGGGATGCGGCCAAGAAAGATGCAAAAAATCGGCATTAGCACTTGTTGAACATACAATCTCACACCCACACGATGAACGTTAAAACTTACGATATTATCCGTCGCTTTTGCACCATTGAGCTAGTTGTTATCACTCGAGCATTGGTGCGCACCGCTTTTTTAACCACCGGGCATTGTGTGTGTTTTACCATCCTTGCTGCTATGTAACAACTTTGTGTTCTCAATCTTTGTCATTATCCTGATGAAGGTGTCTGGTATGGCACATCGAAACGTCGGAATATTATAACAACTGCTGGAAGAGCTAAAAATTTCTTGATGCATCATGTCTGGCAGCAACAGTTTATTCCTCTTTCACATTACTTCCCCCAATGTAATAATAAAGTATGAAGCATTAGGTTAACATAACATGTAAGCAACAAATTTCTTCAATCTCAACACTCAAATTTTATTATGTTTAAACTAGTTTGCAAACGTATAATGTTTTTTGAACAATGCACGGCTTGCAAACAGAATCAACATTAATGCAATCAACAATCTGCAAATTAAAATGTGTAAGTCTGCCAGCACTATCTTGGTTCGCAAATTACGGTCAGCTGTGCAACATTTTTTTGTTTCCAGCGTGTCCGATTGCAAACGTCATCTATATTTAAAATTGGCAAAACCAACTGTTGGGAACGATTTTCAATAGCTCTGGCAAAATTTATGTTTGTCTAATACGCTAATATAAACCCGCATGTGTAATGCGCAAAACACCTGTAACTTGAATATGAAGCAATATATCTCGCTGTAGTCAATGTAACCAACAAGTAAACACCCATCAAGTTTGCTTGTTTCTGGTTATCGCTAAGTAAGTTGAGTAAAGTAAGTAAAGTTAAAAAAAATCAAAGCATGTTGCCTTTTGTAAACTCCAATTGAGTAAACATCGTTTGATTCAAAACGTGCATATATTTTTTGTGACACATTTGAGTTGAGACATCTAAATATTAGCATTTATAGATAAGATTTAAAATTATTTATTAGCTCTTTTTTGCAAATGATGCATTTTGCTTGTATTGAGCCAGGAAATTGGTGGATGTGGAGCTTTAAACTATACGTAGAGCACGCACAAACCTACAAAAGTTTTGATTGTGGTGCCATACTCGGCCAAACGTTTAAAATTATTTTCTCTGCATGATTTCGAATTCTTATGTAGTATGTTTTCAAAATTAATACACTGTTCACGTTGTGTGTTTGTATGAGTTGCACGAAAACACAATTTATTGTTGTTTAAACCATGTAAGATATAAAACTGCTTAATTTGTAGTTTTCAAATAGCTCAAAAGTTTGGCAAGCCTGGTTAGCAAGAACGAAATTAAATATGTAATTGCTGTGAAACAGATGATCATGCATATGAAAAAAATCAGCGTTTACATTGTGACTGTGTGTGGTACATGATTTTTTTCACATTGTTTGGACACCAAGACCGAACAAGGGTGTTTTACAATCAAAGCAAATATTGTTACGAACATCAAATCGGCAAAGTTAGTGTTTATTGTGAGTCAATAAGTGTCTTATTAAACTTGAAATGACATTGAATCTTTTTTTCGCAAACATCACATCACAAGGGTTCTCTTTAGTATGAATCAATATGTGTATTTTCAAAGCACTACCAAGAGCAAACCGTTTCTCATATGTTTTGCACTTTGTCGCTATATAAGAATTTTGTCCTGCAAGTTATGTCAATTCCTGATGAAGACGTCTTGTATAGGGCGTCGATTATACATACTATTTGAATAATAAGCAAATTAGGAATAATTTGTTGTTGGAATCAACTATTTTGGGCAACATGAAAAATATTGAAATTCACTCTTTAGCTGCTTGTTGTAACAACTGGGGAATTGGAGTAAATGCCAGTTTACCTTGGAGGTTAAGAATGGAAGTGGCATGGTTCACCAAAGCATCAACTGGTTCACCACCAGAGGGCAAGAAGAATGCTGTTGTAATGGGAAGAAAAAATTGGGATAGCATACCCAAGTCTTTTAAACCAATGATAAATCGATACAACATTGTTATGAGTCGGACACTACCTTTGAACACACCTGGAGCGGATGCCGTTGTTCGGTCATTTGAAGATTTAATTCAATTATTATCATGTGAACAATGGCAAAACAAGATACATGAAGTAATCAACATTGGAGGTGCTGACATTTACAAAGTTATTCAAGAGTCTCCTTACTGTGGTAAAGTTTATCTTACAAGGGTCATGGCTGATTTTTAAATGTGACACATTTTTCCCAAGGCTGCTCCCAACAGATCAATTTGACAACGTACCACAGGGTGTACATGAAGAAAACGGTATTAAGTGGAAAGTTGAAGTTTACCAAAAACATAAACCCTCTTGAATTAATTCACTAAATACCTAAATCTTTCATATGTGCTTTCAGTTTATGTGTTACTAATTTTGTTGTGTCAATTATGTTGCCTACATTGGGATCACATATAGCTGCGTTTTTTTTTCATGTACTTGGAGTACCAACGTTCAGTTTGCTGTCCATTTTTTCGCAGGCCTGCTAGTTGTACATTGAAATACCTCAACTTAACAAACTGCCCTTGTACATATGCTTACATTATAGTTTGTGACTATACGTGGCAAAACAAGTTTGATGTAAATTTTCTATTGCATACAGTACAGAAATAAAAAATATAAAAAAGATTTTACATTCCATTTGAAACACCTAATCGGTCATGCCAAACATTATTGTAATTTTTAGTGGCAAACGTAAAAGTGGAAAAGACTTCATTGCTACGAAAGTATCCCACATTATTGGAACAGAAAGATGTGGTATAATTAGACTGTCAGCACCCCTAAAGTTTGAATTTGCCAAAGTAATGGGCTAAATTATGAAGAACTACTAAAATCCAGTGAATACAAAGAGTTGTACAGGGAGAACGTGATAGCCTGGGGTGAGGATATAAGAAACAATGACAGAGTATTTTTGCAAACTGGCAATTGCTCCTTTTTCAGCTAAACGGGTTTGGATTGTAACTGATGCTCGCCGAAAGTCAGAGGTGACATTTTTTGAACGAACTTTCCCGACACAAAACTTATAACAGCAAGTAAAACAACACGGATTGCTAGGGGCTGGCAGTTTGTGACAGGAATTGATGATGCTGAATCTGAATGTGATTTGGATGAGGGGCTTACCTGGAATGTCGTGATAAACAATGATGACAACTTGCAAACTTATGCTACAAATGAAAACATTTTAAAGCTTATTAATACCATAAAAGAAAGTTACTCTTACAAACCCATCATAATTGCAATATCATACATAAAACTGCCTATGCTTCTTGTTATATTTTTTGTTAAAATCTGTGACACTGCTCTTACTATTGTACTGATTTGGCTCAGTAATCCTAGTTTCAAACCTATAACACTGTCAATAGCAGGCATTATTGTTATTAATGGACCAGCAACGAGTTATTTATGATGTCATGCTGCACCTAATTGTATTGTAAATTGTTTCATGGAATTTTAGCATGTTTGGCAACTGGAGTGTGGCAAGTTAAAATTCGTCAGGTGGTACAAATACTGATATTAAATAAGCACATATTGTTTTTTTTTTCTGTCCTTTCACTGCCACTAAAGAAACAATTTAGCAACAAGCGTTTGTTTAAATTTAAAATGACAACAAATCGCAATACATCAATGGACCTTCTCATAAGTGGTTCAGAGTGAGTCCACATGTTGATTTTCAAATCTCCGCTATAAGCAAACTTTTTCATCTTATCGACGAGGGTTCTCTTTAGTGTGAATCAATATGTGGGATTTCAAAGTACTACCACGAGCAAACCGTTTCTTACAAACAAAACATCCATAAGGCTTCTCTTTAGTGTGAGTCAACAATTGTCTTTTCAAATTTCCACTCTGTGTAAATCGTGTATCACAAAGATCACACCGAAAAGGTTTCTCATCTGTGTGAACCAACATGTTTTTTTTTAAATCTCCAGCACGAGCGAATCGTTTTTCACAAACGTCACATCGGTGAGGTTTTTCATTGGTGTGTGTCACCATATGTTTTTTTAATACTCCAAGCAGAGTGAATGTCTTTCTGCAAACAGTACACTGATAAGATTTTTCTTTGGTGTGGGTCAACATGTGTTGTTTCAAAATCCAACTTTGGGCGAATGTTTTTTCACAAACATCACATCGATGAGGTTTCTCTTTGGTGTGGGTCAACATGTGTCTTTTTAAAATCCAACTTTGGGCAAATGTTTTTTTACAAACATCACATTGACATAGTTTTTTAATGCTGTGTTTCAGCATATGTCGTTTTACATTTCCACCTTCAAGAAACCTTTGATCACAGCCAAAATCCTTTGATGCCATCTCTCCTAAAATTTGTTATTCAGGGTTTTATACAGAAAATGGTTGAACTGATTTGCGATGAATATGTTATGAGCTGAAACAAGATAGAATTTTTTTGTTGACTTGGCAAATGCAAATATGTCGTCGGACGTCTCTACGTCATATACAGGGTGTCTACATCAGGGTAATGTCAGCTACCCGACATAGGCGTTAGCACCCTTGGAGTGAAAACGAAGATAATAACGTGAATCGTAGATAAGTGTTGTAAATCCGACTGATAGCTAGTCGGCATTAGAGCATTTGTTTTTATATATTTTGAACTGTATGTACCTTGTAATACTGGTTGGTTTGTGATGCACGCTTAAATGAAAGAACATGAACGGGATGCGACTATACTAGAAGAACCGGTGTGTTGTAACAACACGCCAATTTTGAAGCCGTATACAACACACGACACACCGAGCCGTGTTGTGAGGCGGTGTGTTGTTCAACGACACGCCTGCCGTGTTGTTTGAAGCTGCAGTTTCGGGTTGTATGGTGTGTCGTTTGAACACACTCATACAACACGCGTGTTGCGTGTTGTTTAGAGCTATAAAGCATGGCACACCAAATACCGTTTTGTATTTTATTGCAAACAGTAACGTACCAACGAAATATCGCATATATCGAAGAGACAAGACATAACGTTTGACAGAAGAAACAAAACAAAGTTATGGCATGAATAGTAACGGTGGGGGAAACACAGGTTAAACATAAACGCGAAAACAAAACTTTAACTGCATGCTAGATGCTATATAAGTGTAATGTACTCAACAAGGTATGTGGCATATGCACAGTCATGGCATGTTCAATATCACTACAATAAAAATAACAAGTATTACAATGAAAAATTAAAACCAAAAGAAAACCTGTTCATTTCATTCTTATTGACAATAACACGTGGATAACCAGGGGATGTTGCAAACTGGTCCTGTCAAGTAAATAAGCAGTTATTAAACATGGTGTTACTGCCAGTTAATGTGATTGTAATAGTTAAGGTTACATGAAATCAAAGTTTGTTGGAGTTACTAATGGATCTAATCAAAATACCTGTGTTTCGAAGATGACAACATTTCTTTTTTCGTAGCAATTTCCTTTCACAAACAAGCAGCCAGCCTTTGATTATATCCAAAGGTTTCCCTTATGGCACTTTTGAGAACATCAGTTACGTTTACCATCTGCAAAACAGTATATATTCAAAATAAAACACTGTATATATTCAACATAAGCTAAAGAAAGAGGTCGATTAGTTAAAAGACAATTATACTCACTCACCACATGACTTTTTAAGATTTCTGGTAGCAAGTGATATTGAGTGTCCCTTAATGTTGATTGTCTAAAATAAAGTAATGTATCCACTATCCATCAACAAAAACACTAGAATAATATGCTATTGCACAATGAAAGAAGATGTATATATTTGTTCAAATCTAACTACTTCAAACATGTTCACTTGTTTGCAACACAGCCATAAACATTGGGTTTAATACCTACCACATGCCCCCTTTGTAACAAAATTAGTTCCTTAATAGAATTCCCTTGGTTGTTCAATAATCCAGGTTATACACAGTAAAGTCAGTTGCATCATTAGGTTTTGTACAGGACTCTGCAACAAATTAAACACTTGAAATACATAATTTTGCAGAAGAATCACTTACCAACAGAACTGTAATAATTTGGCAAAAAATGCAAATAGAGGTCACTTGAATGCATGTTTTGTATGTGTTCTACTTACTTGATAGTGATACCAAGTTGTTAAAAAACCACTTCGCTCAGTCATTTGGTTACAGTCTACTCTAGCCTAATACAAAAAAAACAAGCTATTATGTTTTATACATGCAGTCATGCACAAATATATGTAAAACTGTAAATATACCAACCTTTATTAGATTTGCAACACCATCCTGTTCACATTGTCCAAAAGTCTTGAATATATCAAAAAACTTGTCAATTAATACTCAATTAGCTCCTATAAGCCTTGATATTAAGTCTCTTAACACTTTACTAAGATTAAGTCAATCAAAAGAAAAAAGAACCTAAAAGCCGTTTCGTGCGTTCCCGCCGTTACGGTTGAGTGACTTCCAAGCCAAACGGAAAGAAAAAAAAGCAACAAAACAACACGGCGGCGTGTTGTTTTGTGTTTCTGGACTTGAAACCGATCACCCTGACCTTAATCAACACACCTGGCGTGCTGTCCGTCCTGTGCGGCGTGTCGTTTTGCGAATACACATCGATTATCGCGGTAACAACACACCTGCCGTGTTCTTACAACACACCGTTAGTGAGGTTGAAACACACCGGCGTGTTGAAACAACACACTGGTTTTTGTAGTGATAAATAAGGTGCAAAAAATCGGCATTAGCACTTGTTGAACATACATTCTCATCCCAACACGATGAACGTTAAAAAGGGCGAAAAAATATCCGTCGGCTTTGCACCATTGAGCTGGGTGTTATTACTCGACCATTGGTGCGCACTGCTTTTTTACCACCTCGTATTGTGTGTATTTTTCCACCCTTGTTTCTATATGACAACTTTGTGTTCTCAGTTTATGTCAATATGCTGATGAAGGTGTCTCGTATGGGACATCGAAACGTCGGCGTATTATAACAAAAACTGCTGGAAGAGCTAAAATGTTCTTGATACTTTACGTCTGGCAGCAACAGTTTATTCCTACTACACATTACTTTCCCCCGATGTAATAAAGACCTAAGTATGAAGCATTAGTTTAACATAACATGTAAAGCAACTAACTTATATTCAATCTCAACACTCAAATTTTACAATTTTGCAAACCAAACATAAAGAGTCTTTGTGGCATTTTACTGTTTTGCAAGCAATGTACAGAGTTGCAAAAAGAATAAACATTAAAGCAATCACAATCTGCAAATCAAAATGTATCAGTTTGCCGGCACCATGTTGGTCCGCAAATTACAGTCAGCTGTGCAAAAAATTTTGTTTTCAGCGTGTCCAATTACAAGCGTCATTCATGTGGGTTTGAAATTGGCCGAACTAACTGCAAGGACAGACTTTCATCAGCGCTGGCAAAATCCTAAAGTTTGTCCAATGCTTTTATATAGATCTGCATTTGTAATACGCGATGTGAAGTAACATATCTTGCTGTAGCCAATGTGAAGAACAAGTAAACACCTTTCTAGTTTGCCTGTTGCTGCTTATTGCTAAGAAAGTCATTCAAAACTGTATTAAGGCATATTGCTATTGTAAACTGAAATTGAGTAAGCATTGTTTAATGAAAAAAAGGTTCATATTTTTTTCCCGAAGCCGGAACCCGTAACGTTTTTAGGAAGCCCGTTTAGGCCCGAATTTTTGATTGACAAGATAAAAAACACATTGAAAAATAGTAGACAATGGGGTAAATAATACGTTTCAGAGTAGGGTGTGCATTAGGTCAAAGCCAGATAATAGTTGCCAAAAAATGGTGGAAACATGAACGTAAAGTCCGGCCCGTTTTCTGACAAATACCTAAGCCCGAACCCGGCCAAAAGATCCCATTTACTGCCGCCTAATTGCTAACTTCAATTACTGTACATTTAAACATTGATAACTGTACATTGAGTCACCGTTTTTATTTTTACACTGCGTAATACATGTTTCACACTGTTAGAAAACCAAATCTACACAAAAAGGCAACTTTGACCCAAAGTAAACCTTTCAAAAAACTTTAAGTCGGTAAAACTAAGAACTTACTTTTCGTTGTGAGTCAACAAGTGATTTTTTAATCTTGAAATGGCATTAAATGGAATTTCACAAACAACACACTGATGGACCAGCATGTGTTTTTCAAATTCCAGACCAAGTAAATGTTTTACTAAAAACATCGCATCGGTGAGGCTTCTTTTTATTGTGAATCAACAGGTGGGTTTTCAAACTTCCACTTTGGATTATTGGTTACCACAAGTATCACATCATTGTGGTTTCTCTCTAGTGTGAATCAACATGTGTGTTTTCAGATTTGAAATGATACTGAAACTCTTTTCACAAACATCACATTGATGTGGTTTCTCTTTCGTGTGGGTCAACATGTGTCTTTTCAAATTTGAAATGATACTGAAATTCTTTTCACAAACATCACATCGATGAGGTTTCTCTTTGGTGTGAGTCAGCATGTGTGTTGTTAAACTTTCCATACGAGCAAACCCTTTTTCACAAACATCACAACGATGAGGTTTCTCTTTAGTGTGAGTCAACATGTGTCTTTTCAAAAGTCCACTTCGGGTAAATCGTTTATCACAATTATCACATCGATATGGTCTCTCTTTAGTGTGAATCAACATGTGGGTATTTAAAATTCCACTTTGGGTAAATCTTTTATCACAAACATAACATCGATGAGGTTTCTCGTTAGTATGAGTCAACATGTGTGATTTTAAAACTTCCATGCGGGCAAACTCTTTTTCACAAATATCACATCGATATGGTCTTTCTTTAGTGTGAACCAACATGTGTCGTTTCAAAGTTCCTCTTCGGGCAAAAGTTTTTTCACAAACCTCACATCGATGAAGTTTCTCACTGCTGTGTTTCGGCACATGTTGTTTTACATTTTCACCTTCAGCAAGCCTTTGATCAAAAAAACCAAAATCCTTTGATGTCATCTCTTTAAAATTAGTTAGTCAGGTAGTTAAATTGATTTACAATTAATATCGTCTGAAATAAGATAGGCATTTTAGTTCGCCTGACAATTGTAAATAAGTCATCCGAAGTACGACGTCATATACAGGGTGTCTACATCCCAACACAGCCGTTCTTATAACACCCCGTGATTGAACACAAAAAAGACACAGGCGCAAAAACCGCTAAAAAACGTTGATAAGTATCGGACCGATAGCTAATCGGCTTTAGAACATTTAGAACTGTACGTACCTCTTGTAATGCTGGTTAGTTTGTGATACACGCTTAAACAAAGTGTACAATCCAGGGGTGTCGAAAATTCTACATCCAGGGATAAAATATTCTTGTTTTTGACTACAAACAAACCAGCACATCCGGGTACCTACAATTCCCATCAACCAAAACCTTTGTAAACCAATCTGCCGGACGAGCGCTTAAAGGAACACCCAAGAGACGTAGCAAAATGGGTTTCGTTAATGTCGGAGTTACGAAGGGTACACGAGGCCCTTTGGTTAAACGGTTACCCGAACTGGATTATCAGTGACCGAAAAACCAAGATTGCACGGAATTCAGTTCAAAGAGCATGCTTTTGTCACTTTGCCATATATTTCTAAGTTAACGGATGTAATCCGTCACATGTTAGATAGATACAAATGCGACAAGGGGCGTGATGTACGCAATACTTTGTAGAGGGTGCGGTCTCACAAATGGGACGTGGCTAAGAAAGATGCAAAAAATCGGCATTAGCAAAACCTGCTACTGTCCATAATCATACCAATAACTTTTTTGCTGCCAAAGTGTTAGCGAGGGTAACTGGTTTCCACAAGCGAGGTTTCCTAGAGTCGTGGAACATACATTTTCACACCAACACGATGAACGTTATAACGGACGTTCTAATGCCCATAACTTATCGGTCGCTTTTACACCATTGAGCTAGCTGTTTGCTCGCTTTATAAACAGAACTTATTCAATTTCATTACATTTTGAATATAGTTGTAGTGTGAATCAACATGTGTGTTTTCAAATCTCCACCACGAGCAAAGCCTTTTTCACGAACATCACATCGATAATTTTTTATTAGTGGGTGTCAGCATATGACGTTTTACATTTCCACGTTCCACAAACCTCTGATCAAAAACATCACTTAACTCGAAGTCAAAATCCTGTGATTTCATCTCGTCAACATAGTTGTTCAGATATTACAAAGAAAAGTTTTATCTGACTTTCGAATACTATGTTATGACCTGAAACAATATGTTAGCTTTGTTGTTCATCCATGGAACATCATGTTTAAAATTGTTTTGCATAAATTTAGTTAACAAACTTACCACCACTGCTTTGGTGTGTAGAACAAAATGCTGCAAAGTGTGAATGTGCACATAAAATAAGTTGTATGCCATCCCAATAAAGAAACGGAACTTTTGTGGACGATTCTGGACTTGCTTTGTTGGAAACATTACAAAGGTAACAGAACCAAACATAAGCTTTTTTAAACAGAACAAACACTTTTGATTACGCATAGTTTATTTTCCACTGTGTTCAGTGTTGCCGCTAACTGACATTAACTTGCTTCCCAGTGCTGCAGTCAGCTGTGCAACAATTTCCTTTTTGAGCATGTCAAATTACAAGCGCAGTTTATAATGATCATAAACTGGGCCTGGGGACTGGTAACTGTAAAAACGGTTAAACCTGTAATTTAAGATATGTATTTTTAATATTTATACCGTTTGTGTAAAATATTACAAGTACCGTTGGCCATTTTTAATACCGTTTGTGTAAAATATTACAAGTGATATTAACTTACGCTTTATTTGAAACTGCAGTTATATTACACACTCAACTTAACCTCAACAAACCGCTTGTGAAATATTATACCTGTGTGTTATAAACAATAAAGAATCGTACTAACAAATCAATTCATCTTTCGATTAGCTTTACATCGCTACTGAAAATCCCTCAACTGTGCTACTGTTTCTAGTTGCTTCACATACACAAAGTAATTCAAGCAGTAATCGGTTGTGCAGCTGCGTCCTCCGACGTTTGCACGTTTTTGTATAAGAGGAAGCGATTGACTAGTTTGACTCAGGGCATGCAGTCAGGGACGAATGGTGTTCATTTTTGAATACCAATTTAGGTGTCAACTATCCGTGATGTTACACACTTATTCAGCTATATTGACGCACGTTAACCCTTCGCTTGTGGTTGCGCACAATAGAATAGTTGAACGATACTGTTTTCTGAATGGAGAAACGCAACAACCTTTATAGAGCGATGTCAGCAAACAATTATGTTACACCTTGTTTTGCACAAGTAAACCATAAGTCAAAGTTAGAATTACAATTGTACAGTGTAGTAAAACCGAGCCATGTTTGGTCGCACAAGTTAGTCAGTGAGCAGCTTTAACAGCATCTCGTTTTACCATGTTGAGCACAAAAGAACCAATTATAATCATTCTGGGACACTGGGCCTTCAGATTTATTGTTACTCGCACAACAGTCATTGTTACGCCAATGAAAGCTTATTAATTTGATTATGTTAATTCCATTTTAAATGAAATTAATATTCACTAAATTTTGACGGAAAGTCATTTTCTTGTCATAACAAAAGTGCTGAAGAGTATACGAATCGGAGGAACACACGTGCTAATCGTCGTGGGTATGGCGCAATCGGCCACGTGTGTCTCAAAAATAATTTGACACGACACGCACGCCGCACATGCATTTACCACGGATTTGTAGCTAAATTTTGGCCAAAAAGGTTAGAGACCAAAATACCGTTCTTGTATCAGGAATTCCTGCCTGTTTTTTTCCTACCTTTTATCCAGTAATTTGTAGTTTCATAAATCAGACTTCCCTCTCAGAAATAGGTCGGCGCTAGAACATACATAACAAATAAGTTGAGGTCATACGCGCCGATTCCTGATGCTATGTGTGGCATCGCTACTCATCCGATACTTGGGAAGCAACGGAAAAAATACCGAGACATTTATAAACACGAGTAAAACGTGCTTTAATCTGCTGTTTCTGCAACTACTATTGCGAACTGTCACTTCACACGGACTTTTGACTCAATTGTCATTGCAACACAATCTCTGCGTCAGGCTTGGATATTTGCTGTTTGTATCCGAGAACGTATGAGACGAGCTGAAAGACCGATTTGCCGAATCAGCAATTTTAACGAGGATTCGTCAGGTGTCCGATTAAAAACTGTATATCGAGCAAACCCCAATATGCGCCTAGGCAGACTAATTATTTCGGCGCTATATGTGTTGGCGGTCATGCGTTGATTTAAACATATTTTAGGGTTTAAAAACTGGTATCAATAAATTTTGCGAGGCTACTAGAGAGACCTCGGTTGTAGGCTATTGTCTCCTAACAACGCCAAATGTCAGGTAACACACAACTTAACAATTTAGAAAGTGACGTCATTAACAATTGAGACCGATCATCAAACTTTATAGTTTAATCTATGGATTAGGCATAAACTTTCAGGCACAAGCAAATGGGATATTTAGAAATAAATGAAAATTCCTGAAATCACTAGATTATTACATGACATTAAGACATTCGGTGACTGTTTGTAAATTAGGAACCTGCGATACGGCTATTAATAGCGAAGTGGTTGTGAATTACGTGGAAATAGACACATATACAAAAAAATGTATGCTACTAAAATTTACTGCGCGCCACCAAATTTCGAAAAAAATTTTGCACCCCTGTATTAATCACATGCATAAATAAATTATATAACGAAACACAAGCGTGTATGCACAATAAACTTGTGATCTTAACAAGAAACGAAATTACAATTCTAAACAAGTTTGTAATATTCGTACCCCTTCGCGATTTCGAAGACTGTAACGAGGAACAAACAAGCCAATATGATAAAAACTTTCACTCCGGTGTTTTTTAACCTTGCGAAAAACCTAAACCTGTAATATTAATTTTCGCTTAGCTTGCTTTATTTACAAGTGCAGTAATATTACGCGATCAACTTCCTCGGCACACCAATGGTGAACATTAAACAAGTGTCTTATAAACTAAGAAAACTAACCATTTAATCTTTCTAAACTAGCTGTACCTACTTACTGAATATCCCACTGCATCAAGTGTGACCAGCTGTTGCACGTACACGTTGTAATTCAGACAGTAATCGGTTGTGCCGATGCGACCTCCGACGTTTTTGTATTACAGGAAGCAATTGACTAGTTTGACTCAGGGCATGTAGTCAATCAAATAATCACCGTTTAGCAGCGTCTATGCTTCAAATTTTAATTTTGTTGGCAACTACGCTGGATGTTACACACTTATTTAGCGATGGTGACGCATGTGAACACTTCACATATGGCTGCACACAATAGTGGAACGAAACAGTTTTCTGATTAGGAAAATGAAACTCACAACATGTCAGTTCACAACTCATATTGAGTGTTACAAGCCAACAAGTAGATTATTACACGGTGTTTTGCACAAGTAAACCATGAGTGAGAGTTAAAATCAAAATAAACTGAAACGCTTACCGGTTCATGTTGGTTGCACAAGTTAATCGGTGCAACGAATAACAAATGCACCATGAGCAGCTTTGATAGCAATTTGGCAAACAAGAAACTAGGTTATCTAAATTTATTAGCACTTTCAAATGTAACTTTTTTATTAGTCATATATTATTTCCATTACTGTTAGCGACCACCGTTCATGTTGCCACAACTGTTAGCGAGGGAAACAAACTTCCACAAGTGAGGTTTCCTAGAGTCGCCGGACATACATTTTCACACCAACACGATAAACGTTAAAACAGTCGTTCTAATGCCGATAACTTATCGGTCGCTTTTGCACCATTGAGCTAGGTGTTATCACACGATCATTGTCGCGCATTGCTTTTGTAACCACCGCGTTTTGTGTGTGTTTTACCACCCTTGTTGCTATAAAATAACTTTGTATTCTCAATTTATGTCATTATCCTGATGAAGATGTCTAGTATGGGACATCGAAACGTCGGCACGTTATAATAACAACTGCTAAAAGAGTTACAAATTTCTTGATACATATGCCTGGCAGCAAAAGTTTATTCCTTTTGCACATTACCTCCCCCAATGTAATAAAGACCGAAGTATGAAGCATTAGGTTAACATAACATGTAAGCAACAAATTTCTTCAATCTCAACACTCAAATTTTACTATGTTTAAACTAGTTTGCAAACTTAACTTACAGATTCTTTGGGGCATTGTAATGTTTTCTGAACAATGCACCGGCTTGCAAACAGAATTAACATTAATGCAATCAACAAGCTGCAAATCAAAATGTATAAGCCTGTCGGCACCATCCGGGTCCGCAATATTACAGCCAGTTGTGCAACAATTTTGTATTCCAGCGGGTCCGATTACAAGCGCCATTCATATTGATATGAAATTGGCCAAACTTAACTGAGAGATTTTCATTAGCGCTGGCAAAATGCCCAAGGTTTGTCAAGTGTTCAATATTTACCTGCATATGTAACAAGCGAAAAACCTGCAACTTTCATCTGAAGCAATATATCTCGATGTAGCCAACGTAACGAACACCTTTCTAGATTGCCTGTTGCAGCTTATTGCTGAGTTAGTCAAATTAAAGCATGTTGCCTATTGCAAACTGCAACGGAGTAAGCAATTGTTCATTTGTCAAAACGTGTCCTATAGGAATATGTCCCAAAAGTTTCTCACTGCTCATTACAAAATTTTCAGTTGTGTTTCAGTTTTATTTCAAGTTTTCTAAGTAGAGTGGAACGTATTTACAGTACTTCACAGGTTTGTCTGTTTAAAAAGTTTACCAATTTCAGTAAATAACTTGATTTAGATAAAAAATTTATTGAGTTGATTTGGTTAAACTATTAAATGCTCAACACTTTCAATATTTTCCAAGGAGTCGAACCGGAACTGAACCCGAACCCACCGAAAAATACAAAAGGTAACACTTATAGGGCGTGTCAAAAATTAGAGTGCGGGGGCAAAATTCTTTTTTTATGAGGCCACGTAGATGATGGATGAAATATCTAGTTTTATGAGGCCATGTAGATGATGGATGAAATAAAAATGAATAAAAATTTAAACCGGTTTAAAAACCGCGAACCGGTTTGGACCGGATAATTTGGCCGAACCGGAACAAAACCCGAAAATATACTTTTTTAAAATACGGAACCGAACCCGAACCCCTAAAAACAAAACCCAGTGAACCTGAACCGAACCTGAACCCGTATGACAAGCGGTTCGACTCCCTGATATTTTTATAACCACTGAATCATTATCATACGATATAAAATTTAACATATATATACAATACTTTAAATGACTGCGACCTGCTTACTCAACGTGTTACAAATTTCTAAACCAAAGGTAACGTACCTTAACGTGTTTATTGTTGTTCAATACAAATAAACTATCACTTCTTTGCCCAATTGAAATTCAAAACAATATTAAACGAATACATACACAATGCTGAATCTTACACCCATGTGTAAACAAACCTGAGTTTTATTTGTGTCGTTAAAAATAAACAAGGTAATATTTCGTCGTTATTGATTTAAACCAGGTGTGGCCAACACGTCGATCGCCTGCTTTAGACTGGTCGATCACCACTAAATTCTCCACTACTAATCAACAGCTTATTAATTGAAAAACTAATAAACAATATAAAACAGCATTTCTGACATTTTGACACAATTTCACAGTTTGCGTTAACGAAGCGGTTGCAATTGGTTGGGGCGATTTGAAACTTTAAAAGTTCCCACTGACTACTTAGATACTAATTATATAAATATATGCGACGTTTTATTGTTGTAAAAACTAGGTGATGCTTCCCAATAAAACTCGTGCCTATAAATATGTGGCAATTGTCAATCTTTGCGTTATTGCTTTATGTTAGTGGCAGCCTAAATTACGACTGATCAGTCGATCGTGTACAATTGAGAAAAAAATTAGTCGATCTTAACGACTGGCAAGTTGGCCACCCCTGATTTAAACAAAACATCTTCAACCCAGTTCATCAAGTAAAACATAGCGTAATCGGATAAGTGTTTTTGTAATATTTTGAAGAAATTACTAATGTAAAGGAGGCGAATATCCCATCGACTGGCGCCGAACTTAAATTACAAGAGATTGGAATGGTTTGGTGAACAACGTTACATGTACACAGCATCACCGTTTCTAATGTTACTTTGTGTGGTACATGTTTTTCAAAAACTGTTTGGAAACAAAATCCATACAAAAAAAGCAATTTTCAGCTAACCTTCACCAGTAAAGTTAACTTTAGTTGTGAGTCAAAATGTGTCTTTTCAAATTTGAATTGTCACCGAAACACTTTCCACAAACATCACATCGATGTGGTTTCTTTTTAGTGTGGGTCAACATGTGTCTTTTACAACTACCCACACGAGAAAACTCTTTTTCACAAACATCACATCGATGAGGTTTCTCTTTAGTGTGAGTCAACATGTGGGTTTTCAAATTTGAAATGATACTGAAACTCTTTTCACACACATCACATCGATGAGGTTTCTCTTTGGTGTGGGTCAACATGTGTGATTTTAAAACTCCCATGCGAGCAAATCCTGTTTCACAAATATCACATCTGTATGATCTCTCTTTATCTCGATTTACGAATAATATGTCATGACCTGAAACAAAACAGACTTTTTTGTTCATCTGGCAAATGCAAACAAGTCATCCGACGTTTCAACGTCTTATACAATGCGTCTAAGGGTAACGCCAGCTAGTCAACCAGTCGTTCTTATAACAACAAGAGAGTGAACACGAAAAACACACGGGCGCGAAAACGCCGATAATGCATTGATTAAAACGTGGATAGAATCGTAGTTTAGTGTTGCAAATGCGACCGATAGCTAATCGCCATTAGAACATCAGTTTTTATGTTTATCTTGATTTGTAGAGTTATCTTGTAATGCTGATTGGTTTGTGCTACTTAATGCTGATTGGTTTGTAAAAATATACCATCCGAAGGCTTAAAATTTCTGTATCCAGGAAAGAAATTTTGTTGTTGCAGACAGTGCACACTGTTTCGGCCTATAAGGTCTCATCAGTGCAGCTGGTGACGAGAGATCGGCCGCATTGGCTAGTGTAGCCATCAAACGGCACTCCAGTTTGTGGTGAGCAACAGGGTTCAACCCCATACATCACCCAGTCTGTGCGATGCCACAACTGGGCATACAGCACAAATGAAACTGGCTCACAGTGGCCAAGCAACTGCTTGGGAACCACAGTGAAGTCGGCTCAGTGTCACAGTATCAATGTAAAAGCATATGAGCCAATAAATGATAAGCTGCAGACAGTGCACACTGTTTCGACCTATAAGGTCTCATCAGTGCAGCTGGTGACGAGAGATCGGCCGCATTGGCTAGTGTAGCCATCAAACGGCACTCCAGTTTGTGGTAAGCAACAGGGTTCAACCCCATACATCACCCAGTCTGTGCGATGCCACAACTGGGCATACAGCACAAATGAAACTGGCTCACAGTGGCCAAGCATCTGCTTGGGAACCACAGTGAAGTCGGCTCAGTGTCACAGTATCAATGTAAAAGCATATGAGCCAATAAATGATAAGCTGCATAGGCCGAAACAGTGTGCACTGTCTGCAGCTTATCATTTATTGGCTCATATGCTTTTAAATTTTGTTGTTTTTCTCTACAAACAAACCAGCACAACCAGGTACCTGCAGTTCGTGTCCCACCAACCGTTAAACCAAAGCCTTTGTACATCGAAGAGCCGGATAGCTAATTAAAGGATCGCCCAAGGAACACCAAAGAGACATAGCAAAAGGGTTTCAGAGTAATTGGCCATGGTTAGCCACGCAACTGATTATGTTCGCGTAATTTTAGAACTGCTTCCTTTGCCAACGAGACAGATTGTAGAAAAAAAGGTTCTTATAGTCGTTGAACATTCAAGACGTCGATTAGCTATCGGTCGGTTTACAGTGCGGAACAACGGTTTTATCTACGTTTTTGTGTCATTGTCTTTTTCGTGTTTACTTTCGGATTGTTGTAGGAACGAATGTGTTCGCTGACATTAGCTGTCGACTATAAACTTTGGAAACATGAATGTATGATAAGCATTTCACCAGTCTGAACAATAACATCCAATAGAATCTAGTATGATTCCCAAGATACAAAATTATGTTTACTCACAAAATATTGTTTATTTTAGATTGATACATAATTGTCAATCTAAATTATATATCAATAGAGTTATTTGGTGATTTATGGCCACCCACAGCTGATGTGAGCTCGAAATGACTTCCAACATTGTATTTACTAAACTAAGATATGCACCGAGGGATGTAAGTTGGATTAGGACAGTCACCAAGCATAGTGTTATCGGGCCTTATTGGTTGCGAAAAAGAACATGAGGTATTTTTTCCGCCTGATGTTTTACATAGTTTTACAAGGGCCGCATGTGATTTTCATCTTGTTTTATACGCTTAAAGAACTTTTTCGCTACGACGGTCGCATTGTTAGATTTTTATTTCGCCAACAGCACCAATTCACTTCTAGTTTTGATTTACAGATGTAATGAAATAGGTTTATATCTGCCCAAAACGCTCAGACTAATTTTTAACTCAATGCAGAGATTGAGCTTCGAAATGTGAAGATGAGTTTTAACTGTTTATGACGTCATAATTTATATTGTGACGTTTGTGGTACCTGTTTTATCGTTATGTTTGTACACAATAGGCGTACAAACGTCTGACGCACAAGGCTACTAAGCTGGTAATCATCTTTCCAGTGCCACAATATCTGTTTAGAGCAGTTTGAAAATCAAAATATTTGGCAGAGGAGTTTTAATTACACAGTCGGCAGTGCATATTTTTTTAACATGTTTACGGCCGCACAAACTCGCCTCTGTGACTGCATGTAGCCTTGCGACTGCAGGTTGTGGATCCCTGACTGCAACTTAACGCTTTGAGGAACTGTTTTTCTGTCGTTTCTATTCATAACAGAATTTCAATATTTTTATGAATTAAATTTCTGTAAATGTCCGTTCAAATAACAGCTTTCACTTTAAAAGGTAAGAATAATTGATTATAATTAGATAAAAATGTGACAAATGCTACAAATGTTGCTGATGTTCGTGAGCGTTCGTGGGCCGCATTGGAGGGCTTCGTGAGCCGCATGCGGCCCGCGAGTTTGACATTCCTGTTTTACATAGTTTAAACCATAGCTATAAAAACCCAAGCAGTTACTAGTGTTAACGACCTAATTCTGGTCAGTATTTTTCCATATGTCTGACTTCGTTAAAGTTATAACAATTCTGCATTCTGGCAATCCGCAGGTTACCAAGCAACTTCCATGTGGCAAGGCGTGGTAACTTAAATAAAAATAAAAATTACAGTAAGAAAGAATTTGTTTTATATTATAGTCCAGAATCCAGACCATTGCTAATATTACGTGGTAATTTAGTATTTTTATCGTTTTTGTATTTCCTATAAGCTAGGGCAGGTGTCATAAAAAACTACAAAAACGTTCCGAATTAAACAGAAAGTAGTCAACAACTTAAATCGATTGTGTAAATTGCCCCAAACCTAAGGTGAAATCTCGTTATTGCAAACAAAACACTAAAACTCTGCCCTTAGCTTTTCTTGTCTAAATGTTTTATTGCTACACAGGTCTGTAGTCTGAAACGTTTTCTTTTAAAGCTTTTCGGTTTTGGTTCGGTTACTTTCATATTGAACCTTCTGTATGGAGTGGAAGGTAATGCTGAAGCCTACCACCATGTTTAAACGAACCTGTTTGTAATTGAGTCGCTAATATTAAAAAATTTCATGATTGGTTGCTATTGATTTTAATTAAACATTTTAACCGAGTTCATGAAGCAAACGATCGCAAAATGAAACAAACCCAAATATTGTTGTTGTTTTTTGCAATATTCCGAAGAAATTTCCAATGTAAAGCACTCGAATATCCCATGGACTGGTCCCACATTTCTTGCTTAATTTGCAGTAGGATTTTGGTGAACAACGTTAACTGTACACATAGTCACCGTTTTTATAGTTACTTTGTGTGATGCATGTTTTCTCAAACTGTTTGTAAATAAAATCCATACAAAAAGGCAATTTCACCCCCAAGTAAACATTGTAATGAACATCACACAAGAAAAGCTACTTTTTGTTGTGAGTCAACAAGGGTATTTTCAAAGATGAAATGACATTGAATGACTTTTCCCAAACATCACATTGATGAGGTTTATTTTTTGTGATAATCAACATGTGGGTTTTCAAACTTCCGCTTTGGGCAAATCAATTATCACAAGTATAACATCGATGTGGTTTCTTTTTAGTGTGGTTCAACATGTGTCTTTTTAAATTGGAAATATCACTAAAGTTTTATCCACAAACGTCACATCTATGAAGTTTCTCTTTGGTGTGGGTTAATATGTGCCTTTTTAAATTGGAAATTAACCCGAACTTTTTTTCACAAACATCACATCGATGAGGTTTCTTTTTAGTGTGAATCAACATGTGTGTTTTCAAATCTCCACAACGAGCAAACCTTTTTTCACAAACATAACATCGATGAGGTTTCTCTTTAGTATGGGTCAACATGTGTGTTTTCAAATATCCACCACGAGCAAACCTTTTTTCACAAACACCACATCGATGAGATTTCTGTTTAGTGTGAGTCAACATGTGTGTTTTTAAATCTCCCCTACGAGAAAACCCTTTTTCACAAACATCACATCGATGAGACTTCTTTTTAGTGTGAGTCAGCATGTGTGTTTTTAAATCTCCCATGCGAGCAAACCCTTTTTCACAAACAACACATCGATGCGGTTTCTGCTTAGTGTGAATCACCATGTGTATTTGCAAATATCCACCTTGAGCAAACCTTTTTTCACAAACACCACATCGATGGGGTTTTTCTTTAGTGTGAGTCAACATGTGTCTTTTCAAACTTCCACCATGAGCAAACCTTCTTTCACAAACATCACATCGAAGAGGTTTTTCTTCTGTGTGAGTAAACATGTGTCTTTTCAAGTTTCCACTACGAGCAAACCTTTTTTCACAAACATCACATCGATGAGGTTTCTTTTTAGTGTGAATCAACATGTGTGTTTTCAAATCTCCACAACGAGCAAACCTTTTTTCACAAACATAACATCGATGAGGTTTCTCTTTAGTATGGATCAACATGTGTGTTTTCAAATATCCACCACGAGCAAACCTTTTTTCACAAACACCACATCGATGAGATTTCTGTTTAGTGTGAGTCAACATGTGTGTTTTTAAATCTCCCCTACGAGAAAACCCTTTTTCACAAACATCACATCGATGAGACTTCTTTTTAGTGTGAGTCAGCATGTGTGTTTTTAAATCTCCCATGCTAGCAAACCCTTTTTCACAAACAACACATCGATGCGGTTTCTGCTTAGTGTGAATCACCATGTGTATTTGCAAATATCCACCTTGAGCAAACCTTTTTTCACAAACACCACATCGATGAGGTTTTTCTTTAGTGTGAGTCAACATGTGTCTTTTCAAACTTCCACCATGAGCAAACCTTCTTTCACAAACATCACATCGAAGAGGTTTTTCTTCTGTGTGAGTAAACATGTGTCTTTTCAAGTTTCCACTACGAGCAAACCTTTTTTCACAAACATCACATCGATGAGGTTTTTCATTGCTGTGTTTCAGTGTATGTCGTTTTACATTTTCACCTTCAATAAGTCTTTGACCACAAAGTTCACTTGCCTCTGAGTCCAAATCCAGACATGTCATCTTCATTCAAATTAGTTCTTCAGGTATTATAAAAATGTTTTGTCTTACTTGCTGCAACTAAGGTATTGCCAAATTTGCCGCCCCTTCTGTTAAGAACAACGGAACATTATGTTTGAAATGGTTAGGTACAAGTTTGATTGAACAAACTTATTACATCCTAGAACGCAACATCACAAATTTAAAAAGCGCAAGTGCTATGCTTACAAATAATACTTACCCACTTGTATTAAGTAAAAGTAGATGAATTATATTGGATCTCGAAACTCAACTAAACTTTTTTTGGACAAATTCGCAGGCACAATTTACCTACTTATTGGCGTGGCCTTACAAACAGAAGAAACATTAATGCAATTACTGTCTGAAGTTACAAATCACAAATCTCAACTTGAGTTGCCGCTAACTGGCTTGAGTTGCCGCTAACTTCCTTTTCCAGCGTGTCCAATTACAAGTCTCCTAAACAATACCCAACCAATTGAGGGAAAATCAAAAAGGTTTGTCTAGAACTTAATAACATGTTAGACTCAATGACACTAATATAGCACGCAATATCCAGTAAAGCCAAACTAAAGAAGGCTTGTAATGCTGTTGAGAGGTAACAAACTTTTACAAAACCCATTTGATGAACCCAATTCAAATGTGAAAATAAAGTCCACTGATTCTACGAGTAGACCAAAGTGTTGGTAATGGTGCATAGTTTAAAAGGGCAAAATCTGGGCAAAAAGCGACTGTCACATCTATCTCAATTTTCGCATACGGCCAGACTTGAAGTGTTTTCATTTTGACATATGCCGTGAGCCTATATATACCATATTTAGAGCAAAGTGTTTGTGATACTCGGAAAGTTAACATAAAATAAATTCTGTTGCATTCCACTACATTTTATTGCTTCTAGTTGTCCTTTCAAGTTCGAAGTAACTGCCAAAGCTATCATATATAACGTCACTAAATTTCAATCATAATCTGACGTAAATGTAAATTACGTCCTTGAGATTATGATCTAGTTAAGACTTTCTCCGGTAGTTAAGTCTTTCTAAGTGCTAATTATAGCTTAAAATGAAAGCAAAATTTAATATCAAAACATCAACTTTATCTGACTTGCTTAGTCAAAGAACTATGTGGCACATTACAACGTTTACAAAACCAAACATAGGCCTAACATTTATGTAATAAACTTTGTGCAAAGCCCTTTTTCCACTGAACGCATAAGCTTACAGACATCAACTGGCTTCAAAATGTGGCAGTCAGCTGTGCAACAATTTCCCTTTCCAGCGTGTCCGATTACAAGCGTCAGTTATATTGGTCCAAAACTGGGTCAAACCTACTGTTAGAACATATTCCACTGGCGCTGCTAAAATCAATATGACTCCAGTGCTTCAGTACAGTGATATCAGATTATGGACGATTTATTTTGTGACCCACCGGGCGACGTCACCATCCTGTGCTTGCTGGTTTAGTATACGTATACGCGTAAATATTCACGTAAATTTTGAATTAGCTTTAAGCCTTCTTACAATGTCATCGTGCTTGCAGATAAAAATCTCTATAAAAAACGAAAATGCAATGCCTTTGTGTAGCCCTAATATTGCCAATATGCTACATTAATGGCAAATGAAAGTTTGTTTTGATAAGCGCAAGCAACGGTTAGGAGTTGCACAAGTTGTTTATTCAGCAAACGCATGCGATTAACTACAGTCTAACTTGCTCTGGCTTCCTAATGCGGCAGTCAGTTGTTTAACAATTTCCTTTTCCAACGTGTCCGATTACAAGCATCATTTATACAACCACTAATCGGACACAGTCTCCACTGGCGCTGGTAAAATCAAAATGCTTTCTCCAGTGCTTTAATAAAAAAACATATGAGTACATATTTTTGCGCGATATTCGTGTGACTTTAATCTAAAGCAATACATCTCGCTGTAGCCAATGTGACAAACAAGCAAATACCTTTCGAACACACGTCAGAAAGCCACTTTTTTAAACCATAAGCGATCGACAATTAATCTTAGGCGATCAAATAACCTAAATTAAAGCTCCTGGGAATGTATTCAATGAGAATATATATATTGCCGATATGTCTGTGAATGTTTAATTTTTGAAAATCATTTAACCGACGATAAGCACAATTGATCAATATGTCCACAAACTTATCAAATTATTTCATGAATTGGCAAATATTTTTTTAAATATTGGCAACTCATCCAACAATTATACTTCTGCGTACAGGAATTAAACTTCTCCAGTCGGCGGGCCTGATATGGAAAAATGAAGTCGTTGGCGGACCGGATTCCAGAATCGATACATGTGTTGCGATTCATGTGCGATGCAGTTATGTCGCTGTGTATCTATTTAAGCAACTAGGATTAAAGAAAGAATATACGCGATCTGACTACACGGGAGTATAACAAAACAATACTTAAGAGCGTTAGTAAAATTTATTGAAAGAGACGTTATAGAAAAACACAAGTAACTTAAACAAAACACCACACACAATTACTTACTTTGCAGCAAGGTAATCTTGAACAAACGAACGTACACAAAGTGGTTACTAGTTTAACAGTGAGTGCCTGATACTATTTTGCGTGAAAATTTATATTTATAGTGGGAAGTTAACGTGTAGTTTCGACCTGGGGCGAAGGTATGTCGCCCGAAAACAAAGAAATAATTACTGTGATAAAAAGGGTGTAAGAAAAAGGTTTTAGGGTGGTAACGAGATAGGGGCATTACACTTTTAGAAGGCAGTCGGCTAACATAAAAGGGAGATAATTACCAGTGGTTTGTAAAGATTCGATACATAAAATATACACATAGAAATACACTACAAAATAATAAACACATTGATACACATTAATCGCGTATTTATCCAGTGATTTAAAACGTTTTTTTACCACCTACACCAAATACATTCAAGAACATCACAATTATTCACCACAGCAAATTTAATTCGTACACCACAGACTTAGATACTACTGAAACACTAACTAGGCTACACGTGTGGAAACAAAGGAAACCTTGAAAGCAGGCCACACACAAGGTTGGCAGTTACGTCGTAACAATGGACGTATGGTGCAATGGTAACAACGGCGGGAAAGTTTTTTTCGCTATTGGGGAGCGTTACTGTCCGTTACATCTATAAGTTGACGCAGTGAGCAAGCAGTAGGGGATTGCAGACCGTGGCCGCGGGCCACGTTATCATGTAAGACCTGTAACTGACTGCGGGCCGCTCAAATTCCTGTCGCGGTCCGGATCCGAATTATTGCAACCCGCATATGGATTTTAATGGAATTCAACGAAACCACAATGTTTTTGGCAATCAGTCCCGGTCTGCGTTTATTACAGAAATTGAGAAAATGTAAGTGCATAACTTGCCCACTAGAGTTGTATTTAAATGCACACAGTCTCCAACAACCAGCAAACGGTGGGGATGTTATTTAAACGTTGTTACTTAAACTGTGAGAAGCAAAGAAACAATCCTGTCTATTAATCAATACAACATTTCGAGTAAATGTTTTGTAGGAGTTGCACGTTGGTTCCACGTGTATTTTGTTTTATTTTAATATTCCATAAAATTTGTTTAGTTACTGCGACCTACTGGTTTGTTTGATCTTATGTGACCCAAATCGGTGACGTACAAATCAACCCAAAACTGACGAACTAGTTGTTGAACAAAACTGCCTGACCATTTGCTTGCAATACCAACAACAAAACGTAACAGACTGCTAATTACACTATATGTATTCTAAATTATCGTTTTAATACACAGTACTTAAAATATAACTTTTAACCGGTTTTCATGTACACCGAAGTTTTAATTTATACGCGTTCGATCACAAATGTTGTTTGTACAAGGATGTATTAGTAACTAGGCGTGTGCTGACTAGATTCTTAATTCAACCGCGTACGGTCTTAAATGTGTTAAGCTGGTCGAGTGGGAGGTGTCTCATACGAGCAAGCAAACAATAACTCACTGTGCCAACAATACAAACAACATTGCTGTCATACGGTGGAATATAAAATAAGTATCAAGATACGTTTTGACCTGGTTAGTGGTTGACAATACATTAACCACTATTTAAAACAAACATCACAGCCGTAATACCGTTGCATATGAAACAGGCATCAAGACGCACTTTGAACTAGTTGACAATACAAAACTAATGACTGTTCAACACAAATCTTGTTGTCACAGAAACTACTGAACCCATGGAAAAAATAGACAAGAGCTTTGAGACGCCAGTACAACTTTCGATATTAAATATGTCACAGTTTTCACATGCGTCTTGAACAAGCAACTAATCACACTTGATATAAGAAAGCTTTTGTTCTGTATTGATGAAACACTTGATCAATTGTCAGTATAGGCCTATATACTTTCATTTTTAGCATTAAATTAATAGGCGATCGTCATTCAAATGCCTTACATGAGACAAAGACTGGAAAACCTTGAATGAAATTGAAATCGCTGGCAAATCTGAAGTAAGGGCGTTTATGTAAACAGTTTAACCTACGCCTGGCTGTTTGAAATTTTATGTCCAACTTTAGATTGATACACACTTAATGCGAGTTTGAATTAAAGTAAAGGCAAAAGCTCTCACACAAAACAATTTGTATAGGGTGGTGTAGAGATACGAACTTTTTTTGATAATTTAAAAGAATTGAAGTTAAAGTATGAGAGAAGCAATAGTATGATCACTAAAACACATACTTATTTAACTAAACATGGATTGAAATATTCTAATTCAAAGATTAGAACACAAATAAGAAAGGGTTAAATCAGTTAATTTGAAATGTACAATGATAACCAAAACAAAGTCATTAAAACTATTTACAGTTTTCAATTTATCGTATTTATCGATAAAATATCATAATTGTTGAATCCAAATCTCTCTGAGAATGAGAATAATTAATTGGAGTGACTTCTTGTAGTGCAGTGTTCGGCTTTCCTTTCCAATCTAGGTTTAATTAAAATAAGTCAAAAATTTTAATGGATAGGGCACAAAATGGTAATTTACTTGTAAAATCATTGCAGTCATCCAAATAGGAAGTATCTGGATTCTTCATTCCTCCAATACACACAAATTCGCTTCTCCAATCGTTCACTCTAAATAATTCAGAAAATAGATAAATAATTCAATTTGTTTAGTTTAGGCACCATTGTGAACCTCTTAACTTTAAATCGATTACTGTAAATGTATGTTTTGAACAGTTTACCAAAAAAGCGACTTACTTGACAGCAGGGCACATTGCGTAGACGCTACCAGTTCTTCCATAAGCACGAAACTGAACAAAACCGATCGGTAGAGGTTTTACACTTGGTGGCAGCATCGAGTTAACCACTGAATCGTTTCCGATGGAAAATTGAACTCGTACTGAAAGTACGTCATCATCATAAAAGCAATCATGACCTGAAAGAACAAAGTGGATAAACACGTCCTGTTGATGACTGGGAATGTAAGTGAGATTTGAAAACAAAACTAATAATAAAGGAAAAAAAAATATAACATACTTACGTAGATATCATTGTATAAATTCAAATAATGAGAATCGTCCAAAATTATTAACAAGTCAAACAATGCATTAGGATAGCATAGGTTCTTTTCAACTTTTTTACTCACAGAAGTCATTTTCTGAAATTATTTCCAATATTTTGTAGGTTACAGCGTTGATCTCAGTTTCGGTTATCGAAGTAGCATTTTTTCTATGAAGGAAAGTCAAATTTAACAAAAATAGTAAGATACCCATATTAGTAATATTATACACAATATCACTGCAACAAACAACAGTTCACCTTGAAATCATTGTGTATCCAAAAAGTGTGTTGGATACAGCTTCACGAATTCTCCATCCAAAAGAATATCTTGTTGAATATGTTCTGTTGTACGGTTCTCTTATTGGCGTTTTGGATGAATTCCAAACCTACGTGATAAACAACACGCGCTATTGTTAGGTTGACATATGTAATTTAGTACTTTAACTCTTTAACCCGAAAATGCAACAAAGGTTCCTTTAGCTTACTTCAGTATTAATGAAACCAAACATCACACAAGCTGGCATACAAAGTGCCATTTCTACATTTTGCTTCATAATGTAAAAAGAAATTGTTGAGAGTGTAATTTCCTTTGTACAAATGTATTGAATCTGTACTTGGTCGGTAAGAAAATACCTGAACAGAGCAAGCATAAAATGGAATTTATTTAGACAAATTGTTAATGCAGGATTCCCTTACCCAAAGTTCTATGTTGGAAAAGCAATGATCAAAGTTTCCCACAGCAAACAAGGCAATGAAGGGGTGTGTTTTGCGGCTTGATCGAATCATATTGCCACGGTCGCATCTTTTTAGTTTCGAAAAAATAAGTGTTGACGTGAAACCAGCAAAACGGAAAACCGAAAGCAATATTTGACTTACTTATAATCCAACTCATAATGTAATAAGCCGTTTTCACAGTTTGCTTGGTATGAGCTTGGATAGCAAGATTGGGTTGTGGAAAAGTAAATCTGTGTCAATTTTTTTATTTGTAATTCCACAATAATGCGGTCATATAGATAACTTACCTGCATTCCATAGGAATAAAGATACAAATTGTTATCACGTAACCTGTACGAATTCGAAGCAGTGCCATAATCGTAAAAATAGAAATCAGAAATTAAGTTTGTGATTTCTGTGGATTTTGCAGTAAGTCGATCCAACATTGAATGTACATCGGGATAAAAAGCTTAAAGGAGATAAAATAGAACGTGATATTACATTAAAATCATCCAGAAGTGCAATCAAATACATCATCTTTCCAACAAACACTCGCAATGACTATATTGTACTTTAAAACTATATTGTACTACTGTACGAAATATCGCAAAATTCGGAATGAGTTATTACCACTCGTTGGTTTTAATGGATAATGATTTTTGAACAAATTGTGCAAGTTTCCTCCATGACTTTTCATAAAACCGTTCACTGTTTGGTATTGCAAAAACCTTGCTCTTTGCTGACACCCAGTGGAGTTTGGTTTGGAACATGACGTAACATAATGTCTTTTCCCTGAAAAATTGAAGTTACAAAAAAATCTACCATTTTTACAGCACATAATATTCACCTGATATTCCTGATAAGCTTGACTTTTAAAATCTGATCTTGTACAATTGTCAAATGTTCCGAATGTATTTGTGTTCATCCAATTTTGATAATCTGGAATTAAAAGGTGACAATAGGCTGTTGCGATTTCTGAAACCTTGCCAAATTTACTCAAGTAATTATGGTGATTGTTTGACGTCGTAAGAAACCAAGATCCACCATAAGCTTCAGTCACATTCAATTTATTATTGTTGATAGTGGCAGCAAGAATCCATCCGCCACCAGCAGCTATCATGTCACAGTAAACCTGAATGCAGGAAAAACTGACACGTTCGCTAAAAATTAACAAATTGTTCCACATTTCTTTTTTTCTCTAACTTGCTAGTTTTTTTCCCCATATCTTCCACTATATAAATACTTTTCGACATTAATTACCTTTCTTTCAAATTTTTTAATACTCATAACTTTATTCCTCCAAGATGTAGCCTTGTAGCAAGGAGCATTCATAAATATTTCGTTGCAAATATCTCATGAGTATCATATTTAGGGTTTGATTAACATGTTTGATAAACATGCCCCAAAAAATTAATGGTTTTAAAAATGATTCGTAACCTCAAAGGATTTCTGTGACGGTTGTATGACGTAGATTCCATCTTTAAACCCAGCATCTCTCAGTTCAATACATGAACGGGCAGGATTTCGGAAAGTACCAAGTAATGATTCTGTTGTCACTGATTCAGTTGTGTTGAAGTTTATTTGTCCAGTTGTCAGCAGTGCTAAAAAAATAATATGGCAACACTAAAATTAAATCGATTATTGAAACAACAACTATGTACTTTTGCCAAGTGTGGTATGTTGTCACATATTCAGCTGTGTTCAAAGTTGTTTGTCCAGTTGTATGTGGTGCTATGCATATGCTATTTGTAAACGTACGAGAAATGAGGTATAGTTGATTATTATCCTGTGCACCGAGAGTTTTCGAGTAAATTAATGATCCCTTTGACAGCTACAACTTGTCATCAACTGTTCTTAATTTTCAGAACGCGATTCTCAATTTTAGCAACGTTAATGCTTTTGAACCAATTTATTAAACCCCTAAACTAATTCAGAAAAAAATCTTCTGAAACATTTGTTAGAAACAAATTCAGAAAAAAATCCTCTTGAACATTTGACTTACTTTTATAAACTTCTTCCGTTTCGTTCTAAAGCAAAAAATCGTTACATAAAAGCATTGCATAAATTGTACTAAAAAAAAATTACATACCTGGTCTTTCGTGAAGTAAAGTATTGCGAAAAGTATAGCCAAAGCAGCCAGGATTACAATCACACATACCAAGATTATGTTCAGTTTCAAGAAGCTTCGTTTTTGCACATACTTTGTTTTCGATTGAATTTTACTATTTTCTAAGTTCAAAAAATGTTTGACGATATTACTATTTTAATGAACTTATCCTAAAACGCCTTACCATATTCTTGCATAGATGCACCTTTTGGACTCAACGTTTTGCCATTGTCTCTATACAACTTTGATATTGGTTTTTCATACACATTTGAGGGTGTTTCCCGGAATTCTGCGTCATAAATACAAGATACATGATTCGCCAGATACAAAAATATTTTCCAATCAAGATTAAGTAGTATATAAGCCATTGCTGCCAGGCATAATATCAAGTATGTAGAGTTCTTGTGGCCAGTGAAATTTTATTCCGACGTTTCGACGTCCTATACAGGTCGTCTTCATCAGGGTAAATAACACTGAATGCGACTAGAGCAGTGCACGATAAACAAAGGAAAAAAGAATGAAACGCAAGCACGTCACAACGCAACGAAAACACCGCGCTATAACGAATGATTGGGCCTCTAATCTTTAAGCAGGTGCCTGTAGCGCGCTGAAAGCATCACGTCTGTTTTAATGTTCATTGTGTTGCCCCGTTGGTGAATATCCCATGACTCAAGAAATAGTCTTTTCCTGTAATCAGGCTCCCGGGCCACAACAAACGCCGCATTGAAATCAATATGGTGGCCTTGTGATGCTGCGTGATTGGAAAGGGCCGACTTCTTCCCGTCGTTGTTGGCAACATCCCGTTGATGTTCTTTTCGTCGTGTGTTGGGTGACCTTCCAGTTTCCCGGATGTATACTAACGGACAATCGGCGCAGGGAATGGTTTGGGTGACTCAATAGCTTGTGGAGAGTATTGGCAGGTCGGACGCCAACCGCTATGCCGAAGTCACGCAACATACGCCGTAAAATATCGGTATGTACAAAAGTGTCACAAAACCCTCTGTTCTTTGATGGGTCACCTGTTCTTGGCAAGTTGCAGTTTCGGTATGTACAGAAGTGTCACAAAACCCTCTGTTCTTTGAAGGGTCACCTGTTCTGGGCAACATGCCTGTCGATCGCGGAGAATCCAGTTAGGGTAGCCATTAAATTTGACTTCGGCATAGCGGTTGGCGTGACTTCGGCATAGCGGTTGGCGTCCAACCTGCCAATACTCTCCGCAAGCTACTCAAGAAGTCATGGAATATTCACCAACGGGGCAACACAATGAACATCAAAACAGACATGATGCTTTCAGTGTGCTACAGGCACCTGCTCAAAGATTAGAGGCCCAATCATTCGTTATAGCGCGGTGTTTTCGTTGCGTTGTGACGTGCTTGCGTTTCATTCTTTTTTCCTTTGTTTGTCGTGCACTGTTCTAGTCGCATTCAGTGTTATTTACCCTGATGAAGACGACCTGTATAGGACGTCGAAACGTCGGAATAAAATTTCACTTGCCAGAAGAGCTCTACAAACTTGAAGATTAAGTAGTGACAATCAAAATAAGGGTATAATGCACAGATTTCAATTTTATTAAATGATCTTACTGTTAATTTAAGTTTCAACTATCTATTGTAGGTTTAAAAAATACAATATAACTGATTTTTTTGCAATACAAAAACTAACCGTAAACTTAATATAACATTTACCTGGTATCACTGTATTAGCTGGAGCATGATGATTTTGTCCTTCGTTCATCTCAATTGTTTCATAGGCATTAGCACCAATGTTTACATCAACATAATCCATGATTGAATTCTTTAAAATATTATTCGTATGTATGTTTTGCCCAAACCAAAGCCGGGCAATTTGTTCTCAGGAGTCGCATAAAAACATTTTCCTACATCATAAAGTTTGGTTAAGCGACGACACAAGGTTCTGTGTTCTCCATTGCTACCGATTAAACTAAAATATTTACAAAGCTAAACTTCTTGCCAGACATAGATGTTTGATTATGTCATATGAGTTTCCTTATTTTGTTATAATAAACCTCAACAAACAAACTCGTAACAAAGAAAATTACACAATGACCACAAGGAACAAAGCACATTTTCCAGTTATTCCAAGCCTCACTGAAAGATTGGCAAACAGTAAAGGATTGTATTGAGGATGTTACGTCTGTAGTGAAAATCGAAGCAGCCCAGGCATATTAGTCAAACCAACGCTACATGTTGTTTCAGAGTCCAGCTCCCAGTTCTGTTGTTTGTGCAATGGTGTAATAATAGCTATTCTTGTGTTGACTCGGATCTTAGTTTAACCGCGTATTCACAAACGTGTTTATTTGGTAGCGTGGGATGCATTGTGCTTCGTTTTTACAAGCAAGCTAAAGACAAACAACGCGGTTGAATGCTGAAGGAAATTTCGACTGGATGCCAACGTTACCAATAGGCTGTGTTGATCCAGGTTTACGATGCTAGTCTCGTACCATTAGTTTTGCACAAAACATGCTGATAAAAAATACTGAATATATAGGCAGTTCGATTCCATTTTTTGTTATATGTAATTGCTATCAACCCTGTATTTGCGATTGAAATTATTGCATAGTTTCCGATGCACCGTGTGCATTGCATGAAATGTCGTGAGAAAACACAACCGCTGTGAGAAACACAGCTCGTCGGTCTTGTGGCCACTCTTTTGCATACAATGTGATTAAACTTGTGCGTAGTGGTCACTCTGTTGGCCAAGTATAACTTCAAATAGGTAAGCAGCGTTTTAAGTGTTTGCTTTACTTGACAACAATATTTTCGTTTGCCAACCACTGATTAATAAAGAAGGCAGCAACAAGCAATCTGTTGGGCTGTGCAGCCAGCATCTGACGTCGACAGTGGGCGCCGATCCAGCCTTCCTCGTTTATTATTACGTCACACATATGTAATGCAATCAAATTAATCGCACTACAGCAACGCAGGGTTCGAAATCAAAGATTGTTTAACCGATGCAAGGTTGGAAATGAGGTCTTCAAACGAAATTGCAGCAACACCAAACAAAAAATTAACAAATAACGACTACACCAGTGGTTCTCAACCTTTAAAGTTTGCGGACCGGTGGACTTTCAAAATCAACCCAACATGTAATTACGATAAAAAATATGCAATTTTAAAGAAATATAAAAATTCAACGTAATGAGAAGTTTGCTACTGTCCTTTGCACTTTTTCATTTGGCACCACCCTTACCGCATTGTGACGTACGACATGCTGCAAGTTAGGGAACGTGAATATTCTAAATCAGCTTAAAATTGGATGTTTTATTGTTTAATTAATGGACAAGCTTTCAACATCTTGCATTTTGCAATTGAGATAAAAAATTGTAATATATTTGGCGGACCGGCAGAAAAGTTGAAGCGGACCGGCGGTTGAGAACCACTGGACTACACAACCTTGCACTAAACTCGGACGAACATTGACGACCTGAATGAACGTTTGATAAAGATGTAGAATGCCTAACTTAAAATGTATTTCCGATCAGTTTAATCGAAATTTATTATGAAACTGGATTGTTATAACTAAAATACGAATTACATATATTTCCACATAAGGTTGTACATAAACCGCACATTATACATTACAAACATGGGCCTATTTACAACATATACTTCTATTTTATTTAGTCAACTGTTAACTTTGTTCAGTGAAGTGAACCAAAAATGCACCTTCTCCGGTCTTTAATCTTTTTACCGTTGTCAGTTTACAATGCTACCTTGCTAAAAAAACACTTACATGTACTAAAAAAACACTTACATGTAACATGTACTATTTATGTAATAAGTTGCCAATCTCTTGAAACAAATGATATGATTTTAAGCTGAAATGTGCTCAATGAACGCACATAACAATATCATAATATTATTTATATTAAACGCGTAGTAAACATGCCTGCTCAACGAGATGAGTTAATACATGTATTTGGCCACAAGCTTTTTTTCGGATCCTGTGACCAAAATGAAACAAACAAACAAACAACAAATAAGCTATTGCTGCCAGGCATAATGTATGACTAAGTATTGCTCATCCAGCAGTTTTATTGTAAACAATCGACGTTTCGACGTCCTATACAAGACGCCTTCATCAGGATAATGACATAACTTGCAGGACAAATTTCTTTTAAAGCGACAAAATGCAAACCACACACATGTAAAACAGCGATAACAAGATCACGCGGCTGCAAACTCGCACCACCGTAGCGATAAAACAAGCTCAGTGGTGTAAAAGCGACCGATAATTTATCGGCATTAGAACATCTGTTTTAACGTTCATTGTGTTGGCGCGTGAATGGATGTTCCAAGACTCTAGGAAACTTCGCTTGTGAAAATCAGTTTCCTTCACCAACACTTGAGCAGCAGAAAAGTTAATGCTGTGATGGTGAGTGGTTGCATGGTTTGCCAACGCTGATTTCTTCGCATCCTTCTTGCCCACATCCCTTTCGTGCTCCTTCCGGCGCGTATTTAGACTTCTACCAGTCTCACCGATGTATATTTCGTCACACTCCCCGCACGGTATAGCATACACCACACCCCTAGTTGCAGTAGCATCTAGAGGATCTTTTGGGTGCGACAGCATCTGACGTAGGGTGTTTGCTGGTTTGACCCCAACCGATACTCCGAAATCGGTCAACATACGACGGATTATGTCTGTTAACCTTGGTATGTAAGGTAAGGTGACGAAGGCACGTTCTTTGTACTGGATTTCTTTCCGTGAAATCTTTTTGTGATCACGGAGAATCCAGTTCGGGTAGCCATTTAACCGCAGGGCCTCATTTACCCTGTGCAACTCCGCCTGAAGCAATGCTGGGTCTGTCGTCAAGCGTCTGGCCTGGTCATAGTGCAGGGAGGGATATTGAAGAGCATTGCTTGATACAGTCTTGAGGGTTAAAAAAACTTACAAATCGGAGACAGAAGCATTTTTGTCATCAAAATTAAAAGAAATGCATTTAGGTTTGTTATTAGCCTTAATCGGCCAATAAAAAGGAAAACAGTTTCTATTTCAAATCAGGTAGATAAACAAAACAAGTAATAAAATAATGTATTATAGACATCTATCTAAGTATCAATAACAGTGTTGAATACTACAAAAACACAAGAGACTAGCAAAGCAGTTCATCGACCATCTTTCATCATGCTAAACTTGGCATCAATAAGCTAAACATGTCCTGCAAGTTATGTCATTATCCTGATGAAGGCGTCTTGTATAGGACGTCGAAACGTCGATTGTTTACAATAAAACTGCTGGATGAGCAATACTTAGTCATAAACAACAAATAATTGAACTAAACTAATTATTTTGATTGTAAGGACACGAAGCACATTGTTTTGTAACTAATTATTTTGATTGTAAGGACACGAAGCACCGTGTATTTTAACGTGCAATTTCATTATTTACAATAAAATTTTGATTTCTGTTTAGTTACATAAGACAATCGTGCAGATAAGCAGTTGAGTAGTGTTTGAATGATGTTGTATTTCTGGTTGGTTTTATGGTACGTCGCAAGCTTACTATAACCCTCCATGCCTTTTCTTGAGAAAAACGGGTTGAAACGACGATACAGCAACTCAAACATAGGCCAACGCCCAAGAATAAAACTCGAATTAGTTTGAAAAAATAAATAAAGATGCAACTGCCGCAAAATTAAACAAGAATTTCGTTGAGCAGAACATAATTTAAGTCTTTCGCTACAAAACATGTTCAAATCGATAATTGGGCACTTAGTATAATAAAGAAAACGCAAATAGCCTACAAGGATCGGTAAGTGAATTCAGAAAAATATATTAATTCCATGATTATTAAATACATCAAAAAGAATTAAATCAGTTTAGCTGAAATGTGATTTCCAAACAAATAAGGCGATAAACCTTTTTACAGTTTTTCAACTTATCGTATTTATCGATAAAATATCATAATTGTCGAATCCAAATCCCTCAGAGATTGAGCATAATCAACTGGAGTTGTTTTGTTCAATGAAGTGTTAGGCAAACCGTCCCAATCTGGGTTTGATGAAAAACATATAATTAAAAAAATGTTTCGGGACATAAACTCTTCTCATTTACTTGTAAAATCATTGCAGTCTTCACAGGGGGGTGCATCTGAATTGTTCATTCTTCCAATACAAACAAACTCGCTTCGCCAATCGTTTTCCCTAAATGGCATATAGATGTAATATATTATCCTGAAAAATATTCTTGTAGTATAAATTTTTGCACCGGCACTTGAGGTGCACCATACGCGTTTTGTTTTATTTAGATCATGTTTGTACAAAGAGAGCTACTTATGTATGATATCGGTTTAACACTTGACATCGTCATTTGTTTTTGTACATTTGTTGAATATTTACTTAACAGCAGGACACATTGCTCCCAGTTCTCCCATAAGCACGAAACTGAACAAAACCAGCTTATAGAGGTTTAACACTTGATGGCAGCATCGAGTTAACCACTGAATCGTTTCCGATTGAAGATTGAACTGGTACTGAAAGTACGTCATCACCATAATAACAATCCGGACCTGAAACAATACAAAAATATGGTTTACTGTTAATTAATTGTTAATGGCTAGCAGAAAACTCCACTGTTAATCCACAGTTACATCAAATTTTTTACATGCCCATGTTTACAAGAAACTCCGTCATACGTAACATAATTTGGACATGAAGTGGTATATCAGAAACCATGGTTATGACTATTATGAATAACAGTATATTTAATTTTACAAACTGATGCACAATAACTTACAAAACTGGTCAGTTTCTGAAATAATTTCCAATATTTTGTAGGTAAATGTTTGAACCTCTGTTCCGTAAATCAAAACTCCATTTTTTCTTAAAAGTAAAAGATAATTGAAAACCTATTTATCCAAAAAGTGTGTTAGATACACCTTCGCGAATTTTCCATCCAAAGCGATAGTCAGAGTAGTGCAAAGCGTCAAATATTTCAACAATGGGCGTTCCTGAAGATTTCCAATTCTACGCAAAAAAATATTGATTAATTTTTATACTTTTTTCATTCGGAAACCATTTTGCTGACAAGATTTGATGCAAACAATCTATAAAATCATGCTCATTTTTTGTAAAGTATGCAAATGACAATCAAGGGATAAAGATTTACTCATTATATTGTCGTACATGTGTATTAATGACATAAAACCAAACATCACACAAGCTGGCATATGATGAACCATATCTACATCCCGCATCATAATGTAAAAAGAAATACTGGAGCGTGTGATTTCCACTGTATACAATTCTTAAATCTGTATCTGGTCGCGCACCGTAAACCTAAAAATACAAAACACTAAATAAAAATTTAAAATCTTCTGTGTATTTACTAATTTATCACTAACGTCTAAATTATAGTAATTAAAGCAATGATCAAAGTTTCCGACAGCAAGCAAGGCGAAGAATGGATGCGTTTTTCGGCTTGATCGCATTATGTTGCCAAGATCACATCTCAGATAAAAAGAAAATCTAAGTTTAAATAAAAAATGAAAAGTAATTGTAAATTTTACTTACGTTTCATTCAATCCGTAATGCACTGTAGATTCCTTACAATTTTTTTGATATTCGCTTGAATAACAATCTTGAGATGTGTAGAAATCGACCTGTGCAAACGCTTCTCTTTTCAAATATTCCATGATAATATTGCAACTACTTAACTTACATTCATTCCGGAAAAAAAGCGAAACAATTCCGTATCATACAGTCTATAAGGATCAGTGCCATAATCGTAAAAGTAGAAATCGGAAATTAAATCTGTGAATTCTTTTGATTTTTCTTCAAGCTCATCCAACATCGAATTTACATCGGGGTAAAAAGCTTAAATTAAAACATAAAATCATCAAAAAATGAACAAATGTTAAACATTGCTTTCTTTTTGGTTAACATAGACTGTAGGCCCCATACTACATTCAAACCGTTACAACAGAGATTGAAAATAAGGCCTTTGTGTCAGATACTTCAGTTATCAGTTAGAAACATACAATAATGCCCTAGGAAAAACACGAATGCATGCCTTACCAACGGCTGGTTTCAGTAGATAATGGTCTCTAAACAAGGTTTGCGAATTTCCCCTTTTTTGCATAAATCCGTTTTCGGTGTGATATTGCAGATAGCTTTTCTCTCTGCTCTGTTCAAGTGGTGTTTGATTTGGAACATGACGTAACATAATGTCCTTTCCCTGCAAAAGTTATAAGTTACAAGATTAGTTCAATTTTTTTTAGTATTCAGGTATTTTTGAATAGTGTTTGCCTGGTATTCAAAATAAGCTTCACTTTTAAAATTTGATCTCGTGCATGTATCAAATTCGCCGAAATAATCCTTGTTGATCCAATTTTGATAAACTGGAATATAAATATTTTACTTGTTTTTACAAAAAATAAACTCTTCTTGGCTTACATTTGCTTTCACTGTAATCCTTCGATGTCGTATGAAACCACAATTGATAATAGTGGTTAGTAAAATTTATAGCGTCGTTGATTGTGGCTGCGAGAACCCATCCGCCACCAGCAGATTTCATATCACAGTAAACCTGAGAATCAATTTGTAACCTAAATGTTGCGAAAGCACAGATAGATTTAAAAAAAAAACATCCCAAGATTAATGCTTCTCATTAATCATTAAGTTTTGTCAATTATTTTGAAACTGTAACAACACTTAAGTTAAACTTGTTCGTGTAACGATAACTTCACGAATAGTAGTCTTGTTGTTATAAAAAAAGTGTTTAACAGCAGGTCTTGGGAAAAGAATAGTCATTAAATACCTCCATTATGCTATATCTAGATTGAATTTCGTAGATTCTCTCAGTTCCAGCGTCTCTCAGTTCAACACATGAACGGGCAAAATTGGGAGAGGTATCAGGTGGTTTTGTTGTCGCTGATTTGAATGAGATTATTGTGTAGTGGAAACATGTTAAAAATAGTCGTATATCATTGTTTCTAACAATGAGCACAGTCGCGTAAAGCAGAGTAGAAAACTGAGCCAAGTTTATTTCGAATATTCAATATTTACTTGACCGACCACATCTTCGGGAATTCTCCTTTCATTCCAGATATATAAACCGAGATTTGGGGGAAAATCGTCATTTTTAACTTAACGTTTTGATAGAAAAAAGCAGAAAAAGTGAAAGGCCATGTCAGATAAGACTGCGACTTGACAACACCCGGACAAAATTAACAGAAGCTCGATAAATAATAAGTATTAAACTAGAGAAGATAAGACCTATATTTATTCGGCAGATCGAGCAACATCAACTTGATATAGTCTATCGTGGGGCAAGCGGCTGTGATTTAATCGGAACTTGCGCGGGACCTAATTGCCTACAAAGCCACTTTGGGAGGCTCTAACGTCCCATTAAGTATTCTAGACTGTACACCGGAAGCTATTTTCTAGCTGTACTCAGCTTTACATAGATTGTCAAAAAAAGACCTTTATTTTGCATGTTACCGCTGCAACTGTTTGCGTTGCTAAGCAATTAAAATAGTAACATGAGAAACAAAAAAGGCACCTCGGAGAATAATAAAGTTGTGTATTCAAATAGAAAATAGGTTGGATTTATAACGTCGTAAAACGTTAAAGGTAAGTTTTCTGTCATTATCATTTTTTGGTATACTTGTCCGCACAAACTGTGTTTCAAATTCAGGCAAAGTGACATTTGTAAATACGAACTTTATGTCTTTAAACAAAAATAGCTTTTGAAGAACAAATTTCGAAAACGCATTTTTGACTTACTTTGGTAAATATCTTTATTATTGCTCTGTAACAATGAACACAAACATGTTTGCTTCAAACAAAGCACAAATTATTAACAATCTTTACGCACCTGATCTGTTGTTACTTCGAGTGTCCCAAAAACTATTCCCAAAGCTGCTGCTAGGAATACAGCCAAACACACTGAAATTATTATAACCTGTGACCATTTTGGTTTCTTTGAAGCCTTTTCTGAAATGTTGCTATTCATTTAAGGTTTCTCAGTTTCAGTTTGATCTATACATTATTAAGTTGTAAGGTAAATTTCAAATTAAATAAGAAACAGAATTTTATGAGATAAAATGTAAAACACACAATGTTGCAAATAAATCACAAACGCCGGGGTAATAATAAAACCTTTATTTTAAAGTTGTAAAACTCCAAATGCAGTTTTTGCAGAAAAACATGGCTTAAAAAATTGACAGATCAAAATGACCTTATAATTCAATAATAGTTATTACTGCAATTGTCACATTGAAGTAATTCGAATTGATTCCAATGACAGACTCGTAGAACATGTGGTTACAAAAAGTATAACTAGTAGTTTGCAATAAACTTACTAAACTTTGTTTCACTTGTGGTTGTTGGCGCCACTGTTTGAAAAGTGCCGAAACTGACCTCCTTCCAACTCAATAGATTCGCAAGCACTAGTATTATTATTTGCACAAGTTTGAGACATGATTTATTCCCACCACAATCTGCAGAACTTAGAAATATGTCACAAAAAATAACATCAACCTTTACCTGGGAACACTATACACGGATTTGAAGAGACAAAAACATAACTTCCAGAGTACTTGTTTATATAGAATACATTATACAGAATTGACAAACTGCACTGATGATGACAACAGTGATGAATTAAAACAACCTTTACTGACTTACAAGAACACGATTTTAAACTTTCATGATTGTTCACTGCCTTTTTGACGGTAGTGTTTGCTTATAATCAGTCTACACAAAAAATGGTAATCTTACACCGACATCAATATAATTTACAGAATGCCACCAAACCGTTAATTGAGTCAACTACATGAATAAACCATCAACTCCTATTTGATACACAAACTTACTCTTGCAATTGCCTGCAAAATAACAGTGCTTTCTCCTGACTGTTGTCGACATTGTGCGAGACTGTTACAATATTAAGCATTATCAATTCTGAACTTATTGTTTGTACGGCGGTAAAACTGTCTCGTCAACAAGGATAGTACACACTGGTTTGACGCTCGTGTTTGTTTAAGTGACGGATTTATGTGTGGTCACAACATTTCGTCCAAGTCGTCAATATTTGCCATTTTGCTTCCTCCTGACTCATGTGCAAAGATACATGCTATTTCCAATCTTGTGTTTGAAACTTCTTTCGTTGCTTTGCTAAATTAGTTTTACAGCCTCGCGAACAAACATATTAAAATGTCGTTAAACCAATGTCCCGGTACCCACCGAACGGACATGTACCGGCAACATTTCGATATACGATCGTAAAAAGATCGTATCTCGTAAGTTTAACCAACGTTAAGCCACACGGAATTTTGTACGTGAGTTTATTCTTTCCATGTGCATCTTTATCACGTATCGTTGAATTTGCTGTTGATAAAATGAAACCGAAGTCCACATCAAACACATGTTAAAGTTTTTGGTGCAAACCTTCAACGAATTAATGCAATTTAAGTTGTTATTTTTTTTGAGGAAAATGTATTTTTTTCATTTTGTTTACGCCACCGTTTTTCCTATATTTTTACATCACCTTTAACCCTTAGTTGCGGGGGTTCTAACCGCTCGCTCTTTAATGTGGACAAAACGTACAATTTCGTTTCATAACCTAATGCAATCCGCCATTTCAGTCATAAGAATATTCGATGTCACAACAAACGTTCTATATAAACGCTTTAAATTTTTGAAGTTGGATTTATTTGCTGGCTAATGATGCTAGAACAAACGTTTTTTTATGCCTGTATGAATGAACTTTACGCAGAAAATAACCTTTTCAGCCATCTACTCTAAAGTAGACGAATTTGGTAAATTGGTGATTTTGATTGATTTAGTGTTCAAAATTTTGTTCGGAAATTGAACGTTGGATTGCACCAACTGAAAGCATTATTTTGCTCAGCTGGATCTCAAATCGACGCTTTAGGATGCTAATTAGTTACTTTGTCAAAATTGAACTTACTGCGTTTTTTGACGACATAATACTGCAATCAATAATCGTCATAAGGTAAAAAAATAAAAAAATTAAAACAGCCGAAAAAACGCAACTCGCGACTCATGAAAAAACCCGCAACTCGATCTCAAAAGTAGCCTAATTCGGCGACAAAAGCGCAATCTGGCAACCCTGTTGTCCAAGCACAGCGACCATTTAAAACGCCTATTTAAACAGCTTTCCGACCATGACCTTGTCATCAACCTGGGAAAATGCAAGTTTGGAGTTTTCCAAAATGACTTTCTAGGGCATCGCGTTGACAGCTACGGCGGTCTGCCTCTTTCCAACAAACTCGAAGGGATTCAAACTTTTCCGCGCCCCACTACTGTTAAAGGGCTTCAGGAATTTGCAGGAATGGTAAACTTTTACCACCGTTTCGTTCCTGGCGCTGTACGCATTATGTCTTCGCGAAATTTATCAGAGACATGTGGTCAAACCTACAACGTTCTTTGGATGATCAGTTAGATTTAGCTTTCTCAGGGGCAAAAGCTGCCTCGCGACCGCCACGCTGTTGCATCATCCCTTGCCTGTTGCACCAACTGCTGTGATTCTTTCGCATTCTTTCGGGGCTGTTCTCCAGCAATTTGTTAATACTGCCTGACGTCTATTGGCATTTTCTAAATACAGCGCTTTTATAGCATTCTGTTTCTGACAGATGTTTTTAGAAGTTTGCTTTGGCTGCTGTTTTGCTGTCTTTTTTACACAATACAAAGTATGCTAATAAGTTACAATACTAATTATTTTTCAGCTGCTTAAAAATGATTTCTCAAATTACTAATTTTGCTATTTCTAAACACAGAGAACAGTGTTATAATAAAACAAGATTGTAACTTATATTTGAAAATTGATAATTGCAAGGATTATGATGTAATGTACAACTAGAGGATAATATGTCACAACCATAACAAAAAATTCAAACATTAAGAGCTAAGATAAATTTTCCACAAACGCAAGATAACTTTTAGCTGACAAAATTAATTAAATGCGATCAAAAAGAGTAGCATACTCATATACAATCAAATACGATCAAGAAAATAAAAGTAATTTGTATTACTCCAAAAGCTGATATTTCGAGTAAAAATCTCGGACCGTTTTTATCGATAAATTATCACAATTGTCCAATAATAATTTATAATGAGACAAATCAACGACGAAATTCAGTATCGGTAAGTGAGTACGGGTGTATTCATTAAAATGTATTAATTTCGAGATTATGAAAGAGTGATAACCAAAACCAATTGGGCGATAAAAACTTTTTTTTACAGTTTGTCAGCTTATCGTATTTATCGATAAAATATCATAATTGTCGAGTCCAAATCTCTCTGAGAATGAGCATAATCGACTGGAGTCGTTTCGTTCAAAGTGGTCCCTGGAAATCCATTCCAATCTATTTTTAATCACAGTATTATTCTAAAAAATATCTGATGTATAAAATGAAAATTTACCTGCAAAGTCATTGCAGTCATCAAAACGGGGTGCATCTGGATTGTTAATTCCTCCAATACACACATACTCACTTCGCCAATCGTTTACTCTAAACGATTCGAAGATATTTTATATGTTTAAAACTATTTTGTGGAAGTTTGTCCATCAGACCAAATCTCAAATTCCAGAATAATTTTGTAATTGGTTGAAAAGTTATTTTACATTGTGCCTGAACGTAGTTTTTTGATGTGAGTTCGAATCAATGGAATATTCACGAGTCAGTTTTGACAAGTTAAAAAAATTCAAGCTTTACAAATAATGAAAATGATTTTTTATGGGGAGTTACAAAACACAGGTGCATGACTATGAAATTTTAGTAATTTACTGGAAAATACGCAAAAGATTGTATTGACTCTACCCCTATTTTTGTTAAAAATAGCTTTATTATCGGTTAAATGGATTCAGTACAAATCTGCCTTTGACAATAAATTTTTTGTAACATATATGAAAATAAATTATTCTTATGAACACAATTATTATAATCTATAGTTATTGCACTAACTTAACAGCTGGACAAATTGCGTAGACGCTCCCAGTTCTTCCATAAGCACGAAACTGAACAAAACCAGTCGGTAGAGGTTTTACACTTGGTGGCAGCATCGAGTTAACCACTGAATCGTTTCCGATGGAAAATTGAACTGGTACTAAAAGTACGTCATCATCGTAATAACAATCCGTACCTAAAAAATAAAACTTAGAAACTGATGGGTTAGTTTTAGAACATTTCAACAAAAAATGCTAATCAAGCTTGAATTGTATTGTTTCTTCTTAAAATTGGTGACTATGTTAAAAATTAAAAAAAAAAACATCTTTCATATTTAGTGAAACTAAAATATTTTACTTACAGAAGTTGTCAGTTTCTGAAATAATTTCCAGTATTTTATAGGCAACAGCGTTGATCTCTGTTTCGGGAATCAAAACACCATTTCTTCTACAAAGTAAAGAGGATAAGCAAAACAAGCACGAAATAATTTGACGTTTATGTCACATTACTTAAATAGAGAATACCAGTTCACCTTGAAACCATAGTGTAACCAAAAAGTGTATTGGATACAGCTTCACGAATTGTCCATCCAAAATAATAGTATGATGTGTATGTTCTGTTGTATAATTCTATTGGCGGCATTTCGGATGATTGCCATTCCTAAGTGGTAAACAGCAAAATAAGTATTACAATCCTTGATTTCAAACAAAGGACGAATGGATTTTTGACAAAATAAATTTGGAATTGAAAAAAACTAAAAGTGTCAAAAACACTAGACGTGACGAACCCAACGTACCTTCGCATTACTGACATAAAACCAAACATCACACAAGCTGGCATACAATGCCCCATATCTACATTGTGCTTCATAATGTAAGAAGAAATTGTTGAGAGTGTGATTTCCTTCGTATTCTCTAAAGAAGTCTGTACTTGGTCGATACGATCTTGCCTTATAAGATTAAATGTGTTAAATAGGCAATAACTTGGATATGGACTAATTCAGTATTTGTTTACTCCAAAGTAGAGATAGTAGAAGCAGTGATCGAAGTTTCCTACAGCAAACAAGGCAAAGAAGGGACGCATTTTTCGACTGGATCGCATCATGTTGCCAAGATCGCATCTTTATAGTTGAGTAGAAACTTGAAACTTAAAACAGGAGAAAAATTCTCTGACTTACCCGAAATCCAAACCATAATCTACATAATCATCTGGACAATTTGCTTCATATTCGTATGAATAACAATTTTGATTTGGGTTAAAAAAAATCTACAATAACACAGTTTGTTGATTGTTCCACAAAACCATCAAAGTTTAATAAGCTTACCTCCATTCCGTAATAGTTTCCAAACAAATTATTATCCTCCAGTCTGTAAGGGTGAGTGCCATAGCTGTAAGCATAGAAATCAGTGATTAAATTTGTGATTTCTGCGTCCTTTGCCTCAAATTGATCCAACATCGACTTCACATCGGGATAAAAAGCTAAAACAAACGGCGGTTTAATAACAAATAACTCCAGACGGTATTACGTTAAAAATAGTTCAACATTCTATCACAAACATTCTATTGGCAGTAAAATACTAGTAATTACTTAATAGACAATATTCAATAATTGATTGGATTAAATTCATTGCAAACAAGCATGTCATTTACCATTTTCTGGTTTCAGCTGATATCGGGAATTAAACATTGCATGCAAATTTCCTCCGTATATTTGCAAAAATCCGTCCTCTGTTTGATATTGCAAAATGCTGTGCTCTCTGCTGGTCTCCAGTGGCGTTTGATTTGAAACATGACGTAACATAATGTCTTTTCCCTAAAATCGTTGCTTAATAAATCAAATGCATTACGTATAAGAATATATTTGCCTCGTATTCAAAATAAGCTTGACTTTTAAAGTCTGATCTTGTGCAAGTAGCAAATGTTCCGAAAGTATTTGTGTTCATCCAATTGTGGTAATCTAACATTTAAGATGCACGTAAAATGTTTGTTTTTGTGCAATAAAATATCACAATTTACCCATAACGTTTTCGTTGTTATTTGACGACTTAACAAACCACAAATCACTATAACTTCCATCTAAACTTAAATCATTGTCGTTAATTGTGGCCGCGAGAATCCATCCACCCCCAGCAGCTATCATGTCACAGTAAACCTAAGTACAATAAAAAAGTGATTTAGCCAGAACTAAAATCAAATGTAAGGGTTGTAGTTTGTTAAAGGAAATGCTTTCATACATTCATTTATTTTGTGAACTTATTTGAAAATTAAGACCTGCTAACACATATTTATTGTCTGTTCTGGGTTCGAAACTTACTCGGAAACCGTACAAGAACTAACTATATTTCAAAATTGCTAATTACAAAATTTTGAGCATAGATTGCAAACAGAGTATTGAGCGCTGCCAATGGCAATAGAGAGTCACAACATAAGGAAGGTTTTACAAAAAAAAACGACATTTATCTATCTATAATAAGTTACCTCAAACGATTTGAAGGACGGTTGGATGACGTAGATTCCATCTTTAAATCCAGCGTCTCTCAGTTCAACACATGAACGGGCAGGGTTCGGGAAAGTACCAAGCGGTGGTTTTATTGTCACTGATTCAGTTGTGTTGAAGGTGGTATGTGGAGTTGTCTGTGGTGCTACGCAAGGAAAATGTTACCTCTAACCTAATTACAATCAGGGCTTAAATATTAAAATACGCATCACTTAAAAACGATTTTGAGTGCACAAAACCTTTTTTGTTGCATACAACCAGGGTTGCCATACCGTCCCTATTTCTGAGATTTGTCCTTATTTTGAAGGGCTATGTCTTAGAAAAGTACATTGTCCTTATTTCGAAGAAATCCTTATTTTTTACTGTAGTCCTTCTTTTGTCTTATTTTCAACAATTACAATTCAAATCCCTGCTACAAGTAACAGTGAGTCTAGACCTGAGCTGTCGTGAGATGCACAAAATACTTTCTACGAACAACGAGTTACTGAAACAGATTGTTTCTGGCAAAAATATTGCAAATATTATGTCATGACTCGTATAAATGCAAAGATTTGTTTAAAAACGTTTGTTTCGTTCGCCTAAAAATTTGATTTTTCGGTTGTCCTTATTTTTGGTTTCAAGTCGATGGCAACCCTGCATATGACTTACTTTGATTAATTTCTTCATTTCCGTTCTGAAGCAATGAAACATGTAAAAGAAAACACACAAACGGATTGTTTTCAAACAAAAACATACAAAGGAAAAAAGCTTTAACACACACCTGCTTAGCTGTGAAATTGAGTATTCCAAACACTAGTCCCAAAGTAGCCAGAATAACAACCGTACATACCAAGACGACAATCAGAATCGACGGGTTTTGTTTGCTCGGAGCAATTTTACGACGTTTATCATCCGATTTCACATTTTCTGTGTAAAATACACGACAGTCATAACTATTGCTTTCTTGATGAAAGAAAAAAAAAACGATTTTTGTGCCAAAGCTCGTTAAACTATGCGTAGTTTGATTGATAAAATCTGCATAAGTTTGTTTGTTTCATTTTTTTCTGTCTGATTTCGAGCTTGACTGATTTTTGGTGGAAATGAGCGAGTGTGATTGCCGGCCGAGCTTTTTTCTGCGTATCAAACAGCTTGAACCTGCGTAAACGGTTAGTGTTATCGCTGTGTGTGGGTTTCTGATTTTTCTGAAAAGTTGGTTCATTTGCCACAAACAAATGATGGTACGCTACTTGCTTCAAATTTGATTATTTATTAAATATGTATTATTGTATCAACTGTAAAAACATAAAAATAGATACACATGCCACCAATCTATAGAAGAAACATTTTAAATAATCCTGATTTCCAAGATGCAAAATTATATTTACTTACAAAATATCTTTTGATTTAGATTCATACCAAGCTTTTTCGAATCTAAAATAGGTAACAATACAATTATGTAGTGATTGATGTTCTTCGACAGTTGCTGAGAGCTTAAAATGACGTCGAGTGTACTAATTAGTAAACTCTGGTGCGCACCGAAATATCAGTGTAAACGGAAGGTAAGGTCAGTTTAGGCGCCACTAAGCACAGTGTAAATGGGCCTTTAAAGTGGGATAAACGCTCCAAGGTATAAGAACAAATCAGTTGTATGACGGTCACCCTGTTACATATTAATTACCTTTTGAATTGATCTAAATTGATAGACAAAATAAGCTTTCATTGCTAGTTTTGTTTCGAGTAATTTTTGGCAAAATTATCAACAAAAAATACGCAAATGCAGTGAAAGCCGCCTATTGTATAACTTACCAAAACCGTGCCCACTTTTAACTGTGGTTCTAATCGTATCAATAGATTCGTCATATACGTCTGATGACGATCCTGCATACACATTGGAAAATGTCTCTTGATTTTGAAGTCCTTAAAGACCAAAATATTAATTTAAAACACTATTCTTCAAAGTATACAAACTATTTTTTACCCTGTTTCTTGGTGTTAGTAGCAGTTTTTCCAATTTGTCCTTTCTTAAACTCTATGGTTTCGTAAGCATCTGGATCTTTATTGACATAAGTATGATTCATGTTTAATTTCTATAAAATCTGCAAAATGTAGAAACCTTATACATGATTGACGTTTTAGATGATCATTTTCAACTTGTTCATTAGAAAACTAATGCAGTTGCACCAACTGGTTGAACGCATACAACAACGTATTTGATTTTGTTTCTTGCATTATAAGTACTCTGCTCAGCCTGAACAGAAAGTGATACACATCATATGCTTATCGTTGAACGGTCGTAAAGTTGGTGATATTTAATACCTCGTTAACACCAACAATACACTATGATTTTAACCCACGTTTTGAAAGGCTAGATTTGTAGGTGACACCTATCATGTTGCAATATGGGCAATACATTGCGTGGATAACCGGAACAAATAAATCTCTCAACAAAGCAATAGCGTTGACATGTATCAGCCCAAACTGAAAGTGTTATACACCATGTGCTCATTGTTTGAATGGTCGTAAACATGGCGACATTTGAAGCCTCGTTAACACCAATGATCAACATTAGTTTCAACCCACGCTGTTATGCGTTACTGAAACGCTAGATTTAAATGACAACTATCATGTTGTAATACGAGCAAAACATTGCTAGGTAACCGCAATAAAAATGTCCTATTGTGCACTGACGAGACTCTTGTGTACAATCGTATCACGACAAGAAAATTTTGTTTTGCGTATTCATCTAAATTTTCATCACTGTGCCTCAATTTATTTTAGACTTACCTAAATCGGGCGGTGACCAGACCAAAAATGTCCTTATAACGTTTGTGCAAAGTTAGTCACATAAACGTTCCGTTCGCCCATATATTTTTGGATACAGTATTGTCATAGAGAGCTTTGGTCGTTCTTGAACTTTTGATTCGGTTGATGTTCCACCGCTCAATACACTTATAATTTGATCAAAAAAAAAATATTAACAGGTAATTGATTAAAGATGTACCCACGAAACCACAAAAACACCTGTTTCTAGTGTTACAATTTTTTGCATCTTAACAACTTTCACAATGTCACAGATATATAACTTACAAAAATTGTGGTTTGCCCATCTTTACCAAATTTTGCCAAATTCAAACTGGAAGTAATTTATATTTAACGCCTATTTTCTGAACGGTCGTAAACTGGTGGATTTTATAACCTCGTTAACCATGGTTGTTGCAACACACATTAATAACGATGTGATGTTTTCTAAATCGCTTCGAGTGCAAAATGTATGAGATGATACAACATTTTTCGAACACATTAAGATGAAATTGTTTTTAATTTGAAAGCTTTCACAAAAATAATAATAGGGTAACACATGTTATGACACAGAAATGAGAAATGCACAAAAAGACACAGAAATGTCACATATGCATCAATTATTTTTAGCAATAATCGATGATTGGAGCATTTGTGTTTCAAGGCATCATGGTTAAATGCGGTACAACTAAGTAAGTGGTCTTCATGAAGTTGTTTTTAACACGAACCTACAAGGAAGTGATTGGGGCAATAAATGTTTACGTAAATACAAAGATTCCAGACATACGTTCCTGCAGAAATCGTCATGTGGGACAAATACTAATATTTAATTGTCACTCATTGTTCGTTTTACTGCCCCTAAAGACACAATCCAGCAATATCGATAAATTGACCTAACACTTAGGGAAACATTGTAAGAAGTGTGATGGTCTGTTGCACAAACCTAGCTGCAAATCAGTCCTAACATGCATCTAATTCAAATCAATTAAAAACACGTTTTCTTCTAACTGTGACAAATTCTAACTGGCGTTTGAATAGATTTGCGTTAGATTGGACTTGCTTAGATTCTGGCTGTGCTGTCAAAAACATTTGATTTAAAATTAAATTATCTTCGACTTGCCTGCGCATCAATACCAGACTAAACGCCACCTTCTGAATTGTTTGTGGGCATTGTCTCCAAGTAATTGTGTTCAAATGCAGATGTTTGTATCTTAACAACTTCCTTTCAAGGATTCATCCAACATCTTAAAAGGCAATTGGATATGAAACCGGACAAATACTTTGACTAACTGCTTACATTTCATCCACTGTACCAGCTAAAACGCACAAACTCAAACAGAAAGTGAGTTATATCATACTCCTTTTGTTTGAACATTCGTAAATTTGGGAATTTTATCAACTCGCAAACCACCACGGTGTAAATAAATAACGATCGTATGTTTGCTAAAAGTTTCGTAGTGTGACAGATTATATGATTTTAAACACATTAAATCCTTTTGATCTGAAACCCAGTAGTCCAAATAATGATATGGCAGCATATATATATGAAGACCAGACATGGGGTCGAATACACGCGTCCTGTATTCGAACACTTTCGAATACCTGCATGATTGTATTCGAATTCATGAATCTTTTGGTAATTTTTGAATGACAGCAATTCGAATAACACAAGTCAAGTATATGTATTCGTGAATAGTTGACCAAAATACAATGACATCTAATTCGAATAAACCAAAGCATGTTTTCGTATTCACGAGTACTTACGCACTGTGTAAAGTCCAGCAATTCGAATTGTATTCGAATAATGCGAGTCAAATATTCGTATTCACGAATTGTTTCATAATGTTAAGTGACATAAATTCGAAAAGTATTTGTATTCATGAATAGTTGACAAAAAACAACAACGTGCAATTTGAATACTATTCGAATAAACCCAAGCATGTATTCATATTCAGGAATACTTAAGAGTATTCGAACAAAAAGTAACGTTTGGGTTTATGAATTGCAAATTAATTGGTAAAAATGTAAACCAACAAGCTTTGTTTTGACACAATAGCTTGACTGATTTAAATCTCCGTTATATAAATTGATCCAAATTTACATGAGATGCTTCCCAAACATGCTTCACCTGTCATGTGCTGAGAACAACATAGTGTTGCAAGTTTTATAACACAATTGCATTTATGTAACGTCACAATCAAAGTGGTATGTGCCATTGTTTTGTAACATCAAACACTTGTCGAGTCAGGTCACACTCACTGCCAAATCGAATTGTATTCGAATCTATTTGGCAAAACTATGTGGCAACATATTCTAGGCTTCTCCTAGTCTGGAGGAAAACGACAATTCGAATTGTATTCGTAAAAATGTAGTCATGTATTCGATTTCACGAATTGTTACGTTGCCCAAGGCTGGCAACAATTCGAATTGTATTCGTAAAATATTATCGTGTATTCGAATTTGCAAATTCTTAGGTTGGCGGGGACCTACAACAATTCGAATGCATTCGAATACGAATTGCCCCCTGTCTGATTAACACACGTTGTTGATTATTCCACCATATAATAACACTAAGTTTTATTATACTTACCTCAATTCGGTAATCGTTTCCAAACAAATTATTATCCTGCAGCTTGAAAGGGTGAGTACCATAGTCGTAGGGATAGAAATCCGTGACTAAATTTGTGATTTCTGTTGATTTTGCATAACGTCGATCCAACATCGATTTCACGTCGGGATAAAAAACTAAAAATATGGTGTTTTAATTCTAAATAACTTTACATGTTGCTACATTGAAAAGGTTCAACCGGTCACTTTTCACAAACATTCCATTTGGTAGTTAAGTTTGCATTACTAGTAATAAACCAGAGAAACTATTCAATCATTCATTGGATAAAATTATTTGCAAAAACACTTTGTCAAGTGTTTGTCTTACCAATTTCCTCAATATATTTGCATAAATCCATTCTCTGCTTAATATTGCAAATTACTCTGCTCTCTGCTGGCCTCCAGTGGTGGTTAGTTTGAGCATGACATAACATAATGTTTTTTTTCTCCAAAAACTAGCCGTTGATCAAAAAATTCAATGCACTATACAACAAAATATTTGCCTGATATTCATAATATGTTTGACTTTTGAAATCTGATCTTGTGCAAGTATCGAATATTCCGAATGTATTCATTTTCATCCATTTTTGATCATCTGGAATTGAGAAAACACGTAAGAACAATTTTCTAGTGGAGAAAATAATCTTTTCACCCATAACATTTTCGTTGTTGTTTGACGACGTAACAAATCGTTGAATGCGGCCGCGAGAATACACCCACCAGCAGCAGCTATCATGTCACAGTAAACCTAAATAGAATAAAAACGTGATTTAGGGAAATGAGTTTTGAGTGGTTTTTGAAGGCCATTTCTGAAACATACCCTTAAAAAGAGGAGAAATCTTAGAAACAAGGACGGTGTTGCAACCCTGTCTTGAGACCATTGTGTTATTTATATTTTCTGCAAAGTAAGAAAGTCAACTTTCGCACGCTTGTTTCTAGGTAATTGTTTTCAACTATTTGTATCTCAACAAAATTTTTTTAAGATTAGATGATTAGTTTCAAACTTGTTCAGAAGATGATTAGATGATTAGTTTCAAACTTGTTCGATGTTAGAAACACAAACCCTGTTTTTTTTCGGCGACAAAAGGCTTTTGTTTAATTTTAGTTTAATGTAATTTTCTACAGCTTCTGCAGCACTTTAAAAGTATATAACACCGTTGTTATTTATTACTTACACTTTCTTGCATTATAGGTAATCGGCTACAAACAATAAAGCGAATGCATTGACATGTGTCAGCTCAAACAGAAAGTGTTATACACCATGTGCTCATTGTTTGAACGGTCGTAAACATGGCGACATTGAAGCCTTGTTAACACGAACGATACACGTTGATCAAACCCATGCTTTTATGCGTTTTTGAAATGCTAGATTTACAGGTGACACATTTCAAGCTGCAACATGACCAACAATTTTTTTTAATTCATTGCGAGCTGATCAGAACAAAAATGTCAACCGAAAAAAAAACATTTTCATACGAAACGAAATAAACGTTTCTGAACAAATCTTTGAATGTATGCGAACCAAGACACACCAAACCAAGCTTTTTTCATGTTTTCTTTTGTAATGTCACAAAAGCAACACCAGATGCAAGAAGGAAATATAGCAGTTTTGTTTCGTTAAAAATAATCAAAAAAAAGGACTCAAGTCAAAAACAAGGACATCCTTTAGAAAAAGGACAATATTGTTTCTGAGACATTACCCTTCAAAAAAAGGACAAATCATAGAAACAAGGACGGTATGGCAACCCTGCCTATAGCGCACTAACGAGACCTTCGTGTACAATTGCATCACTATGAGAAAACTGTGGTTTTAATCTCTATGACTGCAAAGTATGGAAGTCAACGTTCAAATATATCAGTAAAAAACAAAATGTTTGTGGGCATTTTCCTACATCGCTTGTTTCTAGGTAATCGTCTTCAAGCATTTACACCTCAACAACTTTCTTTTCAAGATTAATCCAACTCTATCCACTTCTGCAATTGTTATCTTAAATTGCAGTTGGGTACAAAACCTGACAAACAATTTGACTAACTGCTGACAACACGTCCATTGTACCAGCAACCAACATGGGGAAGCTCAAACAGAAAGTAAAGTATACCATACGTTGATTGTTTAAACTTTAAACGGTCGTAAACCTGCGCTGTTTGTTACATTGTCAACCAACACCATGTACATTAATAACGACGTGATGTTTGCTAAAAGGTTCGCAGTGCAACATTTACGAGGTGTGCATTTCGCTGCGGATTATATGATTTTAAATACATCAACATCAAATTGTTTTGTTTTAAACCCCTTATTACTGATAATGCTGATAATGATAATGAGCGTTTTAGAACCACAGATAACGTAAGTGAGTATAATAAAAAGAACAACATTAGAAAATTAGAAGTTTACACAGCAAAGTTACCAAAGCACAAATTATAGGATCAAGGTTAAATGTGGTACAGCTAAGTAGTTTTCATAATGTTGTTTCTTACACAAACCTACATGAAAGTGACAGTTGACGTAAATGCCAAGATTCCTGACATATCCTCAGAAACTAGAGGCTGTGGCAAGTTAAAATCGTCAGGTAGTACAAATACTGATATTAAAAAAGCACATATTGTTTCTTTTACTGCCATTTTATTGCCACTAACGAGACAATCCAGCTATTCCACAATTTGATCTAAAACTTAAGAAAGAATGTGTGAGGAGTAATGTAAACAACAAAAGACTATTTCTTGAGTCGTGGGATATTCACCAACGGGGCAACACAATCAAAACAGACTTGATGCTTTCAGCTTGCTGCAGGCTGCTGCTCAAAGATTAGGGACCCAATCATTGTTATCTCGCAGTGTTTTCGTTGCGTTGTGGCGTGATTGTGTTCAATTCGTTTTACTTTTGTTTTTCGTGCAATTTACTACGCGCATTCACTGTTATTTACCCTGATGAAGGCGAACTAAAATGTATCTGATAATATCCCATCGACTGGCACCTAATTTCTTATAGTTTTTACAGTAGACTTAAATGGTTCAGTGAACAGTGAACTGTGCGAAAAGTAACCGTTTTTGTTGTTACTCTGTGTTACATGTTTTTTGTTCAAATGGTAAAAATAAAACTCAAATTTCAGCCCAAACAAGTCTTTATACGGTAAAGTTACTGTTTATTGTGAGTCAACAAGTGTCTGTTCAAATTTAAAATCACGTCAAATTTCAACACATCGATAGGGTTACTCTGTGATGGGGTGCGTCAACATGTGTCTTTTTAAATGTCCACCTTGTTCAAATATTTTTTCACAAACATCACATCGATGAGGTTTTTCTTTAGAGTGAGTCAACATATGTCTTTTTAAACCTATACCACGAGCAAATCGTTTCTCACAAACATCACATCGATGAGATTTCTCTTTAGTATGAATCAACATGTGTGTTTTTAAATTTCCATACTGTGTAAATCTTTTATCACAAAAATCACATCCATATGGTTTATCATTTCTGTGAATCAACATGTGTTTTTTTCAAATCTCCACCACGAGCAAACTTTTTTTCACAAACATCACATCGATGACGTTTCTCTTTAGTATGAGTCAAAATGTGTCTTTTCATATTTCCACAGTGTGTAAATCTTTTATTACAAAAATTACACCCATAAGGTTTCTCTTTGGTATGGGTCAGCATATGTCTTGTCAAATCTCCACTTTGGGCAAATCTTTTGTCACATGTATCACATCGATGCGGTTTCGCGTTAGTGTGAGTCAACATGTGTCTTTTAAATCCAACTCTGGGTGAAAGTTTTTTCACAAACATCACATCGCTGAAGTTTCTCAGTGCTGTGTTTCAGCGTATGTCGTTTTACATTTCGACCTTCCAAAAACCCTTGATCACAAATATCAGTTTGATCCAAGTCCAAATTCGTTGATGTCATCTCTCTTTAAATTAATTATTCAGGTATTATATACAAAAACTGTTTAAGCTGTTTTACGACATATGTGTTATAAGCTGAAACAAGATAGGCTTTGCTTTCCTCTAAAAAAAATGTAAACAAGTCATTCGACGTTTCGACGTCTTATACTGGGCGTCTACCTAAGGGTATCGTCCGCTAGACCAGTGCTCCGCAACCTTTTTTCGCACACGTCACACCATACATGAGTTAAATGTTCGGCGGCACACCGAACCAAAAAATGCGATTTGAATTTTTGAAAGCCTAAAAACGCATTAATCTAGGGGTCTTAAACTTCTTTGAGGGCCAAAAACATTTTTTTACGTTGGTAAAGGGCCCTACTATTGGAACTTTTTTTGTAAAAGTGATATGAACAAAAATATTATGTCCTTGAAAATGTTGTGCGTTTATGCCATATAATGTGCATAAAACATTTGCAATGCAATAAACAAGAAACAGATGGACGGTGTAGCAAAGTAAAAATACCAAGTGCAGTAAACTTCTATGCCGAAAACAATGACATACAATGCCGAAACAATTGAAAAATTTGACGCAAAAATTGGAATTGCTGATTTCACCAGGAGGAACTATTTCCATCATACGATTAAAACGTCGCATTTATTTCTAGCCATTACTAATAAAGAATAATTGTTTCTTAAAATCAGTGGTCTGACAGGGTATTCCACCCGAGGTAAACACCTAAAATTTAAAAGTTAGTTCGCGGGCGGCACAAAAACCCTCTTGGGTCCACACCGGGCCGATTAAACCATTATGACGTAATAAAACACGAATGTAAAGTATATTATGACGTAATAAAACACCAATGGGTAGTGTAGCTTTAGTTTGATGTTGTGAACTGTATCGTTTACTAGAATGTTAAAATACACAAAAACAATTTTAAAACAAAAAGTTACGGTTTTGCGGCGGCACACCCAGCATCGTCTTGCGGCAAACCAGTGTGCCGCGGCACACCGGTTGCGGAGCACTGCGCTAGACAACCAATCGTTCCTATAACTGCAAGAGAGTGAACACGAAAAAGGCTCTGCCGCAAAAACGGCGATAATACGTTGATAAAAACGTGGATAAAAATCGTAGTTAAGTGCTCCAAATACGACCGATAGCTAATCGGCATTAGAACACCAGTTTTTACGTTCATCTTGAATTGTAGAGAAACCTTGTAATGCTAATTGGTTTGTGCTACACGCTTGAAAGTGTACCATCCGGCGGCTTAAAATTTCTGTATCCAGGAAAGAAATCTTGTTGTTGTTGTCTACAAACAATCCAGCACATCCAGGTACGTACAGTTAAAGTCCCACTACCCGTTAAACCAAAGCCTTTGTATATCGGAGAGCCGGACCGGTCACTAAACGCGTGGGTAACTGAACACCAAAGAAACGTAGCAAAATAGGTTTCGTTGACATCAATCTAGGCTAGCCATGCAACGATGAGATGAATTTATTAACTCTGCAGCTGCTGGTGCGATTGCCAAAGATACAGTTTACAAAAAAATGAACTTTTAAAATCGTGGAACATTCACTCGCGCGCCAACACGATTAACATAAAAACTGATGTTCTAAAGTCAATTAGCTATCGATCGCTTTAAACTGCTCAACAATTTTATCTATGTTTTTGCGCTAACGTCTTTCTCGTGTTCACTCTTGGGATGCTGAAGACTGTGTTGGATAGCTGACATTATCTTGATGAAGTCGGTAAAGGAGTCGGTAAAGAGGGTAACGTTGAATGATTTGGATGTGAGAAACGTGTTTGAAATATACCTGGTAGTAACACTATATTCACTGAAACACGATGTTAGGATTTACACAATTGTTTTAGATAATTTGTCGTTTATCGGTTTGAAACAAGCGTATATTATGTTAAAAAAAATTTGACACAAATTTAGTTGAACAAACTTGTTACGCACCATAACGTAAACGCAAAGATATATTCACATCATACTCAAAATTTCCAATAACATGCGTGCCAAGGTGAAACGCTACACATTACTTCCCCTAATTTATGTTCACTGCCAATACTTAACTTAAACTTTGTTTGAACAAATTTGCAAACCTAACATACCGATTCTTTTGGGCATTATTATGTTTTTTATTCAAAGCACCGGTTTGTAAAACACCTGCAACGTTCATCAGAAGCAATATTTGTCGCTGTAGCCAATGTAACGAGCAAGCAAACACCTTTCTAGTTTGCCTTTTGTTCCTTGCGTTGCTAGCACAAACACAGGCTACACACGGATGTGTAAGTAAATCAAAACTGTACATTGTTTGATAAAAGATTGCATGTTTTTTTGTGATGAATTGGAGTTATCTAAGACATTTAAGTATTAGCAAATGTAGATAAGATTTGAATTCATTTTTGAGCTCTTTTTTACGAATGATGCATTTTGATTGTATTGAGTCAAGAAATAGATTAGTGTGGGTATTTAAACCCGTTTACACTATGCGTGGCGCACGCTTAAACCTGCAAAATATACGCTAATTTTTATACAAGACTGTTTTGGATCCAAATTATATAACAATACAGTTCTGTGGTGATTTATAGCCACCAACAATTGATGTGAGCTACAAATGACTTCGAGGATTTGATTTAGCAAACTAAGATATGCACCGAAAATCGCAGTACGAAGGAAAGTGGTTACAAGGTAAGGTTAGGTCAGGCGTCACCAAGCATAGTGTTATCGGATCTTTTCGGTCAGATATTAGTTTGGTCAAACTTATATTGTTGCGAAAAAGAACATGGGGAAAATTTTTGCCGCCTTATGTGTGAAATTGTTTTTGAAAAATTGCACACACCTTACATCGTTTAATCCATACTCTAAAACTCCAGTAGTTTACGATTTGTAAACAAAAATGCTGATGCTGCTCAGTAATTATCCAAGTGTCCGATTACGTTACAGTTGCAACAATCTTGCACTCCGGGGATCACGGCACACTTACATACAAATCATAGTCCACCCGACAATCAGCCGTTTACCAAGCATCTAGGCGTAGCTACATGAAAACTAACTTATTATATACGTACATTATGAAGGAATATGTTTTATACTATCGCATAGAATCCAGACCTGTGCTAATTTTACGTAGTAATTTTATTTTTTAACAATTCTGTATTTCTTGCAAGATGAAGCAGGTGTCATATAAAACCAACAAAAACGCTCCAAATCGAACAAAAAGTATTCGACACCTAATGTTGATTGTTTAAATTGCCGTAAACCAAAGCCGTTCAAAGTCTCGTTAGGACAAACAAAACACTAAGACTCTGCCCTTTGGCACTTTCTTGTCTCAACGTTTAATTGCCAGCATTCATCTTTAGTTTGAATCGTTTTTTTAACTTTTTTTAACACTTGTTCCGCTGAGTTAACATAGATTGCGCCTTGACACAAACAAAAAAATCAAATAGAGCACTGCCAAGTCACGCAACCGACAAGAACTTGCTTCATTGGAAACGATGTCCTAAAAGCTTCTCACTGTTCATTCCAGAATTTTCATTTACTGATGTGTTTCAGGATTACATTAAATTTTCTAAGTAGAGTGAAGGTACTCACAGAACTTTACAGATTTGTCTGTTTAAACATTTTACACAAGCTCAGTGAAAAACTAGTGTTAATTTGGTTGCACTATTAAACACTCATGGAATTCTTTATGACTTTGGTCTGCTCACCCAACGTTATTTCAAATTCTGAACAGAAAATAAACGAGAACATCCCCAATGCCTAAACCTACCACCGTGTGTAAACAAACCCGTTTTTTATTTGTTTTGGTTAAATAAAACAATGTCATTCTTGCTTGTTATTGATTTCAATGAAACATTTTCAACCGAGTTTAGGAAGCAAAAGATGGCGTGATCAAACCCAAGTGCTTTTTTTGTAACATTGTGAAGAAATTCCTAACGTAAAGCAAGCAAATCAGATAATGTTTTACTTAATTTACAGTAGATATAAATGGTTTGGTGGGGTTATTGTTGTTACTCAGTGTGTTGCATGTTTGTTTTTTTACACTGTTAGGAAACAAAAGTCGTACTTAAAGGCAATTTTTCAGCCCACGTAAACCCTTTAATCAACATCACATCGGCAAACATGTGTGTTTTCAAAGTGAAAATGACACCGCAGTTTTTTTTACAAACATCACATCGATGAGGTATCTCTTTAGTGTGGGTCAACATATGTCTTTTCAAACTGCCACTTTGGACAAAAGTTTTTTCACAAACATCACATCGATGAGGTTTCTGTTTAGTGTGTGGCAACTTGTGCTTTTTCAAATTTCCACTATGAGCAAATGTTTTTTTCACAAACATCACATCGATGTGATTTCTCGTTAGTGTGAGTCAACATGTGTGTTTTCAAATTTCTTTTTCGGTCCAAAGTTTTTTCACAAACATCACATCGATGAAGTTTCCTAAATGATGGTTGTCAGCATACGTCGTTTTTCATTTTTACGTTTAATAAACCTCTGATCATAAACATCGCTTTGCTCCAAGTCAAAATCCTGAGATTTCATCTTGTCAATTTAGTTTTTCAAATATTATAAATAAATGTTTTATCTGACTTATGAGTACTATGTTATGAGCTGAAACAAGTTGTCAGGTTTTTAACAATCGTATAAGATGCTTTATTGCTCATCAGTTTAAAACAATGGAATATATGTTTAAACTTGTTTCACACAAATTTATTTGAACAAACCTACTCCGTCCCAGAACGAAGAAGCAAAGTTATATTTACGCCGTACTAGAAATTTCCAACAACATGTGTAAAGGTAAAATATACTACGCAATAATACCCTGGTGTAATAATCGAAATGCAAAACACTCATTAAACATATCAAGTAAAAACAACTTAAATTCTATTGAATCTTAATACTCAAATTAAAGTTTGTTTAAACAAATTCGCAAATATTATAAGAACCCAACTCTGCGGCACATTACAATGTTTTCTAAAGTAAGCATCGGTCTTACAAATAGAATAAACATTATTACGATTAATTATCTGCAAACAATTCTAAACATTTTTCTGACATTTTAAGTTGACCGGCATCAATTTATTTGCAATGTGGCAGTCAGCTGTGCAACAATTTCTTTTTCCAGCGTGTCTGATTACAAGCCTGGGCAAAATATGAGACTGTCCTATCCACGTTAAATTTAGTAACCGGCCAGACTGAAAGCGTTGTTATGTTAACACATGCCGAAAACAACATTCATTCTGTGTATAGGCCAAATTTTGTAATGCTGTTGTGTCTGAACGTTAACATAAATTAAATTCAACTGAATTCCATATCACAAATGAAACTTTGATTAAGTTTTCTAGAATTGCTTAGCCAAACCAAAACTAGTTGGCATATTTACCGTTGCAAAACCAAAGCCTTCTGAACAGGGAAAACGCCAACGCGATTAACTATTTGCAAAGTCTAATTCTCGACTTAAATGCAAACAAATGTCAATTCAACAGTGCAACACTACGGCATTTTTCTTTTTGAACATACAAAGATGGATTGTCTGTGCTGTATGCACCATCATGATGTAACAACGAAACGTGTTTTTGTACAAGACTACACTAATTAGCTTCTGTCTTTGGTGTGAATCAACATGTGCTTTTTCAAATGTCCACTTTCGCGGAATCGTTTCTCACACACTAAACATCGATGAGGTTTCTGTTTACTGTGAATCAACATGTGTTTTTTTTAACTATTTACCACTGCGAAATCTTTATCACACACAACACATTGATGTGGTTTCTCTTTTGTGTGGATCAACATGTGTCGGTTCAAACTTCCAACATGGCGAAATGTCTTCTCACAAACAACCCATCGATGAGGTTTCTCATCTGTGTGGATCAACATGTGTGTTTTCAAGTCTCCTTTTTGGCAAAATCTTTTCTCACAAACAACACAACGATGAGGTTTCTCTTTGGTATGTTGTAACATAAATGATGTAATATTCGCATTGACGTCATGGGTAGAGCTGCCATGACTTGTAACTTTTCCATTACGTAACTTTCATATGCTACGTGACTTATAACGTGGGAACCACAAGTGGCTATGTCATGTAATTGTTCGTTATTGCGTGGGACAGGATGAGAACGTTGTGGGCATCCGTACCAGTGACGGGATGTTGTTCACGTATGCCTAATTATGTTGTTTTGATCTGTGTATATATTATGTGGTTTTGAAGTGACTTTATTCTATTCGATTCGACTTCGGTTGGGCGTATGAATCACACTACGTCACCACGTTTTGCGCATCATGAACGCGACGTGCGTAAGCCACGTCAGTCGCAGCCAAGTTGTTGTAGGGAATTTTCCCACAGGGATTTTCCCTGGCCTAGTCATGATGGTTTGAGAATGAAGCAAAGCCGTAGATATGGCAATCGTAAGTATGTTAGAGGTTTAGGAAGTGAAGTAAACAGTGCAGCTAAGACAGCTGGTAGTGAGCATAAGACAACAGTGGAACAGAAAAGTAAGAATTTTGTAAGTAAAGATGAAAGCAATGAATTTAAGAGAATACTACTTGAATTTCCCTCTGTCCTTCAGCCTATGTCGTTGGAAAAACCAATTAAGCACGACATTACACATCAGATTATCACAACAGGTCATCCAGTGAGTTGCAGGCCTAGACGATTGTCGCCTGAAATGTTGAAGATGGTGAATGAACACTTTGATGAATTGGAACGCCAAGGTGTTGTTAGAGATAGCGAAAGCCAGTGGGCTTCACCCCTGCATGTTGTTCCTAAAAAAAGGAGGTGGCTTCCGCGCGTGCGGGGATTTCCGCTCGTTAAATGCAATAACCCAAAGTATGAATAGGCCAATTGCAAATCTTGCAGATTTTGTGAATGGGTTACATGGAAGAAAGGTTTTTACCAAAATTGACTTAAAAAATGCGTTTTTTCACATTCCCCTTGCACCCGATTCTATATCTAAGACGACTATTGTAATTCCCGGACGGGCAGTTGAATATCTTAGACTTCCTTTTGGGCTTAGAAATGCGCCGAATAGTTTTCAGGCTTTTATGGATAAGGTATTAAAAGGATTGCCATTTGTCTATTGTTATATAGATGATTTGTTGATAGCTTCCAATTCTGCTGAAGAACACAAAGCCCATCTGCGAGCTGTTTTGGCAAGACTTGATGAATATGGTCTTGAGGTCAATGTTGACAAAAGTGATTTTGGAAAAACTGTTCTAGATTTTTTAGGACACAGGATATCAACTGAAGGCTACAGTCCTTTAGAAGAAAAGGTTGAGGCAATTAGAAAGTTTCCCAGACCTACTACAGCGAAAGAATTACGTAGATACTTAGGTATGCTAACTTTTTACCGCAAGTTTATACCTCAGTGTGCAGCTCATGTAAGGTTGTTGAATGCAATGCTACGGAAAGATCAGGTAAAGAGAAAAGCTCTTCAGTGGTCCCCTGAGGCAATTACAGCTTTTAAAAAGTCAAAAGAGTTGCTAAGCGAGAAAGCACTACTGCAATACCCTCAGATGAATGGAAAGTTTAGTCTTCTTTGTGATAGCTCCAACTTTGCTATGGGAGCTGTTTTACACCAGTTTGTTGATGATAAATGGTGTCCACTTGCTTTCTTTTCCAAAGGTCTAAACCAAGCTCAAAGGAAATACACGACTTTTGATCGTGAGCTTCTTGCCATCTATGAAGCCATTAAACATTTTAAACCTTTATTACGTGGCAGAGATTTTAACGTCATAACTGACCACAAACCATTGATCAAGGCTTTCTTGGCTAAATCTGATCATTTGTCTCCTAGACAAGAACGTCATTTTGATTATATTTCACAGTTTACCAACCGCATTGAATATATTGCAGGATGGCATAATCAAGTGGCGGATTGTTTGTCTAGAATCGAAATCAATGCTCTTAAACTTTCTAATGATGTCTTAGATTTAGAGGAACTTGCTAAAGGTCAGCAGACTGCAGAATTCCAAGAGATGTTGTCAGATCAGTGTGTAAGCTTAAAGTTAGTTAGCAGACGTCTTCCTGGAAGTCCAACTTCTTTAATTGGTGATATATCTACTGGAGTGTTTCGTGCTGTTGTACCTACTGAGTTTAGAAAACGTGTTTATGATGTCTTACACAATCTTAGTCATCCTGGAATCAGAATCAGTCGGAAGCTGATTTGTTAACGTTATGTCTGGCCGAGTATGAACGCAGACATACAAAACTGGTGCGAGACATGTATACCTTGTCAAGTAAACAAGGTCTACCGTCACAACATTGCACCTTTATCTCATTATGTTGAACCTACTGATAAGTATTGTGATCTTAACATAGACATTGTTGGTCCACTTCCAAACTCAGGTGGATACTCTTATCTATTAACAATCATTGACAGATTTACACGTTTTATTGACGCTATTCCTCTGGTTGACTACACTGCCCAAAGCTGTGCTGATGCATTTCTTCTCCACTGGGTGGCGCGTTTCGGTTGTCCTTTGAGAATTTCTAGCGATCGCGGCGCCAACTTCTTGTCAGGTGTATTCCAAGATCTATGCAAAATGTTGGGCACTAAATTTTGCTCAACTACAGCTTATCATCCCCAAAGCAACGGTTTGGCAGAACGATTGCATAGACGTCTAAAAGCGGCTCTAAAATCTTATGAAAATCCCACTGATTGGTATTCTAATCTTGGTTTGGTTCTTCTTGGAATCCGCGCTAGTCATAATGTTGATTTAGATGCTTCTCCAGCAGAAATGGTATCAGGAAAGAAGTTGAGATTGCCAGGCGAGTTTTTCGAGGAAGTAGAGAGTAGTGAAACCAAATCTGACTATGCTAAACGGTTAACTTCTTTCATGTCGGGTTTACGTTTCTCTCCCAGGCGTGAGCAACCAGCTAGAAGATCCTATATTGATAAAAATCTACAAACTAGCTCACATGTTTTTGTCAAGGTTTCTGGGCACAAACCGCCATTGCATCCCTCTTACACTGGGCCGTTTAAAGTTCTTGAAAGACATAACAAATATTTTGTTTTGGCAATGTTTGGAAAAGAAAACAGCGTCTCTATTGACAGAATTAAGGTTGCACGTTTACCAAATGTTGTTAGCAACGATGATAACTCTGAGGACACTGATACTGTGGTTGAAACTGTACCCTCTTTCGTAGTTGACACTGACATAGACACTGATCTAACGACAGATCCTTTACTTACAGGAGAGACCAGTTCGGCTCTTCCTGAGATACCGATTGAACCGATTAGACAGACGAGAAGAGGACATGAAATTAGGAAACCTTTGAGATACAGAGACTGAAGTCATGCTGCGTTTACAATGCTTTCTTATTGTTATGTTTCTTGGTTGTTTTATGTGTGAACAGACATTTCAGGTTTGCCACGAAACAGTGTCGGATGGTGAATACGTAATAAGCAAACCTCCGCCATGCAAGCGCCCTGAACCTGAAAACGTAACATCTTGCAAGGCAAAAGTATATCATCCTTCTACTGATTTTATTAAAGTCAAAGTGTTTATGTGTCAAGTTATGATAGAAAAGTATACAAGTGTTTCATATTTTTTTGGTGCAAAAACTCATGAAGTGACCACTATAGCTGGTGGTGCTCCTCTTGCTAGTGTTTGTGAACAATGGTCCAGAACTCATAAGACTTCATCTATGGGTGATTTAGTTCCTTTAACTAAGTCCTCATGGTCTACTAGAAATAAGCTTGAAATTAAATATCATTGGCCAACTTCGGCACAAGGTAGTGTCAGAAATGCGATTCTTACTGAGTCTGTTGTTTTGTATGACCATATAAACAAGGTTATGAAAAGCGCTCTCGGAATTTTATCGAATTGCAATATTCATAGAGGCGCGTGCACTGTGGGGACACGTTCGTATGTGTGGTCTGTACCTGATCGTATTGATTGTCCTGTTACTACACCTTTGGGTACTCATGAATTACTTATCCATTTCGAAAAAGGATTGTCGACACCTTATAGAATGGAAATACGTGATCTTGGTATGAGTATTCATCATAGTGTACAATGTTCGTCAAATGTTAGAGATTGTTATGGTGATATTCCGTTTTGTGCACCTGGAGGATTAATTTTAGTTCCAGAAAATTGTAGTGCTCTAAGAACCCCTTTCGCAGCAAGGCATCCTCCTCCCGATGTTAATGACTCTATTGCTAGCTCGAATCCTATGGGCCTATTTTTAACCGAGTTAAGTGATACTGTGAGCGAAGGATTCGTAAATGTAACCGCTGATATTCATTATTTGGAGTGTCAATTAACTTCTTTGCGTTCACTATACCCCACATACTGTCGATTATCAATCCATTATGAACGAATTTCCTAGACCCTCCACTGGTCTACATGACGAGCATATTAATGGCTTTGTCACAGGCTCGACTTACGCATGATAAGCTATATCATTACATAAACTCTAACCTAAAGAGTAATGTCGATGCCGATATGGATTTTGTTGCACAGACGGCAGAAAATGTGGTAACCAATGTCTTTATTGCCGCCATAAGTAATATTACAAGCCCTTTTAACCCTTTTTCACAAACACCACATCTATGAGGTTTTTCTTTGGTGTGAGTCAACATGTGTGTTGCTAAATGTCCCATACGAGCAAACGCTTTTTCACAAACACAACATCTATGAGGTTTTTCTTTGGTGTGGGTCAAGATGTGTATTTTTAAATCTCCCATACGAGCAAACCCTTTTTCACAAACACCACATCTATGAGGTTTTTCTTTGGTGTGAGTCAACATGTGTGTTGCTAAATGTCCCATATGAGCAAACCCTTTTTAACAAACACCACATCTATGAGGTTTTTCTTTCGTGTAAGTCAACATGTGTGTTGTTAAATGTCCCTTACGAGCAAATCTTTTTTCGCAAACATCACATCGATGTGGTTTCGTTTTAGTGTGAGTCAACATGTGTGTTTTCAAATTTCCACTTTGGACAAACGTTTTTTCACAAACATCACATCGATAAATTTTCTTAATGCTGGGTGTCAGCATATACCGTTTTGTATTTCCACGTTCAATAAACCTCTGATCAAAAACATGAGATTGAAACATTTGATATGTCTTACGAAAACTATGTGATGACCTGAAACGATATGTTAGTATTTTTGCTATTGTTTTAGATGCTTTGTTGTTTATGAGACTGAAACAACGTATATTATGTTTAAAATTGTTTGGCACGAATTTAGTTCAACTAATGTAGTACGCCCGAGAACGTACAATAGAAGATGTATTTAGGTCATACTAAAATTTCCAACAACATGTGCGAAGGTAAAATATACTGCACAAACCTAACCTAATGTAATGACCGAAATGCGAAACACTCAGTAAACATATTAAGTAAAAGCAACTAACTTCCATTTAATCTCAATACCTAAATTATATTTGTTTTTTTGACAAATTAGCAGATATAAGATACCTATACTCTGCGGTGCATTGTTATCTTTTGTAAAGTATGCATCGGCCTTACAAATAGAATAAACACTGACTATCTGCTAATCCTAATCTTAAACTGACGTTTTAACCTAACCGACACTCACTAGCTTCGCGATATGGCGATCACCTGCGCAACAATTTCCTTTTCCACCGTGTCCGATTACAATCCTCACTACTAGTCCGTAACTGTGCCAAACAACCTATAGTACAGATTCCACTGGCCCACGCAGATTTAAAATCGTTTGTGTATTAAAACTCAATAAAATGTCACACTCAACCGACAACAAAACATAGCATACAGTTTCCAATAAACCAACACTAAAGAAAGCTCGAAATGTTGTTGAGTTGGTGGGTCACTAAACTTCAAAAAACGTTATATGGGCAAAATATGAGACTGTCATATTCAAAAAACGTTATATGAGACTACAGTTCCGTTCACTTTCTTTATTCATTATTCACCGATTGTGTGCTTACGTACTATGTTCGTTCATTCTCTCGGAAAATTGTTTACTGACTTTCTGCTTGTCATTATTACAAGTGCAGTTGCCTTACGCGCTCAACTTAAACTCAACAAACCACTGTTTAAATATTAAACCTTGTGTTATAAATAAAGCTGTACCTCCATACAAAAAGTCACTCAACTGGGCCACTGTGACCAGTTATTTGGGGTGCAGCTGCGAATTCCGACGTTTGCACGATTTTGTATTACAGGTGGCAATTGACTAGTTTGACTCAGGGCATGCAGCCAGGAACAAATGCTGCATGTAGAGTACAAAGTTTAAAAAAAAATTAGACGTTTGTGAGCGTATGCTCCGTATGCTTTTGGAATTTCAATTTTCCATCTACGCGTGATGTTACAAACTCAATTAGTTACAGTAACGGATGTGAACCCTTCACATGTGGTTGTACACAATAGTGAAACGAAACGGTTTTTTGAATTGGAAAACTAAATTGCACAAAGCGTCAGTACAGTAAAGTTGGAATAAATTTTTTGTTATTATGTTGAAAACAGGGCTTCTTTGATATGTTCGTTGCAAACAATGGAAACAAAAACGCAAACCAATATATAGGTAAACATTATTTTTACCACTTGACATGCAGCATTTTTAGCAAAAGAGAACAAAATAAATTAATCTCAGTATAATATTACCAACTAATAACATAAAGAAACGAAATACTGATCGCAAAGAAAATATTGCAAACTTTGCCTTAATCAAGCCGGTCTCCCCAACATTCCCCCATGACAGGCACAAGCTAGAAAAAAATCCAACCTTCGATGGGATTCGAAACCACGACACGTGTCGTCATGAGACACACGTTATACCAACTGAGCTACACAAGCTTAATTTGGTATGACGCCTTCATTGAGCCGGGCGTACTATGATTTGTAAATAAGTATGCTGTGGTCCAACATGTGTGCCCCTGCTGCGAAGCTGACACATGCAGTACAGAAGACAGGCAACGGTGATTTGATTCGACTTTCGGTGGGATTACCACTAGCCTGTCAGTTGGAATAGCGCGAATGTAAAGACTCCTGTGATGTGTTTCAATCCCACCACATCTTACCTACGATATCTGCAAAACATAATAAACACATACATCATTCACTTAACATGATTGGTTTTTAACTGTTTTCGATTGAATAGTATGTGTGATCGATAGGAAAATATGGTTATTGTTTTCTTTTTCATGTTTGTGTTATAACAAAAACGATTCAATGATTATACACATTTTAAATGACGAATTATAATGAATCCACAGTGGTGTTGCGTGACCCATTTCCATTCATTGTGTCATGTCCTAATGACACTCAACGTGCCTGGTACTCCCAATAAACTGGAGTGTCGTTTGATAGCTACAGCCTACTAGCCAACACGACTTATGTTTTTTCACCAGCTGCACTAATGAGACCTCCTTATGGATTGAAACAGTTTGATCTGTCTGCAACTTATTCATCATTATTGGCTTGGTGCTTTTGTAATAATTTACATTAAACCTTTACTAGAATAAAACAAACCTAATGATGTCGTGAATGAAGTCAAGTAAACAACAATGGTCAACTGATCAGAACACGAATCCCTCCTCTTGCAACCAACAATGGTGGCAAAAACAATCTTCAAAGTGTCAGACAAAGTCTTAAAACTCTCTTCAACACCAAGCTTCATGCTCAGAGGAACCCGCTGCGTCTCACCATCGCAGTTGATAGTCTGTCATACTCAGATGACGTTTTCAAGATACATACAATAAAAAAAATGTTTTCACGGGGTTCGAAACCAGGACACTGCCGGGGACAAATCTTGATCAAGACATTTTTTCTGTCTGTGCATGGGTCAGGCGCGCCTGACCATTCGGCCAAGTTCCTGCCTAGAAATGATCCCTAAAAGTGTGACCTTAACCTTTGAAATCGTATTTGGCATCCAAAGGCACTTTGAATGTTTTTTGTTTGCAGTGTATCAATGGAATCTTAAGGATTTGGCTTGGTCACGGGTTGTTTTTCATTCCTGGTTTGCTAAAATGTTTACAATTATGATGTTTTTCATTTCTTTTCGTCGAATGGTAAAATGACAAAAGTTTTACTGGTTAAGTTACTTGTTTAATATTAACACTAAATTGAAATTGTTTGATCATTACTAAACAGTGGTGAGTTTTCTACGGCAAAATGCTCGACGCAATCACCTTATGATCGCAAGAATGTGAGTTTTAATCCCGCCTCGACCTCTTGCTTGTCAATGGGGCAGAAATTTCAGCGACATTGCTCGGACCCAGTGGAATCTAATGGTTAACTGGATCGAATATCCTAACCCTACCTAGTCGACGAAATGTACGAGAATCTACTATGTGTTTAAATCATAGTACAACAGGCATATTAATTTCGCAGCACCGAATCAAGCCGGTCTCCCAAGCATAGCGTGATGAGGCAGAGGTTAAAAACAAATCTAGCATGCGGTGAGATTCAAATACACGTCAGTAGCCTTACTGCATGCTGGCATTCAACGAACTCGCTGCAGAGGCCCTGTGGTAAGTCCGTTGAAAGTCGAATCACAATCACCGTTGTCTGCCTCGTATGCTGCACATGTCAGCTTCGTAGTAGGAGAGTGCCAGACTTACCAGTATCAGTTAAGATTAACATAAATTCATTACTCTATCGGTCCTTAAGCGCCCAGCAAACATCACAGTACGCATATTATTGGGTGTTCATCAGATATACATTTATTCGACCGTGGTCTGATTTGTAAGCTTACCTCATCTAGGATAAAAGTGAACAAATAACAAACAAGAGCAACAGGGTTACAGCCTTGAGGTATTCTCAGATTTCAGTTATATTGTTTAATACACATTCTTACAAACTAACGTTTGAAGTGTCGTTATTAGTCACCTTTTGCTGTTTCTTAGTGATTTATATAAAATTTTCGATTCTTTACTCACGTGACAAGTCACGGCACATTGGTTAAGGCGTCATAAACACACGCAACCCAAATATTGACATTTGTCTCGTGAAACAACGCACTGAGTTGAGCTGATAGTGTGTGGATAACAAGAACATTAAGAACTGATCACTAGTAATGTTGAGGCAGAGTACTTACCAAAAGCGAATTTAATTTTACGTTGAAATGTAGTACACCAGATTTATTATAGGTGGTATACCAATTCAACTGGTCTTTTGCGCTTTTTAGGCCTTAAAATAGGCCTACAGTTCAATGATTTATATAGTGTGCCGTGATTGTTGATTTACATGATCGCTTCATAGCTGCTTCTAGTTATGATTTTCAGCTCATTTTAGGCTAGGTTAAATTACTGTTGAGTTGAGTTTAACAAGCAGTATTAGTTATGCAAGGTATGCAAAAAATATTTTAATAAGCATTTTTCTAAGCGGTTGTCAAAACAAAAATACTTGTCATATAGGATATTGCCGAGTCTATACCACTCCTGGCTGAAGTGTATAAAACTCAAATTGTGGCTGTAACGCGAAAAATCTGTTTTAGTTTTCCAACATGCAAAATAATTTCTGCAAATTGATAGGAAATTGTAAAAAGTGTCCTTTTTCATCACAACAAAACGAAATGTGAAAATAATGGCATTTGCAGAAAAAAGAGTTGAGTACAATTGACAAATTTTTTTTATAACTTTGTTAAGAAAAATTTAGCAGAAAAAAAGCGACCAAAGCATATGTCAACATTTTTTCTTGTGTTTCTGTCAATTTTCGCTGTAGCGAGTTTAACGTTGACGGTGACGTCATTGGCCACGCCTGAGTGGGTAAGCAACAACTCGTCTGGTTTTTCAACTGGACTCAACACGTATTGCAATTTTACTCAATGCTATAGTTGTGGTAAAGGTAAGTTTCCGAACGAGTTTAAAGAAATCTAAGAGTCAACATAAAGCAATCAACACAAAGCATCTACTATTTTTACTAGTTACGTTTGCGGAGGTTTTAGAATTCCCATTTGTGTGAACTCTCGTTCACGTTTTAACGTTGCGCAGCTATTCCTAAGTAGTCGATTTATGTTGTATAATTTTATGCCTACGTTTTTTTTTTCACCAAGCGTAATAAACTCATCTAGGTGGGTAGGTAGATAGTTTGTATTTGCACGTAAATGAGGAAAAAGTTACAACAAAAATATCCATGAAAAACGCAAAGTGCAGGACAGCGAAAGACCGTACGGTCAACGTGTCAGCCACCCCTTCAAAGCAGTAGTAATCACTTTTAATGAATAAAAACATAAAATTAGCGTAATATATGGAGCGTTCTTTGCAAATATGGAGCGTTCTTTGCAACTGGTTTCTTCATATGGATGGCTATCATGTTGCTTTTCGGAAATGTTGTTTTTCATTCCACTGTGACGTTCTGTTCCTGCAAGAACGATCTTGAGTTGAAGCGAAATGTAAAAGCAAGTTTAATTGCGTTCGCACTAACAGGTGAAAACAATTTGGAAGCTAAAACAGTAAAATTTTAACCATTATTTCTAACCTATCATTCTATGATGTTTAATGAATTGCTAATTGTCTTTTGAATGCTAATCTTTCACAGATATTAATCTGCAAATCTTTCACCACATCAACAAATTATTGTTTTGGGTATATTGTTGTTTAACATCCAATTTCAACCTAATATCTTTTAGGTTTGCCTGGAATCATTGCGATGACAATATTCACAATAGCTTACCCCACTCCAGCATTTACATGCGGTTATTCCTACTACCTCGGTTGGTCTTCCTGCTGTGTCAATTACACATGCTCTCTACTGTGTCTAGGGATTATTTTGTGTCTCATATTTTCTTCTGAGAAAACCCCATCTATTGATGTTGAATCAAATGTCTATTGGTTGAAGCAAAACAAAAAATAATGATTAATGAAAAAGACTTTTTAATTTCTCAATAATGTTATTTTTTTTTAGTTTGCATTATGTTTGTTAAGCGTCATGTTAGTTGCATAAGTTTCACAACAAATCTATAATGGTTTTATCAACAATTACTGTATTGAAAAAAGTAATGTCACACTTATTTCACGGCCCAACTTACTGAACTTACCGATGCGGTTTTGTCACTCGGTAATAGATATTAAGAATTATTTTGTAATATAAAAATATTGCATCAGTATATTTGCGTTAAGGCCCGTTTACACTATGCGTAACGCGCTCGCTCAAACCTGCGTAAATTTGTTTGTTTCTTTTTTTCTGTCTGGTTTCGCGCTTGACTGATTTCGGGCGCTCAAGTCTCGTAGAAATCAGCGAGCGATCGCCCACCGAGCGTTTTTCTGCGTATCAAGCTGCTTGAACCTGCGAAAACGGTTTGTGTTATCGCTGCTTGCGGGTTTGTAATTGAAAAAAGTTGGTTCATTTGCCGAAAATAAATGATGGGCGCTATTTGCCTCAAATTTAATTATTTATTACATTGTTATGATTGTATGTTGTGTTTTTTGTGTTCAAATATTGTAATTAAGTGCATTTAAAATGTACATTCTACCCAGTACAGGGGACTACATGCTATAAAAACATGAAAGTGAGATAAACATGCCGTAAATATATACTAAACAATCCTGTATGATTTACCGAGATGCAAAATCATGTTTACTAACAAAATATCATTTAATTTAGATTCATAAAAATCTTTTTCGAATCTAAAATAGGTAACAATGAATTTATGTGATGAATTATGGTCATCGATAGTTGCTGTGAGCTAAAAATGACGTCGGGTATGTTATTTAGTACACTTAGGTACGCGCCGAAAATCGTAGTGTAAACGGAAGGGGTCGCAAGGTTAGGTTAGGCGCCGCTAAGCACAGTGTAAACGGGCCTTTAGGTATGTTAAGTAAGTTAAGTGTAGGCAATACACCGTTTGTGTTTAAACGCCCAGAAACGTATTTGCGTAAACCACAGTTCCATTTTTGTTCTTTTAAAGATTTCTGTAAACATGTGTATTGCAACTAATACAGCTCTCATGTGTCTTTCTTCCAGGTGTTCTGAACTCTGTCAATTAAGTTCCATCACGCTCAATCTGATATCTCGCTGAAATGAACATGCAAGACGTTGTCAACGGTTTTTTAAATCACGACTTGCAAGCTTATTACATTGGTCAAAGTCCTTTGCAGAACACTTTATACTGTACATGTCACAGCAAACGGATATTTTATTTAAGGCAGCAAACACGAGTTGCAGGACATGAAAATCGGTGCCCCCATAAAGTCCCAATATGACTTAAACTAAGTTAAGCCCACACTGTAGGTTAGTGTAGCCACTTAACAGTAAAAAGTCTTAAAAACCATGGACCCAAAATGGTTTGTGATGCAGAGCATGTAGCTCAGTTATTATGTGATGAGTTCACGATGTGATATACTGATATAAACTTACTAAGGAATAAAATGTGGAAAATAAGCGAAAACAAAAAATGCCACAAAAAATGCAAGGAAAATGACACACGAATACATATTTACCCAGTTTATTAAACCTCTTATATCGTTTGAAGCTTCGACAATTTTTTTTATAAAATGTGAAACACACAAACCCTGATGAGATAAAGTAAATTCGAAAGCTTAATAAAAACTCAAACTAATATAGTAAGAGTTATATGTTTGTAAATATTCAGGACTACTGACAAATTTCATACCCAATAAAAAAAAACTACTTTGTGATTGGTTTAACTATAACCGCACACTTTACTTACTACTTCCGCAGGAATAGCGTGACAGCAAAAAACGCATTTTGCAAGCTTTAAGTTGTTCTTCTGATAAAAGTACAACACGATATTACCGCAAATTAGGAAAAAAAAGATGCAAACGAGAACAATGCAAACGAGAAAAAAGCCAATACAAATGCTTCAAGAATTGAAATACATTTCTTATTGTTTACGCAGTCAACCTGAGAATGATTGCAATCGGCCATTTATGACCAACTTATAATTTAAGCCTGGTCGTCACGTAAGACGTAATCAAACGAGATACAAGACTGCAAATATATTTATGATGCAACCACCAATTAACTGCCATTCCCAACTTCCCCATTTACTCATTATTTGAATCTGGTGGCTCAAAGTGTTCAATTCGTTCCAATACAAAGGGTTGCGCAGGTGGTTTCTTCCTACGTCCTTTAACAGTATTGGGTTGCTACCCAGATCCGTCACTCTTGCATGGGAAGACTTTCTTTCTGATGACGTCATCCATGACGCAGTACAGGAGGAATACGACGATTCCCTGCAACCCGTTCACTAAGCTGTGCATGTACATAAACGTCACGTTTGAAGTGTCGTTGCCGATTCCTGTAGAAACAAATATGCTTTTTACAGCAGTGATTCACGTATTAAATTTAAATAAAACTATGATATATAAAATAAGCTTTTCTTTTAGGGGTGCAACGTGACATTCACTAAACCATTAAATTCAAAGTTGGTAAATAGGTTTGCTGCGACATAGCAAAATATGTTTTAAGGTACATTTTACAGGCTGAAAAACCAAAAGTTGTCCTAAGATGTAAACGTTTGGTTATCTAACAAAAAGAGGATATAGCGTTGTAATGTACACAAACGTTACGCATCTTGCCATAAACGGGAGTTAAAATTGCACTCTGCCAAAACGAATACTACGCTCCACACTTCAGTTTGGGAAGTAAGTTTAGAAAAAAGTTGTGTATTATAAAACCAAAACCTGTGAAAAATGCCAAAGTCCATGTTCCACCCAGCATGAGGAAAAAGATAATGAACGATTTTGCTGCCCTCAATGCGTCTTCCGTTCCAGGATCTTCACCTCTGTTGCGCATCCTTCGTGAGTTGAAAATCACATGAGTCGTCTTCACGATGATCATCAAGTTGATAAGGAGGACGAGAGCAAGAGGAGCGACGACCGTTGAATAAAATATCGGGGTACCGGGATCCAACCAGCATCTGTCATACTTGGGAATGGATGAAGACTGGTTTGAATACTTGTGACACTGTTCGTAGAATGGCTGGTGCTTCATATAGATATCGTAGTGAAAACCCACTCCCGCAGATGGCATCACGATGAAAGCTGGAATGACCCAGCCCATCAGAATGAAGATTTTGAGACGTTTATCGGGTTCTTGGCTTCTGAATGTGTAGGGAAATGAGGTGGCCATCAGAAGACGGATGCCTTCCACAAGAAACCAGAATCCTTAAACACAAACAAGTTTCAAGATGAGCTTTAATAGATTTTTGTTCAAAGGTATACTGTAACTTAGACGTATGAGTATTGTCGTTTAACGAAGATGAACAGATGAAGTTACCCTGAAAGGTTCATGTAGACCAACTAGCACGTTACCATTATACACAAATCACAGTACGGCAGGCCCATTCACATGATATTCGACATGCTTGGGATATAAGCTTGAATTGGTATAAACCCTTAAAAAGGCTGGCGCACTATTGTCGTTAGTTTATGATTTACATGCATCTTACCTAATAGTTTATGATTACATGCATCTTACCTAATGACAGCAAGCAATAATGGTTAGCCACAGTAAATACCATGCATGAGGTTTCATGCAGGACGACAAGGTCATGGGATATGTTCACTGCGTGGAGAAGCAGAAGAGCCACTGACAAGTTGATTTGAACTGGAACCCGATCGTTTTCGCCTTTGAAATGGTGAAGGATTGTTATTGTGATTATCAATGCCACAATGGAGGCAATTTCAGTGGTGTAAGATGTGATCTGCATTACATAAAACCTTAAAACATTTGTTTTGAGCTAAATTGATTTGGTAACAGCTCATCAGCCTAATAACATCATCAACCTTAAATAATTCTTTTTTTGCAATACTGCTGTTACCTTTACGCCATGAGGGAGAGTGACTGTTTCCATTGCCATGAGAACACTAAAAACGGTCAGGTGGTTGCACACGCAAGTGACGTCACCTGTTACGTCATTAGTAATTGTGGCGCAACCTAAACCTGAATATTTCCTTAAAGCTGTATCGAAGAAGCGACAGACGTGTTGAAGCTTTGTGATCCTCAGGTTGCTTGTGTTTTTCATTTCTTCTTCGATCTGCTTGCAGACTGGTTGTGTCGATGGTGGGGTTACGACAAAGCTTGCGTTTCCTGGCAACTGATCGCTTCCTGCAGTGTAGTTGGATGCAGGCAGGAAGCTATGGGCATCCCAACCAGCAATAACAATAAACGATGAGTTATCTATAGCAATGTACCGCGTGATAGCGAGTGAACTTCGACTGGGTGATTCGGTATCTACAGTTTTGGTTTGATTGATCTTATAGACAAACACAGCAACAACGATTCGACTAACGTTAATTGTTTGTAGCGTAAAATCGATGTGGGCTAATTCAAGGTCGAGAAGGGAGTTGTATGTCTCTTTATCAATATCGGTAACCACGACATGTAACTGGGCATCTGTCAGGTTGTAGGTTGTTCCGTAGGTATCGGGATGATTTCGGCCAAACTTCTCAATGATGTATTCGAGGTTATCGAACCCAACCCAGTCAGTCGGTTTCTGAACTTGTAGCTTCTGTAAAACTTCTGCAAGAATGTAACAAGTCAAAAAACACTTTTATGGGTTCATCAAATGCACAACTGCACCTTTTCAAACACTTACATTTACAGACCCTTTGGAACATTTGCACAAACTAGGAGTTTTCAACCCGATTGGTTTAAATTTCAATTTTAAATACAATGGTTTCAACTTTAACCCGTTTTTAATTTGGATTTAATTTTTGTAGCATGTATTCTCAGGAAAACATGTTGAAAGTCTAGAACTTTTCTGCTGCTTGCATAGGTAAAACGGGAACTGTTGAATAAAATGTTCTAGAACACTTTAAACGTTGACCTTTTCTCAAGCAAACTTACATCTTAAAAACAAATCGAATTAACATATGTTTTGAAGAAACACGCTACCAATTATCCAATTAGGAAACACGCTACCAATTGTTACCTTCAATTGGAACTGGACAATCGTCGTATTCGATGAATACAAAACCTGAAAATATATATTTATACACTCTGATATCATGGTGTTAACGTGTGTAAAACAAAACTTACTAAGACTGCTGGCGATCACATCTTCAAATGATGAACTAATTGAAAAAATGGTCTTCTTGTATCCTAGTTTGCAAAATGCTTCGGCTGAAGTTTCGCTGACAAATCTTCTACATTTTGGATCTGTAAAAAAATTTTGGTAATACAAGCACCCAGATAATTAATTATAAGTAAGCCGCAGATAGCAAACACTGTTTCCACTTACAAGGCCCAAGTTGTGCGGCTGGTGAGAAGACATTGGGCATTTTGGCCAGTGTAGCCATACAGCACTCTCACACCACAGTTTTTGGGAGTAACACGCTAAAAAGCCATGCCTCGCCAATTCTGTTAGATTCTTGTCACCAGCTACACTGATAAGACCTTCAGTCGGGATCAATTTACCCTACACTGTCCGCAGCTCACTTATATTAGATATTTATTCAAATCGCCTAAGAAGACAGGTCGTGTTTTAGTATGATTTAACGCTGAATGTTTTGTTATAATTCTACGATAGTCAATATAACTCAAAGGCTTAATTCGGCCACTGTTTTCAAAAATTGTCTGGTTTGGAGCGGTTCTGTACTTTCAGATTCACGTAATGAAGTTAGAGCCGCTTACAGGCAGGTATAACTGGCGTTTAAATTGTTTCGTTCTCGCAGCTATCAAAATTGAAAATAATTGCTATTTTGAATTCACCCGAAGTTCACCCGATTCCCTTTGTCAAAAAACAGTAAATTTTTTTGTTTTAAAAATTGTAAATTGTTCTGTAGTTGTGTTGCGAGTCTACTTTCCTTTAAAGATGCGTTTCCTTTCAAGGTAAATACTGTATTTGTCCAAAAGATGTGAATATAAATTAGTAAAGTATTATGTAGAAGATTTTTTATGATAATGTATAATAATATTTTCGTCAATACAGAGTAGTCGCAATCCTAGTAGGAACAAAATGTGTAAAAAGGGCTGTATTATTGATTACAATTGAAGCTTCTGCATCAAAGTGCGTCATTGTTAGCATCGTTATGGAAGCGTTTCATAACGGAACGGAGCGGCACATGGAAACGAAATAAATAATTATTTATAACTATCATTATTATTTTCAATCATCATTTTGGCTTAAATACCGGAACGAAATAGCGTTGTTCACTATTCCTTTTTTTTCGACCTGCGAATTTAACATGAAAAAAGTGCTGACAAATTGCGCCGAATTACTGCAGAAAAACGTTGTAAACTTGTTTCGGTCAAACCGTAAGGAAATGAAAATATGGTTCAGGAACGATATAACGAAATAAATAATTTGGACAGAACACATAACGTCATCTCGTTTCGTTTCGTCCCCGTTCGAGACACAAGATAAAAGGTTGTCAGCAATAAAACTTACACATGTCAAACGTAGACGAGCCAGTATTACTTTCAGACAGTTTATGAACAAACTAGCTACTTACGAATGAACTTGGTGCAGTTATCCAAGCAGTATTTTTTCCAAAGGCCAAATCCTGGTCCGCACCTGGGTCCTGCACAGAATATTAAACTTATCTTCATATCTGACATGTAGGGTAAATGTATGGGAACACAACTACAGGTTTAAAAACACTAATGAAAGCTCAGCAAGTAAAATTCGAATCCCAAAGTAAAGTTTGCAAAGATTAGCGTTCTCCAAGTTGGGTCACCCAAAAATATCACCCTTTTTAGGGGGCAAAAGGGGTAAATACTGGGACTACAGGGTTAAATGCAACAAACAGCTCTTATAAACAACAAATTCTATAAGCTGTCCAAAATTCATTATATTCCGACACTGTTTAAAAACTCACCCATTTAAGGGGTTAGCGGGGTAACTGATGGAGATCTACATCGAAAAGTGTAAAATATAAAACCACAATGACCCTATCAACAATCATGTAAAATTTCATCCAAATTGGACAATGTTGAAAATTTTGACCATTAGAGATGTTGTAAGCAACATGCGTTAATGCTTCTAACGTCATAAGGCTGTTAACACCCCGTAACTTCCATGTGCGAAAACGACCACCAAGCAATGCACAAACACAACTACCGTATGTTCTGTTGCCTTAATTAAACCTTACACCACAGAAATCTTTTGTTTGTGGTGCGCAGCAACATACAAAAACGTTTTACATTTTTGGGGCTAGCGGGGTAAATACTGGGGATATCAAGACGAACAAAGTGGGATGCATATCTAGATGACTATATCTAACATCTGTGAAAGTTTTATTTAAGTCCACCAAAGATTTCATGCCAAAAGGGCATGGACAAACTTCACCGGAGAAAAAAGAAAAAAAAAACATAGTGAAATCAAGATGCGTCCCCTTCAGGGAGGGGGACCCATAATGAGGTAACTGGTCTTAAACTTCCTTTGCGTGAGTATATTTTTTTTGTTAATTACATTTGGTATGTCAAAATATTAATTTGGATTTGACAATGTGTGTATATTTTGAATGAAAGTGCCCAGAAAAACGGGAATAGATCAGTTTATTTCCAAGGTTTAAGAATTCAACTCCAAGGATTAAATCAGGCATAAAATAATATTCAAATGAAAATAAGAGTGTGGTAGCGAAATTGCACTTACCATTGTATTCTGTTCCCGTTTCTGCATCTTAACCACAAACATAAAAAATAGTTTAAAAAACAAAAAACGAAATATTTCGTTGGTTGTTTGTTTTAAAAATTTATTAATGATATGGCGGCTTGCGACAGTGGTAAAAAGTATTTCAATACAGTTTTAGTATATGGTTGCGCCGGGGGACCAATCATCGCACTTTGCTATCATTTGACTAATCACTAATGAGTTTTTACTCAAAATTGACACGCAGCATTATCAATTGGTGCGATAATTTATCACGAAGGTAGGGCAAACGTCTGTGAATACATATTTTAAAAGGTCTAAAACTACTGTTTTTTTTCTGAAGCAAACTTTTATATAACCAGCAATATAAACCCAAAAGCAATGAATGCTTGCGGCCTTTTTACTACTAGTGTTCACATGTATGTAATAGTGCAATCTTACAGGTTAAATGTCACATGTAACTGACATGTAATACATGTAACTAACCATTGCAAACGATGGTACTTCCTATCAGTGGCTCGATAAATGCACTTCGTTTGGAGTGGTTAATGGGGTCGCCTAAACACATTGTTGGTAAGTTATAACTATGTACTTTTTTACATTGGAACACAAGTATATTGAAGCAGAGCTGACTTTCCTCAAACCAAAAGCAGTTTTTTCAAGTATATATGTCGTTGTAGAACGGGTTGTTAAGAGTGCGTTTTTATAACAGCTTAACTCGAAATAAGAAATATTTTCTGCACAAAGCTAGTTTGAATTACAAATATCGCAAGTAGTCAAAAATTTCTACCTTGATTGCATCTGTGTTTCTTGAAACACTCTGAATTTCCATTGTAACTCTGAAACTTGGGGCATTCTGAAAAAAAAACTGCAGTTTTACATTTCCGTTTACACGCTTCGTACATGATGCTGGAAACTGGATTTTACCTGCAATCGTTCCGCTCTCCTCAATGTCACATGGGCTCACGTGAAAGTTCATAATTAGGTTTCCATCTACAAACACAACATGCCATATAAATAATCAAAATAACGATTTTTGATCAGTAAAAAGGCTTAAAATCAACAATGTGTTGACGTTTACAAAACAAAAGATATTCCACAAATTGTGCCCTTTGTTTTTGGCGCAATAATGTTTTAACCGTGGGTGGATATTTCCGCCCCAGTGGTTGTTTAAGTGCAATTGTATCGCAATGTTTTTATTCACATCACAAATATAATTCAACTCAACAATCTAATGAGTACTTAAGTTAATCAATACCCTGTGCAAAACGGTGCTTTGCAGTAACTTGTTAATGCTAATGAGTCGTAAAGACCCTACTTCGGTTTTGTTACCATTAGTGTTAAATGCAAGAAACTGTGTTGTGGAAGTAATTTGCATCTACCTAAAATTACCTATTTTTAGTGAAAAAGGAAAAAAGTTGAATTTTAACATTAAATTTTAGATTTTTTAACAGATATGAACCAGACTGCTAAAGATTTCCATTTTGACTAAAAAGTGTTCCCAGCCTCAAACGCAACCTGTGAACAAAGATCATTAAGTTAGAATTAATACTCTTACTTTTTTCTTCTGTCCAGTATTCTGCGATTTTGAATTTGTAATAAAGTGTTTTATTCACAGACTTCCAAATGTTTATATCTTTAAGTTTGCACTGATGATCTTCTCCTAAAAGCAACAATTTGTATTTTTTAACCGTCTGAACAAAAATGTGCAGAGTTTGTCCTAAAACTTTAAAAGCTAAAAAATAGATAAACGATTTGTTCAATTACATGAGAAAAACAAGGTTTTGACCAAACAAACCAAAAGTTGAGGTAAAAAAGTTATTACTTAAAATAGTTAACACTCCTCTGTAGGTATAATTGTGAAAATTATAATTGTGAATATAATTGTGAACATGCAGAAAGTGAACACTGTTCCGACCGTGACAAAACATTGGCTATATGGGATAGTGTAGCCACCTAACGGTACAACAGTTTTTTCAGATTTGCACGGTTTAAAACCTCAATGCAACCCTTCTTTTTTGTAACCAGACAACCGATTTAAACACTGTACATTTTTAAAGTATGTTTTCTGCTGTGAAGAATAAACGGTTTTCTTCAGAATGCAATAAATAGTTTACCGTCTCGAATTATTCCATTTTCTGATGGATCGTAACATGCCTTGGGGTAATACGAGTAGCAACATTCTAAAAGTACAAGCAAAATTGGACGTTAAAATAACATAAAAATTCAATGAAACTTTCTTTCGCATAATTAAACAAATCAAACTGATTTGTTTGAAAAAAATCAAATAAACAATTTTTTTTCGCCAAAAGCGCGCCATCATAACCTTAAAAAATGCTAGCAGTTTTGCAGTAAACCTCAAAGCACACATTTTGGAAGAATATTATTTTTACCGCTTCAATAGTTTTAGATATCAGATTGTTGTTTCAATTAAACCCTAAATAAGTGCATCTGGCGCATAACATGCAAAATAAAATTTTGTTCTTGCCCTTCTTTGTCGATTCAAAGATGTTTTCGATTGCATAACTATCTTTGTAATTGCCATTCCTGTCAATAGAATTGCCGTTCGAACGCTCATTGGAGTAGCCTGTTAAAACAATGTGTATCAGTGTTGTAAGTAAAGATGATGTAGCCACACTAAGCTTACCAGTTAGATCAGTACAATCTACACCTTCTGTGCACGAACCACTGGGTCCAATAATTTTTGGAAATGAAGTCTCAGTTGTGCAGTAAATTATCTTGTACCCTGAAAATCAAAACAATCACAACTTTAACTTCTTGATGTAAACCATTTGCGTGGTAGCAACAAAACGAATTATCAGAAGATGTTTTAGTGTAACATCCACAATCAACGTAACAAACAGCACTAAAAATAAAGCGAAGTCGATATTTTTATCTGTTTTATAAAACAGATTTTGATTTGAATTTTTTAAGTGTTTCGTTTTATGTAGTTAACAGTAAGGTATAACCACTTAAAGTAGTAAGCATACTATAATTTGTGAACATTATGCAGACTGGTTTTCGGACGCCAAATTTCACGCAACTATAAATTACAAAAGCACCAACCTTTTATTTCCAGAAAACAGCAACCAAGAAAAAGCTGAAATATCAACTTTCTCATTTTGCTCAGTTTAGTAAAAGTTTAATTTTTTCTTTTTTAAATACGAAAAACAAAGGAACGGTGCGGAGTGATCAGGTGTAATTTGTGTAAAGCTAACACGTATTTTAAGTATAACTGTTTGCTTTGCCCAAATTAAACTATTTGTTATCCTAAACTTTTTGCAACAAGATATTCTGTATTTCACGCCTGTGCACGCATAAAGAGAAATTTTTAACGAGCTTTTGGCAGTCAACCAAATCGCTTATTTCATACACTACATTGTACGCTTTAGGCGGGTTCCCTAACGAGTCTCGTGCATTTAACTATAGCTTAGTACGTAGATAGGCCATTTGCTCCACGCTGTTCATCTAAAAAGCTTTACGGCAAACATGAATACCGTTTATACAATGTACTACTTCGTAATATCAAAGTGATTCGTGCAGTCAACCGGCATAGCGCTTACTACATGCACGACTTGCAAGTCTAAAGCGGTTACCCCAACGGGCTTCGTTACGTCATCATGCCAAATTTACAATATTAGACAAAAAAGTGGCAATTAAGCTTTTAATGCACATTTTTTCTGTTATCTCGCGCCTGCAATTTTGTTATGTCCTATCGCAATTGCAAACGAGTCGTACTAAACCCAACGTTGTTAATAACGTTAAATGCATAGACCAACAAACTCTTAGAATAGATCCTTTGTTGTTATTTAGAAGGAATTTGAGCTAATCGCGCCTACGTAGATGTGTAGACATGTCGACTTCCGCAAGAAAAGATGGAAAATCGACCAAAGCGTTAGAAAAGCGTCACTGTTCCTTTGTTACGTCACAGCCGTTCTATAGAGCTAACTAAAGGTGAACAGATTTGTTTTGATTTCAGATTAAGACGCATGCTGCTGCTGTTGATAGCTCTATTGCATTGCGTAATTGGGCGTTGCCTTATTTACCCATCATAAAAATATTGCATATATAATAACTGGACCTGTTCACAATTTATAAAAAGGTGACTACATTGCAGGTATGAATCGCGAGGCAATGATTAGACAGATATAAATTATTTTTTTCGACACCTATTCAATTCTGTCTAAATGTTTTGGGTAACAATGCTAACTTTGCCAAACTAACCCAATTTTCCACACATTTTGACACTCAATCAATCGTGCTTACCAACATTGTGTCAACCTCACTTTCTTGTTAGCCCCAGTCACATAACGCTTTATAATATGGTGTAGCTGCAGCGCGTTTTGGTATCATCCACCAATTGTGCCCTTTACTTTTTTGGCACTCAACCAGTCGTGTTTACCCACACACTGCGTCAACCGCATTTTCTTGTGAGCCCCAGCCACTTAACGCTTTATAATACGGTGTAGCTGCAGCGCCACTTGGCATCATCCACTAACTGTGCCCTTTACTTTTTTGCGCTCAATAACGTTTTAACGTTGCGCGGATGTTTCCAGCTTGGTGGTTGTTTTTAGTGCTATTGCTTCTCTAATTTGTCTTTCACCAAGCAAAATAAACTCAACTCGACTAAGAAAATCTAAACAAGTGTTTTAGACGAGAAGGAAACTGCGTAGCTGCAGCGCGTCTGACATCTATCCATGAATTGTGCCCTTAACTTCCAACGCCTGGACGTTGTGGAACTATTTCCTGCTTGGTGAATTTTTAGCGCATCTGTGTTGCTACGATTTTGCCCGGCGAAATAAACTCAACCCAATGTTGGTGAGTGCCTTGCTACTAAAAAACGGCACGATCCATACAAATCATTCGTAGGTTTGAAATGTCTGAAATATGAGTCCAGTCACACATGAATGAACGTGTGCTAGTGCTGGGCAAAATTTAGGACAACATAAAATGAGTAAGAAGTTTGATAAAACGATATATAAAGTTGTTAACAGACGCAAAATTGGTTTAATTTGTATTCCATACCCATATAATGTCCTACACCTTAAACTTTCAACAGATTTCAGATTACATTAATTTATACTCGATAAGTGTTATAATAGATTGATAAAAGCAACGGTACGAAGATGGTTCCTATAGACAGGTGATTTGAGGCGTAACAGTTTTAAAGGAATAATCATCTATTTATGAAAGCTGTGTAGTATTGGATAATTTACGCGTGCTAACGTAGCGTTTACCAGCGTTGCTTAACATGAGACGTTGTATGTGCGGAAATCGTTGTGCGCTCGTCAACAGGTATTAAATAGTCACCAGAGCATACGACCTGTTTTGCTAGCTGCTATGAAATGACGTACTGTGAAGCATTAAACATAAATTATCGTGGCAATATAGACATAAATCCCATCAGGTAGTAATACCAAGACACTTAATTAGTTTTAACAAAAACTATTTTTATTTTACTTGTTCTTTACAAACCCATATCCAAAAGTAATGCACATATGTACGGTTTTCTGCAATTCCGTCTGGATAACAACCTTGAGTTGTGTGGATATAAACCGGCACCAATACTTTTTTTTATTTTTCAAAGAACATGGCAATTTAAATAATCTACCTACATTCCATATTGTAACCATAACTTCTGTAGATTTTGCTGCAAGCCAATCCAACATCGAATTTACTACTGGATAAACGCTGAAAAAAATGAATGCCTGAATTTGCAAAACTCCTTAGCTGAACCTTTAATAAGTTGCACTGAAAACGTTTACTCGCAATGCAGGCTAGTATTTGAGTCTTGTACGAACTTGTTATTATAATAATTATTAATGACTGACTCTTTTACCTCTGAAAAAACGACAGCAAAGTAAGTGTTTTTTTAACTATTTGTTAATTTCATTGATAATAGTGATTAAAAAATTTCATGCATATTTCCACCTTACCTTTCCATAAATTAGTTTGATATTACAGAAAACGCTGCTCTTTGCTGGCCATTAGTGATGTTCGTTTTGAGAATGACGTAACATAATGTTTTTTCCCTGCAATATTGCCTAGCTTTGAAATTAAAAAAAAGCTTGACTTTTGAAATCTGATCTTTTGCGAGTATGATAATCTGGAAAGTAAAGAAGCACACATTTTGCGAATTTTAATGGCCAGCACACATTTTGCGAATTTTAATGGCAAATTTTAAGCAAAAGTTTATAGGATCCAAAGATAAATTACCGAGCGCTGATTCTGTTATGTTGAAACATTTTAGCATGGGTAGAACTTTAGTAAAGAACTTGTTGGATGTAATGACTTTTGCTGATGGTTTGTTCATCAAAAGATCCTTGTCAAAAAAGTACTGTAAACATTGTTTCTTTGAAACACTTGGTTTTATCGTTTGTTGTTGATGTTGTTGTGCTTGCTTGTTACCTGCAGATTCGTAAGTACTTTATTGTTGATGTACATATCAGAAATGTTTACTATTACCACAATCTGCAACATTATGAATCATTATGAGAAACTACACAGGTTAACATCTGATTGTCTGTGTGTCTTGGGGCAAGAGAATTCCATAAAAGGTAATTGAAAGTGTGCATAGTGGTCACTCAAGTGGCCAAGTAAACCTTAAAATTTATAGAGGGTTTTCAGTGCTTGCCTTTAATATAAACAATCAATTCGCTTTTCAACACTGATTACTAAGGATGGCAGCAACAAGCAATTTGTTGCAGCAAGCATCTAAAGTCAACGATCGGCGCCTATCCAGCCTTTCCGTTCTATTATTACGTCACACATATGTAGCGCAATTAAATACGGCGTTAGACTGCAACGCAAGGTTCGAAATCAAACCCAGATTAACCAATGCAATGTTCGAAATGAGGTCTTTAGACAAATATTGATAATTTTTAATAATTACTTTGCACTAAACTCAAACGACTATCGAAAGCTTTAATATCAGTTTGATATAGCTTTAAATTGCTTAGGTAAAATAGAAATTATACGAAAATGTATCATTAACAAGTTTAACTCATTCTGCAATTGGAACTCTCTAACTCGAAAAATTATTTACTCAAACTGTACCTACATTACAAATCCTGGCCTGCTTATGATAAATACTTTTTTATTGGGCACATTGATAACATGGTATGGTATTGTTCATTGAATCAAGCCCATTGTTTCAAAGGATTGGTAGCTGATCCCATGAACAGTATATGTTGCAATGGATATCAGTAAGGACAACGGTAAAGGGATTTGACACCATCGAGTCAAATTTTTTGTTACACTTCACTGAACAAAACTTGCGTTGAACGCTTACTTATTATCTGCTAACTGGATTAGTTAATAAACGATTTTGTGCACCAAGGGTTTGATCGTACCAAACAGATAACTCAAACAAACAGACACCAAAATGTCGATCTAAACTGACCATTTCGATGTAAAACTTTTTAAGTCCACGAAAAACCACGCCTCTTCCTTGTAATACAATCTAACATGTAACAGAAGAAGTAGAAATACCACAGCAGTTGTTTGCTAACACGAACACCATTGATGCATTTGCAGTGGAATTAATCAATAATACAACAAGCCATCACAACACAACATTATTGCTCTATTACTGTCAAGCAAATTGTAAAATTGTGAAGTAAAAACATGAGAAATTATCAAAATTGCACAAATTGAGCAGCATAAATGTACTGTTGATCAAGAACGGAAAGAAATCAGTAATTAATTCGCGTCAGAACTTGTAAGGGAAAACACTAGTGCAACAACTAACAAAAAAACAACAAGGAGTACAATCACAGAAATAAGACGATGATTACAGTTTTTGAAGACTTCTCCTGAGGTTGATTACTTGGTGGAATTGTATCAGGTTCTGCGTAGTATACACAATGATCCTAAAACTTAGTTCATCGGGAAAAAGTAGAAAGTTAACAAACGTAGAACTTAAGTGTAAATTAAACATACGGCCTAAGTTGTTTTTGTTTCGGTTTTTCAGGTTTTGAAAACTGACTTACCATAATCATGAACAGTTTCAACTGTAGATTTCATTGAAACATATTCATCTGAAATATAATATACAAAGCTTATAAGCTTTGTGTGAACTACTTTAAAAAAATATTTTTATTGATTTATTCTTTATTACGTTGTTATAGTGCAAAATAGTGAGCCTGTCACAGCTTATTAATAAAACTCGGTTAATATGGAATCGTTTCGGAAATCTAAAATATTTTTAACACCCAATGTTTAACTGTCATTTTCGAACAATGTTCATTGTTCCTGGTTTCTTTTTGTTAGTTACAGCTTGTCGAATGTCGCCTCGATTTATCCAATATTTTTGTAAGCACCAGCATCATTATTCTGATAATCACGATTCATGTTTAAATCTTGCCAAAATTTATAAACAGTTATTGGATTTTATCGTTAGCTACGTGGTTTAGTTAGGTTGGTTTAGTATATATTTTGTTTTACACTCTCTCACATTACGTTATACTATGTAATAGTACAAGCTCTGGCTGCTACGCCCATGGCTGCTACGACTCATGGCACAACCACTTTATCAGCTTAGACAGAAACTTAAAATATGTGTTTGATCGAAACCGAGTGTAAACGCCATTTTGTATTTTGTTGTCAACAATTCGTTTATAGATACGATACGAGTAACAAGCTTTATTAGTGAAATAACTTGTGTATTTTTCGACTTGATTCCTAACTGCAATGTTGTCTAGGTCTTGGTCTGTGTTGTGTTTCCTAATATTTATGAAATTGCTTTTGGTAAGAAACATAAAGTAAAGTTCTTGGTATGTGCACGGCATTTCAAACATACGCAAGAAGATTCTGAAATAAATATTCTTCAAGGCACACTTTTGAAATCACTCACGACGCTTTAGTATATTGCAGCACGCAGGTTGAAATATCAATGACAAAGAAAATGTGTTTAAAATATTCTGAACGTTAAGATCACCACTATAATCAAATCAGCTAAAACAGGGTGGTCTTAACGACATTGGACAGTTTGCTAAGCGCATCTGCTTCCTTATTACTTGCAAATAAGTGAAATAACTAGTATTTTAAAAGTAAATACTTCCATCTGTGTATCAAAAAGATTAACAGAAGCGAATAGTAATCATACTATCAACTTAACTTTTTAATATAGCACACCTTCTTTGTCCCTCAACTACATACTGCTGTCAATCCAAACAAGTGCGTACTTCCTTCAACACAGGTGTCGACAATCATTGTCACGCGTTGCACGGATGGCAGATGACATGATTACTCATGGCACGTCAGGTGACATCCTTAAACAAAAATACAATACTACTTTGATTTGTTTGGTTGGTTATTTTATGGTATCGTTGCAAAATAGTTTTGTGTCAACTTTGTTTTTTGAATATGAACAACTTTGTTTGAGCATAAACGACAGAAAGCGCATGCTATTCGCCTTTTTACAAATATTCTTTGAGGTAATCCCGTACGTTCGATCTAATTTTAGCGTTGACTTGGCTAAACATACTACCTTGCAAAACAATTTTAGGAATAAACATGATCTATAAAAAGCTTGCAGCAACAAAGAGATGCCAAACTTGATTTTTTGTTTTTTACAGTGAAACTAAATTTCACGGAGTAAAAGGTAGCGTTTAAAGTTTATTATAAAGTATTATTGAAAAAAAGTTGACAATAAGTCTATGAAAAAAACCCTAATGCGTAACTTATATTGAAAAACTGTGTTAACAATAGTACAATGAACAGTTTTGCAAAAGCAATGTGTTGATGTAACCTTTGAAATCTGCAAATAACGCACCACCAGATTGTGACTCAGCACTATAACTCGTAATCGTGATCCCCTAAATAAGTTTGTTGAACAGTCATTATCAAATTAGTAATAGGCCCTTGGAGATTAAAACGGCTTTCCAGTAAAGATTTGATAGCAACAATGTAGTTGCCTAAAGTGCTCAGGACTTTCTGCTATCGCAAGGAAAGACATTTTAAGGACCAGTAAGTATTTTTCCACCGATCTTGTTGTCAAAGTAAACATAAAAAAATCGCATTGCGACTTTCGAACGAGAAAGTTACCATTTTAATGAAAGAAATTTTTTTTTGATCTGAGAAAAAAAATCCACACCATTAATTTGGATACCGCTACCTTAGATCATCTTTTATGATAGAGATATTTGTTCTTTAAATAATTTTAATAACTTTTTGATGTTTAAATTACTTGTTTTAATGTTTATTAATTTTCCATGAAATAATTTCCATTTCTTATCAACGTCAAGTTTGCATAAGAGTTCTTAAAAACAAAATTATATTGCTTATTTGTAGGGACTTCTGAAGGAATTTTTCGTGCACCATCCAAACAGGTAAGAACAGAAAAAAGTTGTTTCACTTTTTCTTTTTGGGTAAATTTGACAACTACTTGTTTGGTGGGACTCAAACTGCATCATTTGTCGAGTTGATTGCCATTTTGCAGATGTGTAAAAACTTTTGTTTGATTAGATGGTCCAATTGGTATTTTGGAGGTTTTTCCATGGCTTATTTGAGGAAAAATAACCAATAATTTTTGTCAATAAAAGCAAAACATGGAGTTCCTACACACAAGATTACAAGTTTACGTAATTTAGATGGCATTTGAAACCTTCTTACAAATATTTTTTCTGTCTTGCACAATTTTGCCCTATCTTAAGCTACCATGTCGCCGTGCAGCAAAGAAGCCCATGCTCACTGCAGCAATGAGGAAGAAAATGCTTTAACTTTTTTTAACAAATACCGATGTTGGACAGCTGCAAAGTGAAGAAAAGTGATGTTTATTGATGAAAGCACTTTTAAACTGGTTGATTTTGTTACAAAAAATCAAAACACCTCAACAATGTAAATACGTTACGTCAGTTCAGGTTGTCGTTCCATATTAATGATTTAGACAGATATTGAACTAGACCGGAATAGGAAAGTTTTGTACAGCATGAGAATGAATTGTGAAAACAAAATATTTCTGTTTTCGAAGCAGATGAGCTGATTTTTGTCCTTCGTTTATGGAACAAACTACGGATTGATTATCGAAACTGGTTTTTGGATATAATTTTGATATACAATGTATTAGATCAGGTACACTATTTTGCATGAAAATAGAGATGGTCACACATACACATTATATACAAAAATAATGCTGGTCTGCCATGACGTTCAAAACGAATATGTTGTTTACTTGCGTTTGTGAAAACCGACAATGCATTGCTTGGTTATGATTGATTTTATTCAAAAATTTTCGACAGCGTTTATAAAGCAAATGATTGCGTGATTGAAGCTAAGTGTTGTTTTTGTAATACTGTGAATAAATTCCTAATGTACAGCAATCGAATATCCCACGGACTGGGGCAGAACTTAAATTACTGTAGATTAAAGTAGTTAGGTGAACAACGTCAAATGTAGGCTACATGGAGTTACCGTTTCTATTGTTACTTTGTGTGGTACATGTTTTTTTTCACATTGTTTAGAATCAAAATCCATACAAAAGGCAACTTGGAGCCTACGTTAACCTTTTAATGAACATCACAACGGTAAAGTTACTTTAGGTTGTGAGCCAACACGTGTCTTTTCAAATTTGAAATGTCACTGAAACTCTTTCCACAAGCATCACATCGATGTGGTTTCTCTTTAGTGTGAGTCAACATGTGTCTTTTCAAACTTGAAATGTCACTGAAACTCTTTCCACAAGCATCACATCGATGTGGTTTCTCTTTAGTGTGGGTTGACATGTGTCTTTTCAAATTTCCACTTCGGGAAAACTTTTTATCACAAATTTCACATCGAAAAAGTTTCTCTTTAGTGTGAGTCAACATGTGTCTTTTCAAATTTGAAATAATACTGAATTTCTTTTCACAAACATCACATCGATGTGGTTTCGCTTTAGTATGTGTCAACATGTGTGTTTTCAAAGTTGAACTGACACTGAAACTCTTTTCACAAAAATCACATCGATGAGGTTTTTGTTTAGTGTGGGTCAACATGTGCGTTTTTAAATTTGAAATGATACTGAATTTTTTTTCACAAACAACACATCGATGAGGTTTTTGTTTAGTGTGAATCAACATGTGGGTGTTCAAGCTTCCTCTTAGTGTAAATCTTTTATCACAAGTATCACATCGATAAGGATTGTTTTTGGCGTGGGTCAACATGTGTCTTCTCAAATTTGAACTAAAATTGAAACTCTTTTCACAAACATCACATCGATTAAGTTTCTTTTTGGTGTGGGTCAACATGTGTGATTTTAAGTATACACCACGAGCAAACCCTTTATCACAAACAACACATCGATGTGTTTTTTCTCCAGTGTGAGTCAACATATGTATTTTCAAAGTTCCACTTCGGATAAAAGTTTTTTCACAAACATCACATCGATGAAGTTTCGGAAGACAGCGTTTCAGCTTATGTCGTTTTATATTTCCACGTTCAATTAACCTCAGGTCATATACATCACTTTGCTCGATTTTAAAATCCTGAAATTCCATCTCGTCAAATTAGTTGTCCAGGTATTATAACAAAAAGTTTTCTCTGAATCATGAGTACTATGTTATGACCTGAAGAAAGTTGTTAGTAATTTTACTATTGTTCTGAATGCTTTAATTGCTGTTCCGAAGTTTAAAACATGGAAATGTTATGTGTAATATTGTTTGACATAATTTTAGTTGAACAAACTTACTACGTACCGGAAAGTAGAAGCAAACCTATATCGACTTCATACTACAAATTTCCAACAACATGTGTGCAAAGGTAAATATATTGGATAATACTACACTTGAGTAATGAGATTCAAATATACAGAACAAACACTAATGTGATTAACTATCTACAAAGCATAATTCACAAGTGAATTTCCAACTAGCTAGTACAGCGGCTCCCAACCGGGGAGGAATTCCTCCAAAGGGAAGAAATGAGTTCAGGGGAAGTGTTTTTTTAATACATTATTATGTCCATTATAATTTGGACCCGGTTTAAATTTGAAACTAGTTGTAAAGGATTCTGAAATGGACATCCCTAGCTATAAGGTCTATTTCAAATTGTTATAATTTTTTAAGTTATATTTGTTTTTCGTCTTATGGGGAGGAATGGATAGTTCGAAAATGGGCAAAGGGAGGAATGTAGCAAAAAAGGTTGGGAACCACTAAACTAGTATCAACTACTTAGCGATGTGGCAGCCAGCTATTTAAAAACTTCCTTTTCCAGCGTGTAGATTACCCCTCACTTATATTGGTTCGAAACTAGGACAAACCAACTGAGGGAAAATCAAAATTATTTGACAAGAACTTAATTATATGTCAGACTCAACCAGTAACAAAATCCAATAACAAAAAGAATCGATTTCTTCAAACTTTAGGATTCTATAATCGATGAAGTTGGCAATTTTTGTTCTAACTATCAAAACACTGGAAGATTTTGACGTACAAAGAGCATTGTGCGCGTTGTTCGTAAGCAGCAAAACAACAAAACTTTGTTGACAGCAAAAAGTAATACTTCATATTTTTCATGTTTGTGTACAGTTACTAAAAGCTCAATGCTTCTTTTAGTAAAAAAGGTAGTCTGATTTGAAGCAATTTTGAAACAAGCTGCTTATATTTTTATGTCAGAATTTAACAAAATAAAATAAAATGTAAGCCATCACAACAAAGAAACGAAACTTTTGTGGACCATTTCTGGACTTGCTTTGTTGAAAACATTACAAAGTTAACAGAACCAAACACAAGTTTTAAACAGAACAAACACTTAATTACGTATGGACTAATTTTCGACTGAAGTGTTGAGCGATCGGCATTATCTTGCTTCGCAATGCAGCAGTCAGCTGTGCAACAATTTCCTTTTCCAGCGTGTCAGATTACAAGCGTTAATTATAATGGTCCGGGTCCGAACTGGGCCAAACCGTTATACAGTCCACTGTCGCTGGTAAAATCAAAATGCGTTGTTCAGTACTTTCATAAATCGGGTATTTAATTATGCGCGATATCCGTGTAACTTTAACCTAAAGCAACTCCCTGTAGCCAATGTGACAAACAACCAAGTTTTTAAACACACGTGACAAAGTCTTTCTTATTTTTATTTTAATATACCATAGAAACTTTTTTACTTACTGCGACATACTTGTTTGTGTGAACTAATGTGACACAACTGACATACAAGTTGCTGATCAAGCTGCCTGACTATTTGCTAATGAGATTTATTCTAACTTACCGTTTTATCGTGCAGTAGATAGTATCGTGTTCAATAGAATCCTAATTCACACGCTTTCGGTCACAAATATTGTTTGTGGAACAAGGCAGTAAAATAACTATGCGTGTGCTTATTAACATGGTTTTACTTAACCGCATTGTGTCTCATACGTGCTGATCTGATCAAGTGGCTTAGCGACGCGGCAGTCAGCTGTGCAACAATTTCCTTTCCCAGCGTGTTCAATTACAAGAGTCATTTATAGTGGTCATAAACTGGGCCTGGGGACTGGTAACTGATTAGTCAAAACGGTTAATTAAGACATGTGAAAAATCATTTCAGTTGGTCAGGTACTAACACATCGGTGAAAACACTTCTGCGCCGATTTTATTACATTTGTGGAAAATATTACAAGTGATACTAACTTTCGCTTTATTTACAACTGCAGTCATATTACACACTCAAATTAACCTAACTGCTGGTCAAATATGAAGCCTGTGAAAAAATCGTCTTAACAAACCAATTAAACTTTCCACTTGCTTTGCCTCGCTACTGAAAATCCCTCAACAGGGCTACTGTTTCCATTTGCATCGCGTTCACAAACTAATTTAGACAGTAATCAGTTATGCAGCTGTGACCTCCGACGTTTTCACTTTTTTGTATTACAGGAAGCAATTAGCTAGTTTGACCAAGGGCATGCATGCAGTCAGGGACGAATGGTATATGTGGCGTTTTTTTCCAATAGAACGGTTGGCAGCGTATGCTTTGACTGGTTTTTGAATGACAATTTAGGTGTCAACTATGCGTGATGTTACACACTCATTCAGCTACAGTGACGCGTGTGAACACTTTGCATGTGGTTGTACACAACAGTGGGACGAAGCGTTTTTCTGAATAGGGAAACGAAATTGCACAAAGTGTCAGTTAACACCTCAAATTGCGTGATGCAAGCCAACAAGTAGTTTACAAGTTGTTTTTCCAAATGTTAACTATTTGATTACATTTATTCGTTTTTATATTATGCAAAATTAATTTTCAAACGTTTTTGCTTTGTGTGTTACGAAAAAGTCATTTACTCGTCATCACCAAACTGCTGACGAGAAGTGTACAAATCGGAGTACCAGAGAATCCTCAGCCGGGGTTCATTTGCCTGTTATTAATGCAGAAAAATTAAGGGTTGTTAGTGTTTATTTAAAAGTTAAGTGTTGAAAAGTGTTGCTTCTAGGATATGTTCTTACGAGCGGAACCACGAATCTTAAGTATATTTACAACGCAAAGAAAAACTGCTTCAAGCTATACCATATTTTAAAACACTGATGATGCGACATTGTTCAGCATAAAGGAAAAGAAATTCAGAAATTTTCCACATAGAAATTAAGGCAAACTTTGAAACAATTGAATTTTAGGAAATATTACCATCAAGAAACATAATCAAACGAAATACTGTAAGACATTAATTGCAATATCTGACAATCACGCTTAAATTTGCACAAGGAGCAGACCAGAAAAATCTAACATGCGATGGAATCCCACGACAGGGATTTAATTATACTTTGTTTTAACAAATTCACAGATATAAGAGACCTTTGCGTTACATTATAATGTTTTCTAAGCCTAGCATCGGCCTTATATCTGCAAGTGAAATTTCTTAGCTGACGTTTAATCTGGCTTACTATGACCAGTTGTTGCGCGTACACAAAATAATGTAGACAGAAATTAGTTGTGTAGGTGCGATCTCCGACGTTTGTACGAGTTTGTGTTACAGTAAGCTATTGACTAGTTTGACTCAGAGCATGCAGTCAATCAATTAACGTTTAGCAGCGTATACTTAGCCTGTGCTTTGAATTCCAATTTAGGTATCAACTACGCGGCGTGATGTTACACACTCATTCAGCTGCTACGGTGACCGGTCTGTTGAGCGAAACGTTGGCAAAAATACAAGTTCTTAATAAAACAACTAGCATTTGGTTTAGCATTACACCACGTGAACGGCAAAATAAAATATGCAATTTGCTATCAGCTAAAATTAAAAAAAGCTTACAACGCTGTTGATACGATTATAAACTGTCACAAAATATTATTTGGAAAATAAAAATATATCACATCCATGTCAATTTCGGTTACGGTTTTCGTTTTGTTTTAGGCCGAAAGTGTTTTTATGTTAACACGTGCCGTTAAACCCATTAATTCCGCGTGTAGATCAAAGTGTTCGTAATGCTGCGAACGTTAACATTACTTTTTTCGACAGTTTGATTCATAATCGTATGGATAACAATTTTGATTTGGGTTAAAGTAGATCTACAGTACATTACGCACTTTGTTAATTGTTCAACAAAATCATCAACGTTTAATCAACTTACTCCAATTCTGTAATCGTTTCCAAACAAATTGCCATCCTGCAGCCTGGAAGGGTGGGTGCCATAGACGAAAGGATAGAAATCAGAGAGTAAACTTCCCAAGCAAAAATGTATGACCGGGCCGTGTCCAAATACGTATGGCTTACTGGTGCAACCATGTCTGGGTCGGACATGACAACCGTGTCTCAACCTTATATGAATGTATGGCTAAGGGTTGACATTGAAACACCCCCATGCATGGGGCGTACGTCAGGATTATGTTTGATCAATGTACGTCCCGTGCCAACGGCCATACAACGGTACCCTCGCCTGGTCCATGCCTGACAGTCCCTAGCTTATTGCGTCGTTACGCCACGCTTTGCCTAACATGCCCCGGACACCCACCTTGCTAGTTTTTCTATCGGCTTTCCGGATGAGTACGGACTATGACTCACATATTGCTTTTATCTTAATTTTATTGCCACAAATACGAACGGAAAAGGAAAAATCATCAACATTAAACGTACGAAATACTGTTACTCAAAGTCGACGCACAATATTCGATTTTGCAGCGCTGCAGTCGTCAAATTGTCTAAAGACGAGCGGTTGCACCTTGTGTTAATGAAGGTTTTAGGAAAATGTCAATCGTTCACATCTTTACTTTCCCCGCTGAACTGAGTTTGACGTGCGCCCCATGAAGATATCTAAACAAAAAGTAAAATAGATATAATCGATTTTACAAAACATTTTTATGGTACAAATAAAGATACAACGAAATCTATAGGACAACAAGTGCTTACCTTTTCATGCATAAATAAGTTGACGTCCAGCAACATGTTGCAGTTCGATTAGGCAAAATAAAGTATATTCCTGAAGTTTATTCCGAAAACTAGACTTAACTGAAAAGCTGCATGCTGCCTCAACAACTTAACTTTCACTTTAACACAATGTGTTCACAGAGCTAAGTCATACCACTGAACTAAGTTCCTTTTTCGTCGATTGGCCAATAGCACTGCTTGAGCTTAAACGCGCCTTTGTTCGAAAGTTGCACTGTGGCGCGAAAAGGGAGAGCAAAACTTCAAAGGCATGATTGATCGACGTCTCAAAACTGTGCGATGGTCGGCCTTTGTAGCTACCAGCGGGGTGCGTCACTTACGGCCAAAACATAACGCCCTTAGCTGAACAATTGGTTGATAAATAAATCTTTAAAAATTGCATTAACAGTTCGGCACTATTCACGCGATTTCGTAATAAGTGTCGACGGAACGTCAAAACAAAAACTTTTTTACGTTTATGCAAACCATCCATTCAATTCAACACCTAGCTTTATGTAATATGAAATTCATTCTTTAAGCAATTATTTAATTACAAACTAGCCTATATGTTATGTTATTCCAATAGAGATTAGTACTTTTTTTTTCCTAATAGTCAAACTTCTGTCTTTATGTGACGTGCATCGAATCAATGAAAACTGTAGTGTTTACAAGCAACATCTACGACGCCGTACAAAATTGTGACATGGCCATGCTTGTCTTTTTGTACCATAATCCTTTGCACCAAACCGCCATTAATAATTAATCAGACGAGGGCGGTGTATGATTATGCCAAGTCAGGACCAGGTATGGAAATGCCATCGAAAAACTTGACTTATATGAATGGGAAAAGTTAGGGGCTGCCGTTCAGTGCACAAGAGGCCAACGGCCGAGCGTAAAGGGTAGATAATTTTTGCCTGGGTTATAATTTCTGTTGATTTTGCATTAAGTCGATCCAACGTCGAATTTACATCGGGATAAAACACTGAAAATATTTGGTTTAATGTCAATTAACTTTACATGGTGCTGCATTAAAAAGCTTTAAACGATCGCTGATAACAAACATGTAATCTGGAATTGAAAAACCACGTAAGAACAATTTTCGAGTGGAGAAAATAATCTTTTTCACCCATAACATTTTTGTTGTTTTTTGACGACGTAACAAACCACAAATTAGTATAACTTTCATCCAAACCTAAATCATTATCGTTGATAGTGGGTGCGAGAATCCATCCACCGCCAGAAGCTATTATGTCACAGTAAACCTAACTACAATAAAGACGTGATTTAGGGAAATGAGTGGTAAGTGGTTAAGGCCATTTCTGAAGCCTTCAAAAAAGGACAAATCTTAAAAACAACGACGGCCTTGCAATCCTGTCTTTAGCGCACTAACGAAACCATGGTGAAGTATTTATATTTTCTGCAAAGGAAGAAATTCAACGTCCACACGCTTGTTTTTAGGTAATTGTCTTCAATTATTTGTATCTCAACAACTTTTTTAAGATTCATCGAACAAACACTTGTGCAACTGTTATCTTACAATGCAATTGGATACGAAACTTGGCAAGTACTTTGACTGAATGCTGACAATTCATCCATTGCAATATAGGAAAGCTCAAACACAAAGTGAACTATCTCATACTTATTGTTTAAACAGACGAAAATTTGTAGATTTTATCCCTTCATCAAACAACACGATGCACCTCAATTTTTAAGTCATGTTTGCTAAAAGGTTCGCTGTGCAACACTTACGAGATGTAAATTTCGCTGCGGATCCAATGATTGGAAACAGATGAAGACGTAGAGCTATAGGAAGTATCTCATAATATCCCATAGACTGGCACCTAATGTTCACATAATTTGCAGTGGATTCAAATGGCGTTTGTTCAACGTTAAATGACAACAAATCGCAATACTTAAATGGAGCTTCTCTTTAGTGGTTAATTTTCAAATCTCCACTATAAGCAAACTTTTTCACACAAACATCTTATCTATGAGGGTTCTCTTTAGTATGAATCAATATGTGTCTTTTCAAAGTACTACCACGAGCAAACCGTTTCTTACAAACATCACATTGATAAGGTTTTTCTTTAGTGTGAGTCAACATATGTCTTTTCAAATCTATACCACGAGCAAACCGTTTCTCACAAACATCACATCGATGAGATTTCTCTTTAGTATGAATTAGCATGTGTGTTTTTAAATTTCCATGCTGTGTAAATCCTTTATCACAAACATCACATCCATAAGGTTTCTCTTTAGTGTGAATCAACATGTGTTTATTCAAATCTCCACCACGAGCAAACTTTTTTTCACAAACATCACATCGATGACGTTTCTCTTTAGTGTGAATCAAAATGTGTCTTTTCATATTTCCACAGTGTGTAAATCTTTTATTACAAAAATCACATCCATAAGGTTTCTCTTTGGTATGGGTCAACATATGTCTTGTCAAATCACCACTTTGGGCAAATCTTTTATCACATGTATCACATCGATGCGGTTTCGCGTTAGTGTGAGTCAGCATGTGTTTTTTTAAAATCCAACTCTGGGTGAAAGTTTTTTCACAAACATCACATCGCTGAAGTTTCTCAATGCAGTGTTTCGGCATATGTCGTTTTACGTTTCCTCCTTCCAAAAACCTTTGATCACACATATCAGTTTGTTCTGAGCCCAAAACCGTTGATGTCATCTCTCTTTAAATTAGTTATTCAGGTATTATAACGAAAGTAGTTCAACCGATTTACGATTAATATCGTATGAGCTGAAATAAAATAGACTATTTGGTTCAACTAACAAATGTAATACGCGCTGTCTACATCAGGGTAATGTCAGCTTCCCAACACAGTCGCTGTTATAACACCCGGGGAGTGAGCATGACGAAGACACTGGCCCGATAACGAAGTAAAAACGTGGGTCAAAATCGTAGATTAACATACCAGCTGATGTTCTAAAGTCAATTAGCTATCAGTTGCTTGGAACTGGTGAACGAAGGTTTTTATCTACGTTTTTGAGCCAACGTCTTTCTGGTGTTTACTCTCAGGGTGTTAAAGACTGCATTGGATAGCTGACATTATCTTGGTGAAGCCAGATGTTCAAAGAAACGTGTTTGCAATATGCGTGGTGCTGGTAGTAACACTATATTCACTGAAACAAGTTGTTGGGATATACACAATTGTTTTACACATTTTTGGCTATTCCAGCAGTTTTTATTTTAATATGCCGTCACTTCGATGTCCCATACGATAGGGTTGCCATATTTTATGAAACACAATCCCTGACAAAATTTATCTCGGTTGCGTGAACCCAGTTTTTCTCAAACTTTAAGTCTAAATGTGTTGACGTAAGTCTGAGTGTGTATTTCAGAAAAAGAAAGTTGATTGCAGGATTTTAGCTAGTTATGCAAAATTGCGCATAACAATGATCCAAATCTGACATCACAGACAAGACAAAAAACATTACAATTGTGCGCGAACAATTGCATTTTTGTTAGTTGTCATGCAATATAGCCAATTGTTTAACAATGGAGACGGTCGATTCTCACTTGAACTTTGATTTCAACTTATCCAGTTGCACAACCTGACGCCAAATAAGGATATACAATTACTTCCACCTTTTCGAGGTCCGCGCAAAATGCCCTAAAGGACCGCGGACCCCAGTCTGAGAACCGCTGCATTGACCATTTTTGCGATCCAAACACTTCTATTCCGGAATGAATTAGAATATTGGGAAGTCACACGGACAGAGACACGAGAAAACGTTACATACGATACTCTGATCCTTGTCAATTAGCTTTCTGCGCACGCTTCTGTTTAGCAAAAAAAAAACAACGATGGGATTTACAACTTCACAAGGACCTTTTCAAATTTGAAGAAAAATGCCTCTGTAAAAATGTTCTGATGTCTCACGCATTCGACTTTTAGTTGTTACTTAGGTCCCTGCATAATAGGTACACAGTTAAATGAAAGTTCCCCCGTTCTCATGTAGCTTCGAATGCTGTGTTTTCTTGAGACGCGGATTTTTATTTGTGTATTTAACGCATATTGTTAAACATATAGTAACAAACAGGTATTGTTACGCGCGCACACACATCAAACAGTAACAGGTACGTTAACCTGCGCGCCGCCAGTTTACCTCTTATCGTCTCATGGTATAGACGCGGTTGCAGCTATACTAGAAACTTTCTCCGTTGGTACATTAATTTTATAATATATACAAATAATTTTTCTTAAATTCCGGACTTTTAGGTACATTTTAACATTTCTCCCTGACACAGATTTAAACACTAAATTCCCTGACATGTCAGGTAAATCCGGACGAAGGGCAACCCTACCATACGAGACATCTTCAGCAGGGTAATGACAAAAATTGAAATCTCAAAAGTGTTATATAACGACAAGGGCGGTACAACACACACGTGGTAAAAACGCAATGGTCGAGTGATAATCACATAACACCGAGCTCAATGATGCAAAAGCGGCAGATAAGTAATCGGCATTAGAACGTCCGTTTTAACGTTCATCGTGTTGGTGTAAAATGTATGTTCCACGAATCTAGAAAACCTCGCTGGTGGAAGTCAGTCTCGCTAACACCTTAGCAGCAGAAAAGTTATTTGTGTGATTATGTAGCATGTTTTGCTAATGCCGTTTTTTTTGCCTCTTCTTGGCCACAGTTTATTTTTGAGCTCGTTTTGTTTACCAATGATGCATTTTGCTTGCACTGAGCCAGGAAATAGGTGTAGAGCTTGAAGTTTTGATCAAGGGTCCCGCGACAACTTGTTGATTGGCGCATAACGAGATTGATTATAATCAATGAAACTATTAAAAGCACAAAAATAATTAAAGCTCAAATGGGGGTTCGTAATTAGATAACAGTAGCGAAATGGGACCAAAAAGGCACAAACGTTGCACTCAGACCTACAAAAAGTTAGCTTGCTTTATTTTTCCTGTCTTTGTTTTGCGCTAAACAGATTTCGGGCGCTCATATCGCGCAGAAATAAGCGAGAGTTTGACTACCGTGCGTTTTTTCGCGTGTCAAGCAGCTTGAACCTGTGGTTCATGGTTCGTTGGCAAAAATAAATGATGATTATCTATTTGCCTTAAATGTAAAATGATGATTATCTATTTGCCTTAAATGTAAAAAAAAAAAACAATTTAATGCGCTTAATTAGCCAGTGTTACAGCATGCTACTCAGCACTGGGGACTATTTGGTATAAACGCATGAATGTATGATAAGCATTCCACCAATCTAAGCAATAACATCCAATAAAATCCTGTATGATTACCAATGTACAAAACCACGTGATATAAAGCGATTTTGGTTTGAAATTATATAACAATACAGATTTAATGATTTATAGCCCTAAACTGTTATGTGAGCTAAAAATGACGTCGAGCATTTTATTTAGAAAACTAAGGTGCTCGCCGACAATCGAAGTGCAAAATAAAGGGGTAACAGGGTAAGGATAGACCACCAAGCATATTGTCAATGCGTTTTGTCGGTCAGATATTAATTTGATCAAACTAATATTGTTGCGAAAACGAACATGAGGAAAAAATTTTAGCATCATGTTTAAACAGTTTTTTTTTTATTGCACACACTTATATCTTTCAGTCCCTAATTGTACAAACCCAAGCAGTAACTAGTGATAACCATTTGTAAAAGGTTATGTTGTTCAATATTTATGTACGTGTCTGACTACGTTACAGTTTTTTAATATAGTCTATTTATACTATAGTCCAGACCATTACTAATTTCACATAGTAATTTTATTATTTTAACGTTTTTTTACGAGCTTGGGCAGGTTCCATAAAATCCAACAAAAACGCTTTTGAAAAGAATTGAACAGAAATTAGTCAACACCTCATACCGATTCTTTAACTTGCCATAAACCGAAGGCGTATGAAGCGACAAGAACTTGCTTCATTGGAGACCATGTCCTAAAAGCTTCTCACTGTTCATCCCAGAATTTTCTGATACCAATGTGTTTCAATTTAATCTTGAATTTTCTATTTAGGTTTGTCTGTTTAAACATTTTACCCAATGTCAAACTAGAGTTAATTGGTTTAAACTGTTAAACATTCAACGCCTATAATATTATAAAAATTTTGAAAGTAATGTACATTATGTACAACGTGTTTATTGTTGTTCAATCCCAGTAAAAAGTCATTTTGAAATACGACCACTGAAAATACAAAACAGCACCAAACGAGAATTTTTTTTGTAATATTGTAAAGGCATTCCTAATTTAAAGCAATCGGATATTTCATTGACAGCTGCCAAATTTCCCACATAATTTATGCAAGATTTGAATGGTTTGGTGAACAACGTTAACTGTACATAGGGTGACCTTTATTATTGTTGCTCTGTGAGATACATGTTTCTTGTTAGGAAACAAAATCCGCACAAAAAGGCAATGTTTTAGCCCAAGTAAACATTTTTATGAACATCACACCGGTAAAGTTACACTTTCTGGTGAGTCAACATGTGTCTTTTCAAATTTCCAGAGTGGGTAAATGTTTTGTAACAAACATCGCATCGATGAGGTTTCTTTTTAGTGTGAATCAACATGTGTGTCTTCAAATTTCCATGTTGAGTGATTTTTTTACCACAAGTATCACATCGATATCGTCTCTCATTAGTGTGAATCAACATGTGTTGTTTCAAATCTCCACTACGAGCAAACCCTTTTTCACAAACATCACATCGAAAAGGTTTCTCTTTAGTGTGGGTCAACATGTGTGTTTTCAAATTTGAATTAATCCTGAATCTCTTTTCACAAACAACACATCGATAAGGTTTTTCGTTAGTGTGAGTCAACAAGTGTCTTTTTAAATTTCCACTCTGTGTAAATCCAGTATCACAAAGATCACATCGATAAGGCTTCTCATCTATGTGAACCAACATGTGTTTTTTCAAAACATCTTTACGCGCAAACCGTTTTTCACAAACGTCACACCGATGAGGTTTCTCATTGGTGTGTGTCACCATGTGTTGTTTCAATATTCCAAGCCGAATAAATGTGTTTCCACAAACAGTACACTGATAAGGTTTTTCTTTGGTGTGAGTCAACATGTGTCTTTTTAAAGTCGAACTCTGGGTAAAAGTTTTTTCACAAACATCACATCGCTGAAGTTTCTCAATGCTGTGTTTCAGCATATGTCGTTTTACATTTCCACCTTCCAAAAACCTCTGATCACAAATATCAGCTTCATCCACGCCCAAATCCGTTGATGTCATCTCTCTTTAAATTAGTTATTCAGGTGTTATAAAAAAATCGTTATGCTGATCTGCGATTGGTACGTTGTGAGCTGAAAAAAGATAGACTTTTCTTTTGCCTGGCAAATGTGAACAAGTCATACGGTGTTTCGACCGCTTATACGGGGGTCTACACCAGGGTAACGTGAGCTACCCAAACAGTCGTTCTTATAGCACCCCGCGAGTAAACATAAAAAGACACTGGCGCGAAAACGGCGATAATACGTTGATAAAACGTGGATAAAATTCCTAGTTAAGTGTTGTAAATGCGACCTATAGCTAATCGGCATTAGAACATCTGTTTTTATACTCATTTTAAACTGTAGGTACCTTGTAATACTGGTTCGTTTGTGATGCACGCTTAACAAAAGTGTGCCGTCCAGGAGTCTCGAAATTTCTGTATCCAAGAATAAAATATGCTCGTTTTTGTCTAGAAACTAACCAGCACATCCAGTCTAGAAACTAACCAGCACATACGGTTGAAGTCCTACCACGGTTTAAACCAAAGCCTTTGTATATCAAAGTGCCGGACAGATCAGCGAACGGGCGCCTTTCCCTCGTCAATACCTTGGCACCAGAAAAGTTAATAGTGTAATTATGGACGGTAGCATGTTATGGGCAGTAAAACTGAATTGCGAAGGGTACACGAGGCCCTGCAGTTAAACGGCTACCCGAACTGCATTATCAGTGACCGAAAAACTAAGGTTGCACGGAAAAAGATTCAGTCCAAAGAGCGTGCTTTTGTCACTTTGCCTCACCTTCCTAAGTTAACGAATATAATCAGTCGCATGTTTACCGATTGTGTGGTCTGTTTACCGAAAGTTTGCAAACGTAACATACAGATTCGTTGGAGCATTGTAATGTTTTCTGAACAATGCACCGGCTTGCAAACTGTGCAACAATTTTTTTCTAGAGTTGATTTGATTAAACTATTAAACACTCAACACTTTCAATATTTTCATAACCACTGAATCATCATCATACGATATAAAATTTAACATAACTTATATATAATACTATAAACGACTGCGACCTGCTGACTCAACGTGTTACAAATTCTAAACCAAAGGTAACGTACATCAACGTGTTTATTGTTGTTCAATACAAGTAAAATATCACTTTTTCGCCCAATTGAAATTCAAAACAATATTAAACGAAAACATACACAATGCTGAAGCTTACCCGGGTGTGTAAACAAACTCGAGTTTTATTTGTGTCAGTAAAAATAAACAAGGTAATATTTCGTCGTTATTGATTTTAACAAAACATTTTTAACCGAGTTCATCAAGTAAAACATAGCGTAATCGGATCAAAGTGTTTTTTGTAATATTTTGAAAAAATTACTAATGTAAAGGAGTCGAATATCCCATCGACTGGCGCCGAACTTAAACTACAGTAGATTCAAATGGTTTGGTGAACAACGTTAAATGTACGCAGAATCACCGTTTTTATTGTTACTTTGTGTGGTACATGTTTTTCAAAAACTGTTTAGAAAGAAAATCCATACAAAATAAAGCAATTTCAACTAACCTTCACACAGATAAAGTTACCTTTTGTTGTGAGTCAACATGTGTCTTTTCAAATTTGAAATGTCACTGAAACTCTTTCGACAAACATCACATCGATGTGGTTTCTCTTTAGTGTGGGTCAACATGTGTCTTTTTAAACATCCCATATGAGCAAACCCTTTTTCACAAACATCACATCGATGAGGTTTCTCTTTTGTGTGGGTCAACATGTGTGTTTTTAAATTGGAAATTGATCTAAAGTTTTTTTCACAAACATCACATCGATGAGGGTTCTCTTGGGTGTGGGTTAACATGTGTCTTTTTAAATCTCCACATCGAGCAAACCATTTTTCACAAACATCACATCGATGAGGTTTCTCTTGGGTGTGGGTTAACAAGTGTTGTTTCAAATTGGAAATGAAACTGAAGTTTTTTTCGCAAACATCACATCGATGTGGTTTCTCTTTAGTGTGGGTCAACATGTGTGTTTTCAAATCTCCACATCGAGCAAAACATTTTTCACAAACATCACATCGATGTGATTTCTCCTTAGTGTGAGTCAACATATGTTTCTTCAAATTTTTACTTCGGTCAAAAGTTTTTTCACAAACATCACATCGCTGAAGTTTCTCATTGCTGTGTTTCAGCATATGTCGTTTTACTTTTCCACCTTCAATAAGCCTTTGATCACAAATGTCACTTTGCTCTGAGACCAAATCCGGAGATGACATATTTTTTTAAGTTTATTCTTTAGGTATTATAAAAAAATGTTTTGTCTTACTTGCGACTACTGTGTTTTCAGCTAAAACAAGATACCAGGAACAAAATTTTTTATGTTTGGCGCTCATATGTTTAGAACATCCGAATCCTATCTTTAAAATCGTTTGTCACAAATCTAACTGAACAAACTTGTTACGCTCAAGAACGTAGAGGCAAAAATATATTCACGTAATACTACAAATTCCATAAATGTACTGCATATTCCTTTCCACGAAGTAATGACCAAAATACGAAGCACTATGTAACAATATCAAGTAAATTCAAACTGAATCCCAATACACATATTAGGCGTTAAGCAAAATGACTTGACAAACCTGCTGTGCGGCGCAAAATAAGTTTTTTCGAAACCAAAAATCGGCCTAATCCTAAAGGTATAAACTAACTGGCATTAACTGGCTTCGCGATGTGGCAGTCAGCTGTGCAACAACTTCCTTTTCCTGCGTGTCCGATTACGTTTGTAACTTATACCGGACGAAAACGGCAAAATAGTTCGTACAGTACCAAACATAGTGTTTTGTATGTGTCCGATAACAAGACTCTATACTATACCAAACCAACTAATGCAAAATCAATCTATAAACATGACCTAGTTCCACCAAGTAAATTTTATGACACACAAGACACAAGGCTAAAACATTCAACTGCCAAAACAACTGCAATCTGGCACTCAGCTCAAAGTAACTAAATCCAACAACCGTACAACTCTCCGGGAAACAACACTGTGCAATCAGCCCAGCATTCACACTGGACGACTGTCCCGAGAAGAACGCGTTCTCTTTTCGTAACGAAAACGGGAACGTATAAGTACTATATCGTAGGTATGCGAACGCAAGAACGGGCGATTGCATGTAAAGCACCAGCAGAAGATTGAATAATTACACAAAAATAGTGACACGTTCATTTGAATCACAACGTTTTGTAGACTAATTTGGTAATGTTTACGTCACAGAGATTTCTCCCGGGTGTACATGACGCCTTGTTTCAGATTGTTAGGAAACTAATTATAATTGGTTATAAACAAACATGTTGGTTTAAACGCAAAAACGTCTTAAGTTTATAATAACTATTCCGTGAATACACTTACGGCTTTTAAACTGCCAAAAGAAATGAATAGCTTAACATTAAAAGTATTTTTTTATGAAGACATTGATCTAACGCATTATATTGTTTACAGAATCAAACAAAGGCCTAACATTTATGCAATAAACTTTTTGCTAAGCCTTATTTTCCACTGAAGGCACAAGCTTCCTGGCATCAACTGGCTTTGCAATGTGGTAGTCAGCTGTATAACAATTTCCTTTTTCAGCGCGATTACAAGCGTCATTCATGATGGTCCGAACTGGGTCAAACCACTTAGCGGACACAGTCCACTGGCGCTGATAAAATCAAAATGCTTTCCGAATTGCTTGTTGGTTTTTAATCGAGTATGGGTGCTTGTTGGTTTTGTCCTAAAAGCGCGAGAGTAGCGAAAATTACGTACAAACGTTTGATTTTTGCAGACAGTTTATCCAACCAATGTTCATAATATTCGCAATACGAAACGAATTTGTTTTCCAAATAATCTAAAGCCCTCAAGTTACGTAAATTAAAGCTCCCCTGAATGTTTACAATGTGAATGTATATATTATATAATGGCCGATATGTCCACTTTCAGCGAATGCAATATTTAACACTACTGTTTACTGACTCCAATAACTAAACATAGCTAAGACTTAAATTACCAGTTTCACAAGTTAAACAAAAACAGATTTCAATCTGGCGTACCAGGACTTCTGTAATCTTCGTATGGGAACGGCCATAAGGAGCATTCCACGGGGCTATCGAGAGACGTACACGCCGTGTATGGACAGCGAATGCGAACGCTATTATAGAGCCTTTTTTACTGCATCATATGGTAACGAGACGGAAGCATCTGCCACACTACAGCTGTCCTATATTAACGAGCAACGTCGACATCGCTTGAGAGAAGCGGTGGAGTCCATTGACTTTACACATTCCAGCCGTAAAACATGGATCATTATTAATAGACTCACTGGCAGGTCGTCAACTCTCCCGGCAAAGTGTTCCATTACGGCAAACACCATCGCTTCGCAATTGGTCAAGAACGTTTGGCGCATTTGCAAGCTTACCTTAAGATTGGAACCCCACCCTCTTTCCCTAACACGCGTGGTTAGTTTAGAGGGCTCACACGACTTGTTCCACCAACGTCCCACCTCCAGTTGTTTTTATTCTCAACGCGCCAACCTCACTTTCTTGTGATCCCCAGACACTTAACGCCTTATAGTGACGGTGTAGCTACAGCGCGTTTAGCCATCATCCACCATTTGTGCTCTCCACTTATTTGCGCTCAATAACGTTTCAACTTTGCGCAGTTATTTCTGGCTCGGTGATTGTTTTAGTGCAATTGTGTCGCTATGTTGTCTTTCACCAATCGTTTCTACTTTTCATTTCGAAATTGTGCTTCATAGTGTAAAAAAGTGATTGTTGAGAGTGTGATTTCCCTTGTACCAAACACTTAATTCCGTATTTTGTCAATAAGAAACAACCTGAACACATTGATGATCCTAAAAAAACAAATTTCCAGCGATGTAAAACAAAACGTATTCATTTTATGAAACAGACATCAGTGAAAATAAGATGTACGAGCGGAAACAAGCGCGTTTATATTAACTGTAATATAAACCCGCTTGTTTCTGCTTGTACATTATATTTTCACTGATAATGACAACCGTTTTTTTGTCAGCTTCTATTTAAGTCTGTGTCTTGTGCACATTAATCATAAAAAAATATATACAGATAATTTATTTATGAGTATTCCATTACTAGAAGGTATTTTGCGTAAAAGCAGCGGTTAAAGTTTCCCACAGCAAACAAGGCAATTATGGGATGCGTTTTTCGGCTTGATCGGCTTAATCGCATCGTGTTGCCCAAGTTCACATATTCTGTTGTTCAGAAAAACGTAAACATACAAGTAACTATTCGCCATTCTGCAGCCTTTAGCCACGTCCCCCAGCGAGTAAGCACTGGCTGTGGCGGACTGCTGATCATATTAAACTTGTAGCGCCGGTGCTTGTTCTTCACTGTCACCGCCTTGACTGTTGCAATGATGTTGTCAACCTCTGGGAAGTTACCGCGCACTTTCTCAGCGCAATTGTGCAGAAGATGAGCCAAGCAGTTGACGTGGAAGAGTCGCGGGAAGAGGATTTTGATTGCGGTAGTGCAAGCAGTCATATACCTGGCTGCATCGGAAAGCAGAAGAACGAAATTGTTTCTTTCAATGTCCAGCTTCTTCAGTGCGTCGTCAATCTTCATTGCCATTACGTGCTGGTTCACTGTCTCCACAAGTCTGCAATCTAAGATGTGTGTCTTTTCTGGAACTGCAATGTCACCAATGAGTATATTAAAGTATTTTCTGCCGACATCTTCGCTCTCGTCAACTACTAGAAATACTTGCTTGTCATAGAGGTGCTCCTTGATTAGATTTACCTCGCCTACAGCTAACTTGTCTACATGCGCACGACAGGATTCCTCAGACGGCACTGGCTGCCCAAGGTCGGTGAACAGCTGTTTAATCTTTAAGTTTTGTAGCTTTTACAAAGGGATGTCTGCCGCTAGGAAGGCCCCAACCAACTTAGTCTTGAAGTCCTTCTTTGAACTTTGAATAAAAGACTGCATTGGTTTACTTGTGTCGGCAGGCTCCGTCACTTGGAGCAGTTTTTGATGTTTTGCTGAGCACGGTGGCTTTACACTATGAAACGCTTTTCACAGTTTACTAATTGGCAGCAGAGGACGCAAAACAGTTCGCCATTCGGGTTCCTGCAAATCTCTTTTGGACACTCTTGCATGTAAATCCTAGTTTTGTTTTTGTGTGTATTTGATATTTTCGGCATTTCGAAAATTACAAACAGCTATAAAAATTCAGCAGCCTTTATTAAAACAACAAGATCCTGGTTATGCTCGAATCAAATTGCTGAGTAAACAGTTAATGTGCAAAAGTCTAACTACCTTAATCTGAACACAGACCTAGCCTATTCTGAAAAGGAAAATGAGCTAATTGCAATCACTACCAAAAAACTGCAGCTAAGACACTACGAAAACTGTTCTAAACTGAAGATACATGAAGTATCTAATGCAAAACCAAAACAAAAGCTGCACCAAACCCATATCTGCCTTAAAATAATTTAATTAGGACCAGCCAAAAATTTTACACGTGTGTTCAGCATCACACCATATCAACCTAATTATTTCACTTATTGGTTTATGATTCACAATAAGCAGACAATGGGCCATTTACAACAGTATAAAGTAGGTTACAAAGTGTAAAATAAAAAGATAACTAACAGTGCAACCTCTACAACACCACAACAATGCAGTTTGTAAACAATTTTGACTTTATAAAAAATTTTGACTTTGTAAACAATTTTTGACCTATTCGATAAATTTTGACATTTTTTTGACTTTTTTGGACAAGTCAAAAAATAATTGCCTTAGTTATTACATTTAGTTTGCTGAATTATTTCGCAATTTGCTTTCGAAACGTCATGTTCTACACAAATATATTGGCTTGTTTGTTTCTCGTTATGTAGTATTGTATGCAGTAAAGTGTGTATATGTAATATAATTTGTTAAACAAATCAAGGATCATTCAAAAAACAAGTTCAGTTGAAATATTAAGCACAACTGCATTGTTTAAGTGCATAAATGCACCGCAACAAGTACGTACGTTTCAAACACACATGTTAGCATAAATTTCTTGCAATCGAAAGTTCTTGTTTGTGCGGTATGCGGTCGACTAAAAAATGCAGAAATGGAGAAAATAGTGCACCCTCGAAACTTAGTTGTCAGTATACATTAAAGCAGTGCTTCCCAACCTTTTCCAACTCACGGCCCACTTCCTAAAAAAAAAATTTTGGCGGACCACCGTTTAATATTGCGACAAAATCACAATGGAAAAAGAATTATAATAAAGAAAGAAAAATAATAACCGCACAGGCAATACTTTTGTTAATGTGAAGCCTGAGCTTGATGATTTGACAAGATAAGACGATTCCGTTATAGTTACTAATACAAGTAGTGTTGTGAAGCAACAATCGCAGTTTAATTACTGTTGTGACGTGACAATTGCATTTTGTTAGCGTGACAAAGCTTTCTTTCACGTGAAATCTTATGCGGCTTTCATAGCAAGCAATATTATATTTTAGAAAAATATAGATACCTTGAAAGTACGTTTTCAGTGAGAACTTCTTACGAACTGTGTAACTTTTTAAACTTCCATACTGGTATGGTAATAATTTGAAAAGCTTCGCGGCCCACGCCCACCGGTTGGGAAGCGCTGCATTAAAGCATTATACAGTATCACATAGCTAAAATATATTATTGGTGAGCCCAACTTTATGCCACAATTTGTTTACTTTATGCATTTCATGTGATGAGTTCACGATGTGATACACTAAGGAATAAAATGCGGAAAATTAGCGAAAACAAAAAATGCCAGAAAAAAGGCAAGGAAAATGACACACGAACCATAATACATATTTACCCAGTTTATTAAACCTCTTATGTCGTTTAAAGCTGCGACAATTTTTTATAAAATGTGAAACACACAAACCCTGATGAGATAAAGTAAATTCGAAAGCTTAATAAAAACTCAAACTAATATAGTAAGAGTTACATGTTTGTAAATATTCAGGACTACTGACAAATTTCATACCCAATAAAAAAAACTACTTTGTGATTGGTTTAACTATAACCGCACACTTTACTTACTACTTTCGCAGGAATAGCGTGACAGCAAAAAACGCATTTTGCAAGCTTTAAGTTGTTCTTCTAATAAAAGTACAACACGATATTACCGCAAATTAGGAAAAAAAAGACAATGCAAACGAGAAAAAAGCCAATACAAATGCTTCAATAATTGAAATACATTTCTTATTGTTTACGCAGTCAACCTGAGAATGATTGCAATCGGCCATTTATGACCAACTTATAATTTAAGCCTGGTCGTCACGTAAGACGTAATCAAACGAGATACAAGACATATGCAAATATATTTATGATGCAACCACCAATTAACTGCCATTCCCAACTTCCCCATTTACTCATTATTTGAATCTGGTGGCTCAAAGTGTTCAATTCGTTCCAATACAAAGGGTTGCGCAGGTGGTTTCTTCCTACGTCCTTTAACAGTATTGGGTTGCTACCCAGATCCGTCACTCTTGCATGGGAAGACTTTCTTTCTGATGACGTCATCCATGACGCAGTACAGGAGGAATACGACGATTCCCTGCAACCCGTTCACTAAGCTGTGCATGTACATAAACGTCACGTTTGAAGTGTCGTTGCCGATTCCTGTAGAAACAAATATGCTTTTTACAGCAGTGATTCACGTATTAAATTTAAATAAAACTATGATATATAAAATAAGCTTTTCTTTTAGGGGTGCAACGTGACATTCACTAAACCATTTAATTCAAAGTTGGTAAATAGGTTTGCTGCGACATAGCAAAATATGTTTTAAGGTACATTTTACAGGCTGAAAAACCAAAAGTTGTCCTAAGATGTAAACGTTTGGTTATCTAACAAAAAGAGGATATAGCGTTGTAATGTACACAGACGTTACGCATCTTGCCATAAACGGGAGTTAAAATTGCACTCTGCCAAAACGAATACTACGCTCCACACTTCAGTTTGGGAAGTAAGTTTAGAAAAAAGTTGTGTATTATAAAACCAAAACCTGTGAAAAATGCCAAAGTCCATGTTCCACCCAGCATGAGGAAAAAGATAATGAACGATTTTGCTGCCCTCAATGCGTCTTCCGTTCCAGGATCTTCACCTCTGTTGCGCATCCTTCGTGAGTTGAAAATCACATGAGTCGTCTTCACGATGATCATCAAGTTGATAAGGAGGACGAGTGCAAGAGGAGCGACGACCGTTGAATAAAATATCGGGGTACCGGGATCCAACCAGCATCTGTCATACTTGGGAATGGATGAAGACTGGTTTGAATACTTGTGATTCGTAGAATGGCTGGTGCTTCATATAGATATCGTAGTGAAATCCCACTCCCACAGATGGCATCACGATGAAAGCTGGAATGACCCAGCCCATCAGAATGAAGATTTTGAGACGTTTATCGGGTTCTTGGGTTCTGAATGTGTAGGGAAATGAGGTGGCCATCAGAAGACGGATGCCTTCCACAAGAAACCAGAATCCTTAAACACAAACAAGTTTCAAGATGAGCTTTAATAGATTTTTGTTCAAAGGTATACTGTAACTTAGACGTATGAGTATTGTCGTTTAACGAAGATGAACAGATGAAGTTACCCTGAAAGGTTCATGTAGACCAACTAGCACGTTACCATTATACACAAATCACAGTACGGCAGGCCCATTTACATGATATTCGACATGCTTGGGAAATAAGCTTGAATTGGTATAAACCCTTAAAAAGGCTGGCGCACTATTGTCGTTAGTTTATGATTTACATGCATCTTACCTAATAGTTTATGATTACATGCATCTTACCTAATGACAGCAAGCAATAATGGTTAGCCACAGTAAATACCATGCATGAGGTTTCATGCAGGACGACAAGGTCATGGGATATGTTCACTGCGTGAAGAAGCAGAAGAGCCACTGACAAGTTGATTTGAACTGGAACCCGATCGTTTTCGCCTTTGAAATGGTGAAGGATTGCTATTGTGATTATCAATGCCACAATGGAGGCAATTTCAGTGGTGTAAGATGTGATCTGCATTACATAAAACCTTAAAACATTTGTTTTGAGCTAAATTGATTTGGTAACAGCTCATCAGCCTAATAACATCATCAACCTTAAATAATTCTTTTTTTGCAATACTGCTGTTACCTTTACGCCATGAGGGAGAGTGACTGTTTCCATTGCCATGAGAACACTAAAAACGGTCAGGTGGTTGCACACGCAAGTGACGTCACCTGTTACGTCATTAGTAATTGTGGCGCAACCTAAACCTGAATATTTCCTTAAAGCTGTATCGAAGAAGCGACAGACGTGTTGAAGCTTTGTGATCCTCAGGTTGCTTGTGTTTTTCTTTTCTTCTTCGATCTGCTTGCAGACTGGTTGTGTCGATGGTGGGGTTACGACAAAGCTTGCGTTTCCTGGCAACTGATCGCTTCCTGCAGTGTAGTTGGATGCAGGCAGGAAGCTATGGGCAACCCAACCAGCAATAACAATAAACGATGAGTTATCTATAGCAATGTACCGCGTGATAGCGAGTGAACTTCGACTGGGTGATTCGGTATCTACAGTTTTGGTTTGATTTATCTTATAGACAAACACAGCAACAACGATTCGACTAACGTTAATTGTTTGTAGCGTAAAATTGATGTGGGCTAATTCAAGGTCGAGAAGGGAGTTGTATGTCTCTTTATCAATATCGGTAACCACGACATGTAACTGGGCATCTGTCAGGTTGTAGGTTGTTCCGTTGGTATCGGGATGATTTCGGCCAAACTTCTCAATGATGTATTCGAGGTTATCGAACCCAACCCAGTCAGTCGGTTTCTGAACTTGTAGCTTCTGTAAAACTTCTGCAAAAATGTAACAAGTCCAAAAACACTTTTATGGGTTCATCAAATGCACAACTGCACCTTTTCAAACACTTACATTTACAGACCCTTTGGAACATTTGCACAAACTAGGAGTTTTCAACCCGATTGGTTTAAATTTCAATTTTAAATACAATGGTTTCAACTTTAACCCGTGTTTAATTTGGAATTAATTTTTGTAGCATGTATTCTCAGGAAAACATGTTGAAAGTCTAGAACTTTTCTGCTGCTTGCATAGGTAAAACGGGAACTGTTGAATAAAATGTTCTAGAACACTTTAAACGTTGACCTTTTCTCAAGCAAACTTACATCTTAAAAACAAATCGAATTAACATATGTTTTGAAGAAACACGCTACCAATTATCCAATTAGGAAACACGCTACCAATTGTTACCTTCAATTGGAACTGGACAATCGTCGTATTCGATGAATACAAAACCTGAAAATATATATTTATACACTCTGATATCATGGTGTTAACGTGTGTAAAACAAAACTTACTAAGACTGCTGGCGATCACATCTTCAAATGATGAACTAATTGAAAAATTGGTCTTCTTGTATCTTAGTTTGCAAAATGCTTCGGCTGAAGTTTCGTTGACAAATCTTCTACATTTTGGATCTGTAAAAGAATTTTGGTAATACAAGCACCCAGATAATTAATTATAAGTAAGCCGCAGATAGCACACACTGTTTCCACTTACAAGGCCCAAGTTGTGCGGCTGGTGAGAAGACATTGGGCATTTTGGCCAGTGTAGCCATACAGCACTCTCAAACCACAGTTTTTGGGAGTAACACGCTAAAAAGCCATGCCTCGCCAATTCTGTTTCATTCTTGTCACCAGCTACGCTGATAAGACCTTCAGTCGGGATCAATTTACCCTACACTGTCCGCAGCTTACTTATATTAGATATTTATTCAAATCGCCTAAGAAGACAGGTCGTGTTTTGGTATGATTTAACGCTGAATGTTTTGTTATAATTCTACGATAGTCAATATAACTCAAGGGCTTAATTCGGCCACTGTTTTCAAAAATTGTCTGGTTTGGAGCGGTTCTGTACTGTCAGATTCACGTAATGAAGTTAGAGCCGCTTACAGGCAGGTATAACTGGCGTTTAAATTGTTTCGTTTTCGCAGCTATCAAAATTGAAAATAATCGCTATTTTGAACTCACCCGAAGTTCACCCGATTCCCTTTGTCAAAAAACAGTAAATTTTTTTGTTTTAAAAATTGTAAATTGTTCTGTAGTTGTGTTGCGAGTCTACTTTCCTTTAAAGATGCGTTTCCTTCAAAGGTAAATACTGTATTTGTCCAAAAGATGTGAATATAAATTAGTAAAGTATTATGTAGAAGATTTTTTATGATAATATATAATAATGTTTTCGTCAATACAGAGTAGTCGCAATCCTAGTAGGAACAAAATGTATAAAAAGGGCTGTATTATTGATTACAATTGAAACTTCTGCATCAAAGTGCGTCATTGTTAGCATCGTTATGGAAGCGTTTCATAACGGAACGGAGCGGCACATGGAAACGAAATAAATAATTATTTATAACTATCATTATTATTTTCAATCATCATTTTGGCTTAAATACCGGAACGAAATAGCGTTGTTCACTATTCCTTTTTTTTTGACCTGCAAATTTAACATGAAAATAATGCTGACTAATTTCGCCGAATTACTGAAGAAAAACGTTGTAAACTTATTTCGGTCAAACCGAAAGGAAATGAAAATATGGGTCAGGAACAATATCACGAAATAAATAATTTGCACAGAACCATCGTAATCTCGTTTCGTTCCGTCCCCGTACGAAACACAAGATTTTGTCAGAAATAAAACTTACACATGTCAAACGTAGACGAGTCAATATTACTTTCAGACTGTTTATGCACAAATCAGCTACTTACCAATCACCTTGGTGCAGTCATCAAAGCAGAATGTTTTCTAAAGGCCAAATCCTGGTCCACATCTGGGTCCTGCACAGAATATCAAAGTTAACCTCATATCTGACACACAGTTAGGGAAATGTACGGGAACATAACTATAAGTTTGAAAAATACTAATGAAAGCTCAGCGAGTAAGTAAAGTTTGCGAGTACCAGCGTTATTCAACTTGGGTCCCACTATTTTGCTAACGTGCAAATTAAAGCTAATGGGGTAACAGGATCTCCCTTTCGGGTTCGTAAAGTGATTTCGGCGGTAGTAGCAAGTAGTTGTTGGGGAAATACTTTTCTAAGGGGTTTGCCCAAGTACAAATTTGTTTTCGGCTTTGTATGTATAATTTAGAGCTAAAGAACTCGTGTAGACCGCTATCAGTTTGTTTTCAAAGGGTTTAGGAATTCAACTACATTAAACAGGACAAGCTTAAAATATTTTGTACATGGGAATAAAGGTGTTGTAGTTTAATTACACTTACCCGTGTGTTCCATTCCCGTCTTTGTATCTAAAACACACACATAAAATATATTTTAATGAGCAAAAACAGGAATATTTCGTTGGTTGGTTGTTTTTACGTTTTTATTGACGAAACAACACATAAAGGCTTGCGGTCGTGATTGAAAAAAATGTTTTGAGATAGTTTAAGTATCTGGTTGAGGCGGGATGCGAACTATTAACCATTTGGCTAATTAGTAAAGAAGTTGTACTTAAAATTCATACGCACTATTACAGGGTTTGCCCAACCTTTGTCATAATTTATTAGTATCTTCCAAAGGGTTAAAAACTACGGTTATTCTGGAGTAAACTTTATTATAACCAACAATATAAACTAAAAAGCAATGAATGCTTTTGTTTTATGCATGTCACTAACCATTGCAAACGATGGTACTTCCATTCAGTGGCTCGATAAATGCACTTCGTTTAGAGTAGTTAATATCTTCGCCTAAAACACATTTTTTTAAAAACTAAAAAAGTATGTTTGGGGCAACTGGGCTAAGTCTCCATAACCAAAAAATGGGTAGCGAAATCTTTTGCAAAAAAAACTTTTTTGGTAAACAGATGATGCAGAGTGCCTCAGTAATTGCGGCAGCGTTACTCGAAATTTGTGATTTTTTGCACAAAGGTAGTTTATATAGCGCATGTAAAATATCATCAAACATTTCCACCTTGATGGCAGCTATGTTTCTTGTAACACTCTGAAGTCCCGTCGTAACTCTGAAGTTTGGGGCATTCTGAAACAAGAAACTGCAGTTTCACATTTCCATAGATAATGCTGAAATATGGCAATTTTTACGTTCAATCGTTTCGCTTTCCTCAAGGTCACAGGGGCTCACGTCAAAGTCCATAGTTAAGTTTCCATCTACAAACACAACATTCAAGATAAATCATAATTAAAAAACGATCCATAATCGCTAATAAGGCGAAAAACAACAAGGCGTTTACAAAACAAAAGATATAAACAAACCAGTCAACTAAGATTTAAATAACCATACAGTTGTTAAACTGCCATAACTTTTTTATCCAACACTAGTGGTTCGGCGATTTGGCTGCAACACGTTTAGCCATGTTTTACGAATTGTGCTATTTGCAGTTTTGCGCAATAATGTTTTAACACTGGGCAGATATTTCTGGCGCTGTGGTTGTTGAGTGCAATTGTGTCGAATGAATCCCACTAGTACAATTCAAATAACTTTACGGGTACTTTTAAAAAAGTTAACCAATACCCTACGGAAACAATTCTTTGCAGAAATTTAGTAATGCTAATGACCATACTTCAGTTTTGTTGTTATTAGTGTAAATGTAAGAAACTGTCTTATGGATGTAATTGTGCACCTACATAAAATTAGTTTTTTTAGTAGGAAAAGACGAATATTGAATTTTAATATAAAATGATACCACATTGTTTGAGATACAGGTACGAACCAGATCGTGGAGTTATTTGTAAATACCTAAGATTTTTATTTTCTTCGAAAACTGCAATATATGGATATTTTGTTGCCAGCGCCCACCCAACCTACTAACTAAGGTCATAGAGTTAGAATTAACATTCTTACTTTCCTCTTCTTTCCAGGTTTCTGAGATTCTAAACTTGTTATAATATGTTTTATTAGCAGATTTCCATTCTTCTATACCTTTAAGTTTGCATTCTGGAACATTTTCTAAATGCAACAAATAGTATTTTTTATTGGACAAACACAATTATTTACAGAGTTTGTCCTACAACTGTGAAAGATAAAAGAAATGGATAAACGATTTATGCAATTTATACAAGAAAAACAAGGTTTAGGCCAAACAAATGAAACTTTGAAAGTTAAAAATTGTTTTTACTTGATATGTGTACGATTTAAACATACCAAGCCTACTGTCGATTTTTTAGTTTGTTTCTAGCTGAGAAGAATAACTGGTTTTCTTCAGAATGCATAAAATAAATTACCGCTATCAATTATTCCAGTCGCTGATGAATCGTAACATGCCTTGGGGTAATACGTGTAGCAACATTCTGAAAAGTACAAAATTAATCATGTTAAAATGACATAAAAATTTAATAAAACTTTCTGGCGGAGTTTTTTAATCTCTTAAAAAAATATCAGACCTGATTTTTTTCAAATAGTGTTCCGATTATTATTCATTGATAACAACGGAAATCAAATTGTCACATTATCGGCGAATGCGCCCCATCCTAATCTTAAAAAAGCTAGCATTTTTCCAGTGAACCTCATACCAGACATTTTGGAACTTTATAATTTTTTACCGCTTTGATACAAATTTTCAGATGTCGGATTTTTGTTTTAATTATACCCTAAATACACGTGCATCTGGCGGAGAATATGCAGAGTATAATTTTGTTCTTGCCTTTCTTTGTCGATTGGGTGTTGTTTTTGATTGCATAACTATCTTTAGATTTGTCATTCTGGTTGACATTGAAATAGTCTGTTAAGACAATGTGCATCAGTGTAGTAAGTAAAGTGTATGCACATAAAGTTTACCGGTTAGATCAGTACAATCACTTCCTGACATGCACGGTATGGGCTTGATGCTTGGAATTAAAGTGTGTTTTGTGCAGTAAGTTATCTTGTACCCTGAAAATCAAACAAAAAACTTTACTAACTTACTTCTTATAGTAAAGAATTTAGCATTGCAGCAATGAAATGAATTATCAAAAAAAGCTTCAATATATCACCCATAATCAACATCACCACCGAAACTAACAATGAAGTGAAAATATTATTTAAATCTTTTTTTATAGAACAGATATTGGTTAAAAATTAATAAGTGTGTCGTTTTATGTAGTTAACAGTAATGTAGTACGCAACAATATATAATTATTTTTTTGTCTAACCACTTAAAGTAGCAAGCATAATATCATTTCTGAAAGTTATGCAGACTGTTATTCGAACTATAAATTATATAAGCACCGACCTTTGATTTCCAGAAAACAGCAAACAAGAAAAAGATGAAATATCAACTTTCTCATTCTGCTTAGTTTATCAAACCATTCATTTTTTCTTTTCCAAGTACGAAAAACAGAAGCAGTTATTAATGGTGTGATCAGGTGTAATTTGTGTAAAGCTTACACGTATTAAGTATAATTTTTCGACTTTGCCCTAATTAAATTTTTTGTTATCATAAACTTTCTGCACCAAGATATGCTGTTATTCACGACTAGACACGCTTAAACGAAATTTTCTAACGAGCTTCGTGCAGGCAACTATATCGCTTATTGCATACAGCACTTCGCACGCTTAAAGCGGGTTCCCTAACGAGCTTCGTGCAGTCAACTGTAGCTTAGTACTTAAAAAGAGCGTATGCTTTACGCTGTTTAACTAAAAAGCTTAAAGGCAAGCAAGAATACCGCCTACACAATGCACTACTTCGTAATATAAAAGTGCTTCGTGCAGTCAATCGGCATAGCATTTGCTACATGCACGACTTACAAGCCTAAAGCGGTTACCCCAACGAGCTCCGTTAAGTCACATTTCTAAATTTGCAATATTAGACAAAAAATAGCAATTAGGCTTTAAATGCACATTTTTCCTGTTGTCTTATTGCCTGCAAATTTATCACGTCCTATCGCAATTGCAAACAAGTCATACTAAACCCAACGCTGTTAAGTACGTTTAATGCATAGGCCAACAAACGCTTATAATAGATCCTTTGTTGTTATTTAGAAGGAATTTGAGCAGATTGCGCCTACGTAGAGGTGTAGACATGTCGGCTTCCGCAAGAAAAGATGGAAAATCGACCAAAGCGTTCGAAATACGTCACTGTTCCTCTATTACGTCACAACCATTGCATAGAGATAGTTAAAGGTGAACAGATTTGTTTTGATTTGATTCCATATCAAGACGCCTGCTGTTGCTATTGATAGCTCTATTGCATTGCGTAAATGCCTTATTTACCCATAATAAAATATTGCAGATATGATAACTGGGCCTGTTCACAATTAATAAATGAAGGTGACTACATTGCAGCTACGAATAACATCACGATAGGCAAAAAGGGCACGGTTGTATTTTAAATATTTTTGACACCCTCTTAATTCGGTCGAAATGTTATTGGTAACAATGCTAACTTTGTCAAACTAACACAAGTTTCCACACATTTTTCCACTTAATAAAAAAAATAGTGTTTCAGACGAGAAGCAATGTTGGTGTATGTCTTGTTACTAAAAAACAGCATGATCTATACAAATCAGTCGTATGTTTGAAATGTCTAAAATATAAGAAAAGTCAAGCATGAGTGAATATGTGGTAGTGCTTGGCAAAATTTAAGATTACAAAAATGTGAAAGTTTAATGAAACGATATATAAAATTGCCAACGGTTGCAAAATTGGTTTAATTTGTATTCTATACCTATATAATTTCCTACACCTATAACTATCAACAGATTTCAGATAATATTAATTTGTACCCGATCGTGGTTATAATAGATTGACAAAAACAACGGTAAACAACGGTAAGATGGCCTATAGACAGGCGAAAGAGTTCACTTATGTAAAGCTCTATGCTGTGTAATATTGGCTAATATACGAGTGCTAACGTCGCAGCTACCATTATTGCTCAACATGAAACGTTGTATGTGCGGATATCGTTGTGCGTCCGACAACAGGTATTTGATAGTCACCAGATCATACGACCTGCCGAGGTAATAAACAATAACTGTTGCATTATTGCTATCTGCGACGAAATAACATGAACCGCGAAGCATTATACATAAATTACCGTGACAATATAGGCATAAGTCCAATCAGGTAGTAATACTAAGACACTTAGGGAATGCCAGCTTTACCCAAAAAACTGTTTTTGCTTTACTTGTTCTTTTTTTCCGCAAATCAGTCTGGATAACAATCTTGATCTGTGTTTGTGTACACCTGCACCAACAATTTTTCATTTAAATTTCATAAAAAAAAACATGGCGATTTAAATAATCTACCCCATTCCATGTTTGTCACCAAACAATTTACTCATGCAGCTCATCAGGGTAATAACTACTGATCTCTATAAACCCTGGATTGCGCTACTGGCCGTCACGGTTGAAGCAAATTGAAGCCTAATGGCGGCTGCAAAAGGAAGCCCCAAAAATGCATTGCGGGCAATGGGGAGAGAGTGGAAAAATGTCGATAAATTTTGTTTTAGGCATTTTTATTGCGATTTTTTCAGATATGATTAGTAGTTTAATAGGACGCATGTCTTCCAGTGTGTAATAACCAATAAATATGCGTAGATTGACTGTGAGGTGTATGTATGTGTACTGGAAATTAAAACGTTTTTAAGTTAGTGTTGAAATAAATCTTTACTGAGTGGTAATCAATGTTTCTTGTGCAATATAAGTAATTTCCGTGCTTTTTTAAGTATTTAGGACTTAAATCCGACAAGACGGCTATTTTTTTCACACAAGGTGATGTGATACTTTGTGTGACATTACCTTGCTTATCCAAACTGCTGTTTTTGATTGTCATCAAACTCCAGGAAATTTTGAGGAACAAGTGGTTGGAACGTTTTGATTAAAAACGTAAAATAATAATAAAATATTTCAACTATTTTGCTCCAAATATTTTTAACAGTATTTGACTTTTTTTCTTAAATGAGTGCATTTGATTTGGTTGTTTATTATCTAATATAAAATTGGTGTTATTATAAGATTTAAAAATTCTCATGAAGTTGTTTCTAAACATTTCAGACACAATCGGGTTTATGTTTCTCCAATAAGCAACATTAATTGTCTTAGGTAAAGTCCACTGGAAATGTTTTAGTCTCTTCCCAGATAACTGAAGCAAACAAACAAACAGACACCAAAATATCGATCTAAACTAATCATTTCGATGTAAAACTTTTTAAGTCCACGAAAAACCACGCCTCTTGCAATCTAACATGCAATAGAAACGCAGCAGAAATACCACAGCATTTGTTTGCTAACACGAACACTGTTGATGCATTTACAATTGAATTAATCAATAATGTAGCAAGCTATTACAACACAACATTATTGTTATTGATTAAGTAAATTAAGATTAAAGCGCATCAAATGTAACAATAGACAATTGCTAAAAACATGAGAAATTAATAAAATTATACAAAAAACAAATCAAACAATATAAATGCAATGCAGATAAACAACAGAATCAAGAATCAGTGATTAACTCGCGTTAAAATTTGTAAGGGAAAAGACTAGTGCAACAACTAATAATAAAACAACAAGGAGTACGATTACAGAAACTAAGACGATGATTACAGTTTTTGAAGACTTTTCTTGAGGTTGAATACTTGGTGAAATTGTAACAGGTTCTGCGTAGTATACACAATGAACATAAAAACGTTCATCAGGAAAAAGGGAAAACGTTAACAAACTTAGAACGGTAGTGAAAATTAAACTTATGGCCTAAATTGTTTTTTGTTTTGTTTTAGGGGTTTTGAAAACTCACTTACCATAATCATGAACAATTTCAACTGTGGATTTCATTGGAACACATTCATCTGAAAAATAAGCCCTGTGTAAAACACTTTCATAAATAACGTTTTTAGTACTTAATCCTTTATTACGTTTTTATAGTGCAAAATAGTGAGCCTGTTAAAGCTTATTAATAAAAATCAGTTAATATGGAATCGTTTTGCAAATCTAAAAATATTTTTAACAACGATTGTTTAAATGTCTTTTTCGAACAATGTACCTGTTTTCTTTCTGTCAGTTGCAGCTTGTCGAATGTCACCTCGATTTAATCCAATATTTTTGTAAGCACCAACATCATTATTCTCATAATCATGATTCATGTTTAAATTATACCAAAATCTGATGAACGAAACAAACAATTACAGGATTTCATCGTTAGCTACGTGGTTTAGTTAGTTTGGTTTAGTATATATTTTGTCTTACACTTTCTCACATCACGTGTTACTATGTAATCGTACAAGCTCTGGCTGCTACGGCCCATGGCTGCTAAGACTTATGACTGGCTGCTACGACTCATGACACAACCACTTCATCAACCAACAACAGTTATCTTAAACAGAAACTTAAAATATGTGTTTAATCGAAAAGAAAAAGTATCGAAAATAAAATCGAAAAAAGTCCCACGCTTCATTAGAAAAATGACTTGTATATTTTGCAGTCTTGGTCTGTGTTGTGTTTTCTACGGATCATAAAAAAGCAATTTGAAAAACTATTTTGTAACTTTATTGTAATTGATGACATTGCTTTTGGTAAAAAATTTAAAGTAAAGTTCTTGATATGTGCAAGGCATTTCGAACATGTGCAAGAAGATTCTGAAATAGCTTTTCTTCAAGGCACACTTGGAAATCACTCGCGATGCTTTAGTACATTGTAGTACGCAGAAAAATGAACAAAGAAAATGTTTAATAATCAAATCAGCTAAACTAAAACAGGGTGGTCTCAACGACATTGGACAGTTTGCTAAGCGCATCTGCTTCCTTATTACTTGCACATAAGTGAAATAACTTGTCTTTTTCAAGTAATTACTTCGATACGTACATCGAAAAAATTAACAGAAGCGAATAGTAATTACACTACCAACTTAACTTTTTAATATAGCACATCTTCTTTGTCCCTCAACTACATACTGCTGTCAATCCAAACAAGTGCGTACTTCCTTCAACACAGGTGTCGCCATTCCTTGCCACGCGTTACACGGATGGCAGGTGAAATGATTACTCATGGCACGCCAGGTGACATCCTTAAAAAATGCAATACTACTTTGATTTGTATGGTCGGTTATTTTTGGCAGCATTGGTAGCGTTGCAAAAAAGTTTTGTGTTAATTAACTTTGTTGTTCTTATTTATGTTTGCAGTGCAAAAAACACAGAAAACGACTGCTATAGCCGTTTTTATACAAATATTTCTTGAGTTCAGCCAGTATTTGCGAGTTAATTTTAGCGTTGACTTCTCTATATATACTTCCTTGCAAAACTATTTTAGGAATAAACATGATTTTTAAAAAGTTCGCAGCAATGAAGAGATGCCAAACCTGCTTTTTCGTTTTATAATTAACTTATATTTCCGGGAGTAAAAGGTAGCGTTTAAAGTTTCTTCGAAAACACCAGTGAAAATCGTTTGCCCAAAAAACTAGACAAAAAGTGAATGAGTAATATATATCAATAAAACTGTGTAGAGTACAATGAACAGTTATGCATAAACAATGTGTTGATGTAATCTTTAAACTTTTTTAAAAACCTACAAATAACGTACCACCAGAAAACGCGAGATGTGACTCACCAACCTAATTCGTAATCGTGACTGAACTGACGCGCTTTAAAGAATTGGTGGTGTTTTCCCACTCGAAATCTCCTAGATGTGTTGAACTGCAATTATCAAACTATGAATAGGAGGTTCCAAAGGTTTTCCTGTACAGATTTGATTGCAACTATGCATTTGCCCAATGTGGCTATACTGCTATATACGGTTAGTGTCTTGTTATCAGCCCCTATAAGTCGTGTGCATAGTGAATATTAATTCTGTTTGCAAGGCAGCAGAAAAATTATTAACTGACTCAAAACTGGAAGTCGGTCAAAACTGGTGAGTAGCTCAAAACTGGTTAAAGTTTATAGAGCTCTACACTTGCCAGAAAAGCTCTATAAACTTGATATTATGCCTAGCAGCAATAGCTTATATGTCAAATCTGGTATGTAACTTAAAACTTGTAGGAAACTGAAACTTGGAGAATAACTTAAAAACGGTAAGTAACGTTTGTGTTTGCAATTATAATGAAAAATCTATTTCCATACCCTACATTTGTTTTCAGCAAGAACTGCATGAAAAATATATAAACTACACAATTCAATTGCGTCATGTTGTAATTTACAGATTGAAGTGGATTCGGGTGATACTTTTGAGATACCCTTGCAAACAGGCCACAGCATTTTATAACAGCACAAATGAAGTTATGTATTACAATTCAATAAATCAACTAAGCAAACAATTACATTTACACAATGCCTAATCACGTCTTTTCAAAACACATTATCTACAATTTAGATTCAAATAAAACAAAATGTCATGACACAAAGTTGTCAAACGTATAAAAAATGATTAACAAACTCATTTGGTGAATACACATCTGATATATCCGAATGTTTATTAATAATTGAAGTCTATTAAGGAATGGAATTTAGCGATAAAATATCATAATTGTTGATTCTAAGTCTCTCTGAGAATGAGAAAAATCAACTGGATTCGTTTCATTCAACGAGGTTTGCGGAAATCCGTTCCAATCTAATTAAACACAGACAAAATTTTAAAATATACAAATTACAAAAAAGAAAATATCAACTGTTTAAATTTAATTTCAAATAAATTACTTGTAAAATCATTACAGTCATCCAAATAACGAGAATCTGGGTTCTTCGTACCTCCAACACAAACGTACTCACTTCGCCAATCGTTCACTCTAAACTAATGTCCGTTTTATTTGACTGTTTAAACCAAATATTTGTAGCGGCTTTACGTAACAGCAGGACACATTGCGTAGACGCTCCCAGTTTGTCCATTAGCACGAAACTGAACAACACCGGTCGGTAGAGGTTTTACACTTGGTGGCAGCATCGATTTAACCACTGAATCGTTTCCGATGGAAAATTTAACTGGTACTGAAAGTACGTCATCATCATAATAACAATCCGGACCTAGAAATGGGCAAATTTTTAGGTTGAAATGATAAGCTTACTTAATTTCGCAGTTACGCAAACACAATACTCACACAACTGATTTTATTCTGAGACAATTTCCAATATTTTGTGGGTAAAGCCAGTGATCTCTGTTTCGGGTATCAATCTCCCATCTCTCCTAAAGGTACATTATTTATGAAACTCAAACGCTTTTTGAATGATGTTGGATTAAATCCAAATAAAAAGTACTTCCAACTTTAAATTATACTTTACCTCGATATCATTGAGTAACCAAAAAGTATGTTGGATACGGGTTCTTTGATGAACCACTCAAAATAATAGTCTTCGGAATTAATATCGTGATCAACAACTAGAATTGGCCTACCAGATGATTTCCACATCTGCACAATGTACAGCAAAAAAAATGAAATATACGTATAAGTTTTAAAATTTGTTTGATAAATACAAAGCAAATGTTTAACAAATTGAGATATTTTATTTTGGTAAAACTAACAATAAAATCGTGCTGTTTGCCTCCGGAACTCAAGTTTGGTTGAGGGCTGTAATAAAATAGTTAAAGTAACGAAACACAATACCTCATTATTGATGACGTAAAACCAAACATCACACAAGCTGGCATTCGACGAGCCAGTTCTACATTGTGCTTCATAATATAAGTAGAAATTATTGCGAGTGTGATTTCCTCTGTACATCAGCTTTCGATCCGTAGATAGTCGATAAGAATGTACCTTGAAATACCATATAGTAACAAATGTTTGGAGGTACAATACATTAACGTATTCTCACGTACCCAACATCTTAAGTTTTTGAAGCAGTGATCAAAGTTTCCCACTGCAAACAAGGAAATGAAGGGATGCATTTTTCGACTCGATTGCATTATGCTGCCTACATCGCAGCTATATCATTCAATACAAACGTCAACCTTCAAATGTGTAGGGACAGAACAAACGTTCAAACATACCTAGAATCTTTTCCATATGTAATGTAGCCATGGAAAATAAGTCAGTGTGGCAACTTTGACTAATCGAAAACAAGACCTTTATGCAATAATTTTGTTAGAAAAACGTAGAGAAACTTTTAAACTTTGGTAACTTACCCCCATTCCATAACTGCTACCGAACAACTCCTTCTCATACAGGAAAGTATTATGGGAATCATAAACGTAAAAGTAGAAATCAGTAATCAGGTACGTGAGTTCTGAGGATCTTGCCTCAAGTCGATCCAACGTTGAATTTACATCGGGAAAAAAGTCTTAAATACAAAAAACTGCACAACGCGACGAAAAAAATACCAACAGTTTGAAATTGGAAAAATATAGTCTCGAACGCATAGTCCATAGATGATCAACAAACACTGACAAAAATGTTACTTTACTTTACCGGTTGTTGGTTTTAGTGGAAAATAATTATTAAAGAGTTTATGCAAATTTCCTCCATAAGTTTCCATAAATCCGTTTTCTGTTTGATATTGCAAAACACTCTGCTCTCTGCTGATCTCCAGTGGTGTGTTGTTTGGAACATGACGTAACATTATGTCTTTTCCCTACAAAACGTCCACTGTGTCAAAATCAACACATTTTCCTTACCAGAAAATATTTGCCTGATGTTCAAAATAACTCTGACTTTTAAAATCTGATTTTGTGCAAGTTTCAAATGATCCAAACAAATTTGTGTTCATCCAACTTTGGTAAACTAAAATAAGACAATATCGATAAATTTGAGTTGGTTTTGCAAGTAAAACAACGAATTTACCTAACACATTATCTTGATTGTTTGACGACATAAGGAACCACGATCCACCATAAGCTTCTGTCATGTTGAAATTATTGTCGTTAACTGTGGCCGCGAGAATCCATCCACCACCAGCAGCTATCATGTCACAATAAGCCTTAGAACGAAAAATAAATACAAACCTGAGACAAGACACACATTCGAAATTAATGTTTTAAGTTGTATATTAATTTTATTTAGTTATCCGACCAAAAAACAGTCCTCATTGTTGTATAATTTTTGAACACAGCGCTCAGATTTGACTTTGTTGACTGAATTAACAATAAAATTTACCTTTTTAGTGAGTTTTTAATAACTGCCCTTGCTTGAAGGCGACAACTGTACCAATGTAAAAATACCTCAAACGGTGTTAGTGACGGTTGTATGACGTAGAATCCATCTTTAAACCCAGCATCTCTCAGTTCAGCACATGAACGGGCAGGATTGGGGAAAGTACCAAGTGGCGATTTTGCCATTTTCTGAAGCAATTATTAAAATAAGGAACTGGTATTTAGTAAACAACATGCATGCTAATTAAATTGACAAACCTCACATACCCCGTCTCTTGTAAAGTTGAATATCTCGAAAATCAATCCCGAAGCAGCCAGGATTGCAACCGTACACACCAAGACAATAATAACATGGAACAACTTTTTTGATGATGGTTTTAGACCTTTGTCAGTCGATGGCAGCGTAACGTTTACTGCATGACATAAAATTATATGCAGTACCTGGCGCACATTTGGGTTAACGGTCTGCAAATTAGTGAGAAAAAGGGCAGAGCTTACGGTTTAACTTTACCAGTTCTAGAACAAGATTTCTCACGGCATATTGGGCAAATGGAGTAAATGAATATTAGTTTTTCATTTAAAACAAAACTTACCATAATCTTGTACAGTGTCTACTGTAGGTCTCATTGTGGGATTCCTTTCATATGCGTTTTCTGCAAATGTCGAACTGTCATACTGACGTTACAAAAATCGTACTCCAACCAGGATTTATAGTTACGAATTACAAGCATTTCGTAATGAACAATTTTGATAAGTTTTTTATCCTTAAAATTTAACATATGTTGCAAAATATTTATTTTGTTGAGGCAATAAACACAATCCTATTACGCTACCGATTAAACGTTTATAATGAAGATTGGCAACACTGATTTACGGACACTTTCCTAAAAAAAATATATTTAATAATCAGAAAAACAAATTTACCTGGTTGCCTTGTACTCCCCGTAGCATGTCGAGCATGTCTATTTTTAAACTCGATTGTTTCATAAGTGCCAGCATCACTCCTTACATTCGATTGATTCATGTTTTAAGTTTACCAAAATCTGACAACGTATTTTTAATAATAATAATTAATCTGTAAGGTAATTGTTTTACATATTTCAAACTTTTCGTTTGTTGTAAAGAAATGGCTTTTCATTTTTTTGCATTCTGTCCCCGAAATACTGTTTGTCAGTCCTCCACGGCACTAACTGGTTCTTTTCTGCCCTCGGAACATCTGCAATGTGCTGCAATTTAGCTGTTACGTTTGACTGAGATTAGAACCACTACCGCTACGAACATTTTTTTAAAACTCTTTTCTTACATTTTCCAATTGACGCGTTTTATTTATTTTGAAGTTAAAGCGAAGTAAGCAAATCTTTAACGTATAGTTTGTCCTTACGCTTATCACGTTTTGTTATGCCACCATGGAACGTTTAGATCATGCGTTGACTCAAGTCAAAACAAGCGTGCCAGTCAACAACCTCTGCCAATTTCCGCCTACCGAATAAGAAAGTGACGAAAGTCTTGCGAAATTGTTAGGACAACGGTAAACTTGACGCATTTGTGGATATTCCATTCAAATATATTGGTTAATATCCTGAAGATTTTACTGTTGGATATTAAAAAGTTTTTCGATTTTATTTTCTGAAGTGACAATAAGTACTTCTTGGTTTTTGCACTTGACAGTACTAAGGGTGTTGTTTCTTCAGGTTGACCAGTTACCTAGGATGATTTTTTTGTGTTTGTACTCTCGTGTGTCACAGTAAAAACAAGCAAAGAAAACAAACAAATGTCAACACAAATACAAACTACAGTAATTATATTTTAAATTTAGGACTAAATTTGTTATTTAGCAAATATTTCAACTGTCGCGCAACCATTTTATGAATATAAAGCTTAAGCAATCTCAGTCTTTGATCAACAGTATGTTTCTCATAGACTGAGCGTTTTTGAAAAAGCTGAATTTGCACTAATGTTGAAAATGCTTGGGTAAAGTTTTGAAGTAAGTTATCATAAATTACAGATCCATTAAACATGCGACTTTCAAAAAAAAATCAATTGGGTACGCTTACTAGTCATCAACATTTGATTTCTTATATGCAGAAAATGTCCTGTGTTTCAATTAAATACATAAAACTTTTTCAACAATAACTTTATTCTGCTTGCGAAGCTGCACGACTGAAAGAGACTTGTCACTAAATTATAAAATGTTACCGCATTTATGCAATATTACTCTTTGCACTTTTTCTGCAATCATTCGTAGTTTTTCTTGTAAACAAATTACTTCCTTTAGTACAGAGGTCGCTAACCTTGGCACGCGTCTCACTGATGAAACGTGGGTTGATTATACAGGACACGCCAAGCGACAGAGTTTATGTTCCAGTGCTGTGTTTCAATTTAATTAAAACTATTACACTGTTTGTGTTCAGTGTAACAGAAAACAGTTTCACGCAATGTAAGCACTTGATTTGATACCTGGTTTAAAATTAAACTGTCGAGGGAGAATTGATCATTTTGTGTGAACTTGTTGGTTGTTTGCAATTTTGTTTCATTTAATTGTTTTTTATTTATTTTTTAAAATTATTAGTTAGTTAGATTTGAAAATATTTGCACTACTACTCGATTATCACCAGAAACCTAAACTAACCACTCAACAATAGTCTTAAGTGCAGTAATGATAGAATAATAGAGTTTCGTGGGTTGTTTCGTCCAGGGCCCAACTCATTTAGAACGGATTGGTTCTTTGCTTTGTTTTCCTTTCCAGCCCTACCATTTTAACACAGCTGGTTTGGTTTTGGAACTTTTCGATGGGCCCCACCAACGTTTTTCCACAGTGATTGTCTCTCTAACTATGAGCTCCCGACACATAATCCTTTATATTAGTAGCTGCAGCGCATTTAACCATTACCCAATTGTGCCGTTACTATTTTGGACTTCACAACACATTATTTCAACTAAAATACGCTTTAAAATTGGTGAGAGTGTCTTTAATTAGTAATCAAACAGCCTCAATATAGCAGTAAGCATTTTACTGGCATGTCGTTGTTGCATTTGCACAAATTGTTTAATAAACGGTAACAAAAACACTTACAGTGCACAAAGTTGTTATTAATATTGGACAAAACCATGTTGAATGCCAATCATACAAGGTTAGTGGTTTTAATTTGACTGCGTATAAGTATTAGGGATTGTATTGGAACAACTAGCTTTGCAATGTGTAAAATATAACTTTATGTTCTGTCAAAGATATATTTTCAATAAACAGATGTTTTTGACAATAAACTGTTATTACTTGGGAGAACATTATTCTTATCAACACTTACTGTCTGAATTGACTTTGCAATCGCCTGCGGCGTATTTGTTCGATATCTGCACTCACTTAACAGCAGGACACATTGCGTAAACGCTCCCATATCTGCCATAAGCAGGAAACTGAATAAAACCTGTCGGTAGAGGTTTACCACTTGGTGGCAGCATCGAGTTAACCACTGAATCGTTTCCGATGGAAAATTGAACTTGTACTGAAAGGACGTCTTCATCATAAAAACAATCCGGGCCTGAAATGAAAAACTGAATAAATTGATTGTATAATCCAAGCACACTAAAAAAAGCAGGAATTATACTGTTTTTCGGTTCCGAAGTAGTTTCGAATGCAAAAATGGTGGCATGTGTCAAAAGAAATACTTACAAAAGTTGTCAGTTTCTGAAATAATATTTTGTACATGACAATTTTGATCTCTGTATCAGGTATTAAAACATCATATTTTTTACAAAGTAAAAGCGTTTGCCGAGTAGTCACATATTCCGATATTTGTAAGAGTATGTTAAAATTGCTGAGGCAGTAAACACCAGATCACCTTAAAAGCATAGTATAACTAAAAAGCGCGTTGGACTCAGCTATAACCAAAAAGCGCGTTGGACACAGGATTGTCCATCCAAAGTAATAGTATGTTGAGTATGGGATGTCGAATAATGCTATTGCTGGCGTTTTGGAGGGTTTCCAATTTAACGCGGTAAACAGCAAAACTATTGTTACAATCCTTAAATTTTCAACATGTGGATCTGATGTAATGATCTTTCTAACAAGGAGTAATGCTTTTTTTAAAACAATCGTCAAACCTTTTTAAAGCTTCACGAATTCTGCCAATACGAACCCAACGTACCTCAGTATTAATGACATAAAACCAAACATCACACAAGCTGGCATATGACCAACCATATCTACACTGTGCGTCATAATGTAAAACGAAATTGTTGACAGTGTTGTTGGTCGTAACGATCTTAACCAAAAAAATATTAAAGATGCAAAATCATTTGAAAACAATGCTTTGGGACAATATTGGTTCACCTGAAAGTGGAATTTTTCTAAACAGTGATCAAAGTTTCCTACAGCAAACAATGCCAAAAGGGAACGCATTTTTCGACTGGATCGCATCATGTTGCCAAGATCACATCTTTGAAGTTGAGTAGAAACTTAACACTCAAGAACAGGAAACATAAAAATTATCTGGCTTATCGGAAATCCAAACCACAATCCATTTAACCAATTGGAAAATTTGCTTTATATTCGCATGAATAACAATTTTGATTTGAGTTAAAGTAGATCTACCATAACACACTTTGTTAAGTTTTTAACCATATAATTACATTAACGTTGGATAAACTTCACTTTGTTAAACCTACTGCCATTCCGCAAGAGTTTGCAAACAAATTATTATCCTCCAAATTATTAGGGTGAGAGCCATATACGTTAGTCGTGTTGTCACGTGGTATGTTGTTCAACGGCATACCTGCAGTGTTGTTTAAAGCTGCAGTTTCGCGACACACCTGGTGGTTGAAACCACTGGGACAACACACATTCAATAAATTATCAGATTAAAGTACTCGCAAAAACAACATGACAAGTGTTTGTCTTACCATTTCCTGGTTTAAGTGGACACCGAAAGTTAAATATTTTATGCAAATTTCCTCCATATAGTTGCATAAATCAGTTCTCTGTTTGATATTGTAAACACTTCTCTCTGCTGGCCTCCAGTGGTGTTTTATTTGGAGCATGACGCAACATAATATTATTTCCCTAAAAACTAGCAGTTGAACAAAAATCCAATGAATTATACAAGAAAATAGATATTCATAATAAGTTTGGCTTTTGAAATCTGATCTTGTGCAAGTATCGAATGTTCCGAATGTACTCGTGTTCATCCAATTTTGATCATCTGGAATTTAGGAAACACGTAAGAACAATTTTCTAGTGGTAGTGGAAAAAGTATTCTTTTTCACCCATAACATTATCGTTGATGTTTGACGACGTAACAAACAACAAATCACTATAACGTTCATCTAAACCAGCGGTTCCCAAACTGGGGTCCGCGGTCCTTTAGGGGTCCGTGAGGCAATTTTCAGGGGACCGCGAAGCGGTTGAAGTAATTATATAATATTATTTTGGCGTCAGTTTGTGCCACTAAATAAGTTTAAATCAAAGTAGAATTGAGAGTCGACAGTCATCATAGCTAAACAATGGCCTTTATTGAATGACAACTATCAAACATGCAATTTTTCGCGCACAATCGTAATGTTTTTTGCCCTGTTTGTGGTATAACATGTTGTCTTTGGATGAATGTTACGCGCATTCTTGCATAACTAGCTAAAATCCAGCAATCAACTTTCGTTTTTTATGAAATACACATTTAGGCTTAAGGACCGCGAACCTCCCAAATAATGGCAATAGGACCGTTTTGAAAAAAAGATGAAAAAGTTTGGGAACCACTGATCTAAACCTAATTTAGGATGGATTAGTTTCTGTTAAGACGTGAATAACCCTCGAACGATGTCAATGACGGTTTTATGACGTAAACTCCATCGTTAAACCCAGCGTCTCTCAGTTCAACACATGAATGAGTAGGATTGGGGAAAGTACCGAGGGATGTTTTTTTTCCACTGTTGTGTTTGGTTTCAAGTTTGTCTGGCCAGTTTTTCTGTGTTGCTTTGCAAAAGAGCACAAATGTTAACGTACAGTTGTACACGCCAAGAATCATTATGAAATTGAGGTGTTTTGTGTGGCTAACAAGAATACGCAAATTTAGGTTGAGAACACTTGTGATATTTGACTTACTTCTGCACATTTCCTCATTTTCGGTCTGTAACATCAAAAATTATGCAATTAGAATTAAATAAATATTTCGCTGTATGTTAAACAAACATCACATACCTGGTCTTTTGTAAAATTAAGTATTCTAAAAAAATATCACACACCAAAATGATTGTCACATACAACATTTATGAGTTGTTTGTAGCTTTTTTTGTTTGTTCGACAGTTTCTACAAAATATTATAGATTTGTTTGGGTATTATTCAAGCAAAATTAACAGCAACTTCAAAACACAAAACATTTCTATCCACACGCTTGTTTCTAGGTAATTGTCTTCAACTGAGTTCAGTTGAGTTTATTTCGTCGGTGATACAAATCGTAGCAACACATTTGTGCTAAAATATTCACCAAGCCGGAAATAACTTTTTGTATCTCAGCAACTTTTTTATCTCAGCAAAGATTCATTCAACAAAACTATTGCAACTGTTAACTTACTATGCAATTGGATGTGAAACCTGGCGAGTACTTTGACTGACTGCTGACAATTCATCCATTGCACCAGCGACAAACATGGGAAAACTCAAACACAAACTGAACTATATCATACGGTTGTTGTTTAAACGGTCGTACATTTGTGAATTTTATCACCTCATCAAACAACACGATGCACGTTAATTTTGATGTCATGTTTGCTAGAAGGTTCGCTCTGCAACACTTACGAGATGTAAACTTCGCTGCGGATTTTATGATTTAACAAATCAAGATGTACACAAATAGGATGTATCTCATAATATCCCGTCGACTGGCACCTGCTTGTTCACATAAATTGCAATGCATTCGAATGGTTTGGTGAACAACTGTACAAAACGTAACCGTTTTTATTGTTACTCTGTGTGATACATATTTTTTCACGTTGGTAAACATAAACGTCCGCAAACAAGGTGATATTTCAGCCTAAACAAGCCCTTTTACAAACATAACATGGGTATAGTTACGGCTTATGTACGTTAACAAGTGTCTGTTCAAATTTAAAATAACATTTAATCTCAACAATAAATCTTAGAGTGAGTCAACATGAGCAAACAATTTTACACAAACATCACATCGATGAGATTTTTCTTCAGTGTCAAACAACATGTGTCTTTTCAAAGCACTACCACGAGCAAACAGTTTCTCACAAACAACACATTGATACGTTTTTTTTAGTGTGAATCAACATATATCTTTTCAAATCTATACCACGAGCAAACCGTTTCACACAAACACAACATTGATAAGGTTTTTTTAGTGTGAATCAACATATATCTTTTCAAATCTATACCACGAGCAAACCGTTTCACACAAACACAACATTGATAAGTTTTTTTTTAGTGTGAGTCAACATATGTCTTTTCAAATCCATACCACGAGCAAACCGTTTCTCACAAACATCACATCGATGAGATTTCTCTTTAGTGTGAATCAACATGTGTGTTTTCAAATACTACCACGAGCAAACCGTTTTTCACAAATAAAACATCGATAAGGTTTCTCTTTAGTGTGACTCAACATGTGTGTTGTTAAATTTTCCATGAGAGCAAACCGCTTCTCGCAAACACAACATCGATGAGGTTTTTCTTTAGTGTGAGTCAACAAGTGTCTTTTTAAATTTCCAACACAAGTGAATCGTTTTTCACAAACACCACATCGGTGAGGTTTCTCACTGGTGTGTGTCAGAATGTGCTTATTCAAATCAAATTTACGAGCAAACATTTTTTCACAAACGTCACATGGATGCGGGTTTTCTTTGGTGTGAGTCAACATGTATCTTTTTAAAATCGAACTGTGGGTAAAAGTTTTTTCACAAACATCACATCGCTGAAGTTTCTTTATGCTGTGTTTCAGCACATGTCGTTTGACATTTCCACCTTCCAAAAACCTTTGATCACAAATATCAGCTTGATCCACGCCCAAATCCGTTGATGTTATCTCCCTTCAAAGTTGTTTTTCAGGTGATATAAAAAAAAAACGGTTAAGTTGTTTCACGATTTATGTGTTATTAGCTGAAACAATATTGGCTTTTTCTTTCTTTAAAAAAATGTAAACAGGTCATTCGACGTTTCGACATCTTATCTGCTAGCCAAGCACTAGTTCTTATAACAGCAAAAGAGTGTACACGAAAAAGACACAGCCGCGAAAACGACGATAAACCGTTGATAAAAACGTGGATAAAAATCGTAGTTAAGTTCAGCAAATGCGACTGATAGCTAATCGGCATTAGAACATCAGTTTTTATAATCATTTTGAACTATAGGTACCTTGTAATACTGGTTGGTTTGTGATGCACGCTTAAACAAAGTGTACCATCCAGGGTGTCGAAATTTCAATATCCAGGGTTAAAATATTCTTGTCTTTGTCTGCAAACAAACCAGCACATCCAGGTACCTTTGATCACTAGAGTTATTGTGCAACTGTAAGGTGTGTACGCAGGTATCTGCGTTTTGACGTTTCAGTGTATTATTATATTGTAGCTAAATTCCACGCTAATATAAGTGATCGAAACACTTGCATCACGTTTTACGTGTTACACTCGTAATTTCATCGTAATTTGAAACTCTCGAAACTCAAATAATTGTAAGATGACGCAGCACCACCCGTTATCTCATTTATAAATAACTGATGATGGGGGTTTTGGAACCATTTAACAACGGGGCAACACTATTATCATCAAAACAGACTTGATGCTTACAGCTTGCTATAGGCTGCTGCTCAAAGATTAGGGACACAATCATTGTTATCGCGTAGTGTTTTCGTTATGACGTGCTTGGGTTCAATTCTTTTTATCTTTGTTTTTCGTGCCTTCTACTACGCGCATTCAGTGTTATTTTCCCCGATGAAGGCGAACTAAAATGTATGTTATACCCTCATGAAGGCGACCTATATGTATCTCGTAATATTCCATCGACCTACACCTAATTTCTTACATAATTTACAGTGGACTTGAATGGTTTAATGAACAGTGTAGCTGTACTAAAAGTAACCGTCTTTATTGTTACTCTGTGTGATACATGTTTTTTTTTTCAATTTGTAAAAATAAAACTCGAAGAATCAGGTGAAATTGCAGCCCAAACAAGTCTTTTCACGTTGAGTTACTGTTTATTGTGAGTTAACAGGTGTCTATCAAATTTAAAATAGCATTAAATCTCAACACGTCAATGGGGCTTCTCTGTGATGGGGTTAGAGTGAATCAACATGTGGATTTTCAAATCTCCACGACGAGCAAACTTTTTTACACAAACATCACATCGATGAGATTACACTTTAGTGTGAACTAATATATGTCGTTTCAAAGTGCAACTTTGGGAAAACCGTTTCTCACAAACATCACATCGATGAAGTTTCTCTTTAGTGTGAGTCAACATGTGTCTTTTTAAAGTTCCAACACGAGCGAATTGTTTTTCACAAACATAACATCGGTGAGGTTTTTCGTTGGCGTGTGTCAGCATGTGCTCTGTCAAATCACCTTTACGAGCAAACTTTTTTTCACAAACGTCACATCGATAAGGTTTCTCATTGGTGTGTGTCACCTTGTGTGTTTTCAATATTCCAAGCCGACCAAATGTCTTTCCACAAACAGTACACTGATGAGGTTTTTCTTTGGTGTGAGTCAACATGTGTCTTTTTAAGTTCCAACTCTTTTTAAAAGTTTTTTCACAAACATCACATCGATGCAGTTTCTCAGTGGTGTGTTTCAGCATATGTTGTTTCAGATTTCCATCTTCATAAAACCTTTGATCACAAATATCAGCCTTGTCCACGGCCAAATCCGTTGACGTCATCTCTCTTTAAATTAGTAATTCAGGTATTATAAATAAAAAAAATTGCTTAAGCTGTTTTACGATTTATGTGTTATGAGCTGAAACAAAATAAGCGGCTTTCGTCTAAAGAAATGTAAACAAGTAATTCGACGTTTCGACGTCTTATACTTTGCGTCTACCCAAAGGTAACGTCAGCTAGCAAACACGGAAAAGACACTGACGCGAAAACGACGATAATACGTTGATAAAAATCGTAGTTAAGTGTCACAAATGCGACCGACAGTTAATCGGCATTAGAACATCTGTTTTGAAATTCATTTTAAAGTGTAGGTACCTTGTAATACTGGTTGGTTTGTGATAAACGCTTAACAAAAGTGTACCATCCAGAGGTGTCGACATTTCTGTATCCAGGAATAAAATATTCACGTTTTTGTCTACAAACCAACCAGCACATCCAGGAACCTACAGTTGAAGTCCCACCACCGTTAAACCAAAGCCTTTGTATATCAAAGTGCCAGGCAGCTCATTGAACGGGCGCCTGAAGGAACAACAAAGAGATTTTTTCTTTATCATACTACACATCAACACATTTGTAGCTCTTGCAGCAGTTGTTATTTAATATGCCGACGTTTCGATGTCCCATACGAGACGCCTTCATCACAGTAATGACTTTAATGGAAAACACAAAGTTGTTATATAGCAACAAGGGCGGTAAAACACACACAAACGCGGTGGTAAAAAACGCAATGGTCGAGTGATAATTACATAACACCTAGCTCAATGATGCATTAGAAAACGTCCGTGTTGGTGTGAAAATGTATGTTCCACGACCCTAGGAGACCTCGCTAACACCTTGGCAGTGGAAAAGTTATTGGTGTGACTATGGACAGTAGGGTGTTTGCTAAGGCCGAGTTATTTGCATCTTTCAAGGCCACAGCCCTATTGTGTTCTCTTCGGCGTGTATTTAAAGACCCCCCCCCTGTGACTCTGTGCGGTAGATGGTTTGTTACATTGTTGGACACCAAAGCCGTACATAGCCAAAGCAAACATGTTAATTCACATTAAATCGGTAAAGGTACTGTTTGTTGTGATTCAACAAGTGTTTGTTCGAACTTAAGATGAAATTGAATCTGTTTCCGCAAACAACATATTGATGGGTTTTTGTTTTGTATGAATCAACATGTGGGTTTTTAAATTTCCACTTTGGGTAAATCGAGTATCACATCGATGGGGTTTCATTTTATTGTGAATCAACATGTGAAATTTTCAAACTTCCGCTTTATGTAAATCGTTTATCATAAGTATCACATCGATGTGGTTTCACTTTAGTGTGAATCAGCATGTGTCTTCAGCTTATGTCGTTTTATATTTCTACCTTCAATAAACCTCTGATCAAAAACATCACTTTGCTCGAAGTTCATATCTTGAGATTTCATCTCGTTTCAATTTAGTTGTTCAGATATTATAAAGAAAAGTTATATTTGACTTATGAGTGCTATGTTATAAGCTGAAACAAGGTGTCTGCTTTGTTGTTCGTTAGTTTGAAACAATGGAATATTAGGTTTAAAATGGTTTGACATAGTAATTAGTTAAACGAACATTCTACGTACAAGAACGTAGAACAAAGTTATATTCACGCCATGCTACGAATTTAAATAACATGTGTGCTAAGGTAAAATATACTGCACAATATTACCCTTGTGTAATGAGATTCAAATACACAGAACAAACATTAATGCGATTAACTCTCTCCAAAGCATAATTTTCAAGTGAAGTTGTAACCGACATCAACTGGTTTCGCAATGTGGCAGTCAGTAGAGCAACAATTTCCTTTTCCAACGATTACAAGCCTCACGTTTACTGGTCTCAAACTGTGCTAAACCAACTGAGGCAAAATCAACATGATTTGACTAGAACTCGATAATATGTCAGACTCAACCAGAAACAAAATTGAATGTGCAATTTCCAATAAGCCAAAACTAAAGAAAACTTGTAATATTGTTGAGACCAATTTTTACAAAACGTGATCTGGGCAAAAAAGCGATGTCACATTAACGTCAAATTTAGTAAAGGCTAAACGCGTATTTTTTGTTAACGCATGCAATTCCATGTGTAGACCAAAGTATTCATAATGATGCGAAGTAAACATAAATAGGTGTATTGTATACCAATAAACAAACGAAACTTTGTTTGACATTTCTAAACTTGCTAAGCCAAAACAAACTCGTTGGTATATTACATCGTTTGCAGCATCAAACTAAAGTCGTTTAAACAGAACAAACGCTTATGCGATTAACTAAAGTCTAATCCTTGACTGAAGTGTTGAGCTAACCGACTTTAACTGGCTTCGCAATGCGGCAGTCAGCTTTGCAACAACTTCCTTTTCCAGGGTGTCCGATTACAAGCGTCCTGTACAAAACTGCTAACCGGGCACAGTCCCCTGGCGCTGGTAAAATCAAAATGCTTTCTCCAGTGCTCTCATAAAAACTTTTACGTGTTTTCATTTATGCGCGATGTTCGTGTGACTTTAACCTGAAGCAACATTTCTCGTTGTAGTCAATGTGTCAAACAACCAAATACCTTTCGATCACACGTGACAAAGTCGCTTTTTCAAACCGTAAACGGTCTACATCACTATTCAGTGTATGTTGGTTGAATGCCGAGTTTGGCTTTAGAAAGCAACAGTATACATTTGTTATCTTCTTCGTTTGTTGGTTGAAAACAACGCTCAACGTAGGTAGAAAAGTTTTCCCGGCTGTAAAAATACTGTAAGAAAGATTGCCAAGACCATCAAATATTCGAACGATTAACAACTTAGAGATTTTTAGACATTAAAGGCAAGCTAAAGATGTAATAAACGAAATCATTATGTGTTTTGTTATTTGGTCGGATTTGAAAAAATAGCCTCAACTAAAATGGATTTTTGAGAAAGCAATCTGTGCTTCTGTATTTCCAGGTGCCTAAGTTAGTTTCCTGGCGTTTGACAACTTTCACTGAAAAAACATTCTAGCACGTTTACTGGGTAATACTTTATTCTCAAATTGAAGTGAGGTTACATAACTCAGCGATAAATCAGAGGGAAGTTCTTAACCAATATTACACTTAAACAAAACTCTCAGTATGTTTTTACTCGCACGACGCTCGATATATTTAATCAACAATCTAAAGAAAAGCTACAGTAGATACAACAAATCACAAAATGTTAAGCTTATAGATTAAAACGAATAATATGCGATGTGTAACAAATTATAGGATTACCAAACACATGAAAGTAATCAAACTTTGATTGAATCCCAAAATTTATTAAATCAACAATTATGTGATAAAAACATTCAACAATATATTGATTGCTTTAATACATTAAGTCAATTTGATTTATTTATTTATACAATGAGATAAAACATAATGTTAATATATTAAACGAGTCATAATGTAACATTACGAGTCAAAAGTTGTTTAACAACATATTTACCAGTTTTAAAGGCGTAACAAACGTTTGCTTTTATCCCAGAAACACAAAGCGTCATTTTTATACGCATACAAAACTAATGTCTTTATCCTTGACTATTGCTTTTATAACATCATGCTTTTTTGGATTATAAGTTCATTAACGTAAGTTTGCTTAAATTGTTTTCTTTCTTAAGTTGAAAATATCATTCCTAACCTCAGTGGGGACTTTAAGGCTTTTCTTTATCCCTTAAAGTTTATCGAAGTTTCAATACCAGCTATTGCTGTATTTGAGCACATTTATTGCGGCAAGTAAGTAGCTACACCATGCTCTTATAATACAGACACGACAAATCAAGGTATTAAACTGATTTTCCTTTAAATTAGAATGTCCACAATATTGATTGGTAATAAAGTTTCAAGTAACAAAAATCGGTGAATTAAAACTTTCAACAATTACATTTATTGGACCTGATGTCAATAAATCTTTGCAAACGGGTATTTTTGATAGCGCGTTTGGTACAAACAATTAAGTGCGTTCGATACTGGTTGGTAAAAATAAAAACTTAATTACCATGAAAATTTAATAAAAATTGCATCACCTAATTTACTAGAGTTCCTCCTATCTCAGAAAGTCTCATTTGTTTGGCGAACACAAAACAATGATCTTTAGCGCGTATTTCTGACTATTGTTTTTTTATGCTTGAACTTATAAGACACCTGTAAAAATGTGGAATTAAACTGTCGCGTGTTGTTTTTGACATTTGTCCTTTTGATCTAAATAAGTTTCACAATAGTTTATATTGCCCTATGATGGGTTAATGCTTAAAAACCACCTGGTCTGTTGTTATGTTGGATAACCTTGTATCAAGAAGGAAAATCTGAGAACATTCCTGGAAACATGTTACTATCTCAATTTGCTGATTGCGCTTTATGTAGTAAAACATTGTTTTCTGCAACTAAATACTTTCTAATACAATTTATTTCAGATATCTCAAATAAAAGGTGTATAACTGTGGTTTAATTAACTGTATTTTATTGCAATTATTATTACAATACATACGAAGCACGTGACCGCAACAAGAGTTGAAATAAATTCTAAATGATTATTTTACTAATCATAATTAGTAAATACATGAGCACCAATTGAAAATCATAACTATAGATGCAATTTTAAACATGCACAATTATTTATTATGAGGGGACTATTATTTCGAAAAAAAATGCACCAATTGTTTTATTACAATGTAACATAGATATGAGTGAAAAACGATTTCTAGAAGATTTTCAAACACATGAGCAGGAATTGTAAATTATAATCAAAAGTATACAGTTTTAAATATGAACAAACTAATTTGTTTAAAATCTTAAAAATTAACGCATGTCCAATAAATGTGTTACATCAATTTGGACGAAATTTATCGATAAAATATCATAATTGTTGAATCCAAATCTCTCTGAGAATGAGCATAATCAACTGGAGTCGTTTCGTTTAACGAGTTCTTCGGCAATCCGTTCCAGTCTGTTTATTACAAAATGTTTTAAAACCAAGTAAATGTATATGTCCAAATTAATAACTTGGATAACTACGTGTAAAATCATTGCAGTCATCATAGAATCGAGAATCTGGGTTATTCATTCCTCCAATACATACATATTCGCTTCGCCAATCGTTCACCCTACGAAAATATTAGCTGTTACAGTAACATTAGAACCCGGACAAAGTTTTCTGTACTTTTTATCTTAGCAGTTTTAGAAAACGCAATCTAAGACTTCAAAGAAAAGACAAACTGCCTTGACGCGTCTGATAGGCCGCTAAAATGAAGAACACACAAAAATGTGAAATACACATTGCTTCAACCTCAACAAACCGCTGGTTAAATATTAAACCTTGTGTTATAAACAAAGGCAACCAACCAATTATCTTTCTATACTAGCTGTACCTCCATACTGAAAATACCTCAACTGGATTACTGTGACGAGTTCTCCGAAGCTTGCACGTTTATGCTATACAGGAAGCAATTAACCCGTGTATGACTCAGGGCATGCAGTCAGAGACCAATTGTGCGAGTAGCGTTTTTTAATAAAACGTTTGGCAGCGTATGCTTCGACTGCTTCTTAAATTCCAATTAAGGTGTCAACTACGCTTGATTTTAGACACTCATTCAGCTACAGTGACGCGTGTGAACCCTTCACATGTGGTTGAACACAATAGTGGAACGAAACGGTTTTCTGAATAGGCAAACGAAATTGTAAAAAGTGTCAGTAACTCATATTGAGCGATGCAAGCCAACAAGTAGGTTACACGTTGTTTTGCACAAATAAACCATAAGTTAGTGATAGTATTGAAGTAAAACACTTACCGAGACGTTTGGTTGCACAAATTAGTCGGTTCAACGAAAACCAAATGTACCTTAAGTAGCTTCCACTTTGCCACGTTGAACAACAAATGAACCAATTATAATTACGTGGGGTCATTGGGCTTCCAGATTTACTGTTACTCGCAAAACAGTCATTGAATGTTTTAAATAATCCGTACTTTAATGAGTCAACCCGTGTGAATAACAACCAGCACAAACTCAATTGGTACACCGCAATTTCTACACAAGGTTCTTACTAGTGTAATTTGTTAGTCGGTAAATAAGAATCCACCATTTTGTTGTTACAAAGGTAATTTTGATGTATATGAAGACCGTGATTTGGACTACTTATTTCCGTAATTTATCTAGTTGATTATATTAATTCCATTTTGAATTGTGTAAAATTAAATTTTGCTACTTTTTACTTTGTGTGACGAAAAAGTCATTTACTCGTCATAACAAAACTGATGAGGAGAAGTATACGAATCAGAGTAACAGAGAGTCCGCATCCGGAGTTTAACATGAGCCGGAGTAGATATTACTTTGATTAAAAGTCTAGATACAGCAGAAAACATGAGGGTTGTTGATTTTTCTCAGATATATGCATTTGAAATTTAACCTAGTTCTCGGCTTATAAATTTACTGCTTTCGCTGATGATTTTTGTGGTTTAGCGTCATGGCGAACTGTAGTTTACAAATGTGGTGATCACTGGTTTACATCAACGCTTTATGAATGATCCCAGTATGTGCATATGTTCACCTTAGCTGATCAATAGTTGAACTGGTGTGCCTCTACTACGAAGCTGACACGTGCAGCATCGAACGCAGACAACGGCGATTGTGATTCGACTTTCGGCGGGATCACCACTGAGCTTATCAGTTGATTCAGCTCGCGGGCCATGTGGCCCTTGCATGCTATTTTGAATTTTATCTGGCTCGCCGTGAAAAAAGTTAGACCCCTGGTCTAGTGAAACAACGCACTGGGTTGAGCTGATAGAGAGGAAGCTGATTGTAAACAGGTCACTGTTATGCTGATGGAAAGGATTATCAAATCTACATTATAATATTAAATCGAATTAGTAAGTTGAGTAAACCTTAACAAGTATAGGCTAATAGTTATAAAAACATACCGAAATACATTTTTTCCAACAGATAATAAACTGAAAAAAGTTGTACTATTGTGTAACCTAGCTTACTACTTATTGGGTAGGAAACTCTAATTTTGCTGTAAAAAAATAAAAAAAACAGTTCCTTTTTTCAAAACAAAAACTATTTTAGTCATAAAATTCTTCCTAAAATAACAAAAAAATGCAAAAAAAGTTTTGTATGGTTGGGATGAAACGAAATGTGAATCACTGACACTGGCAAGTAACAAGCATTGTCTGCGAAAACCTTGCAGACTTTTTAGCAGTAAACGCGAACACACCATATGTCAACATTTTTTCTTGTGCTTCTGGCAATTTTTGCTGTAGCGAGTCTGACGTTGACAGAGCCTTCATTGGACACGCCTGAGTGGGCACGTAACAACTTGACTGTTTTTCAACTGGACTCAACACGTATTGCAAGTTTACTCAATGCTCCGGTTACGAAAAAGATAATGTTACTGAATTAGTTCAAAGATATCAGACAATATGCACAATCACATTTCTCTCTCTCTCAAACCCAAGTCAAAAATATTTTGCAAACATTTATTGTTTTCTAACCAAAAATAAACAACGGGAATAACACAAATTGACAGAAATGTACAACGACAATGTAAATTATACAAAAACGGAAATATCCCTATAAAGTCATTGCCACACTGAACTTCACAGCCTTAGTTATTATTTGAATCTGACAACTCAATTCTTCATTAAAAGACCAAAAATATCGCGCCAGAACTAAACATGCAAAGTATGGTTCAAGTGGCAGAATCCTAAATTCCTACTACTCAGCAGGTTACGGCCCAGATTTGCTACTTTTACAGGGCACTATTTTCTGTCTGAAGGTGTCATCCATGACCCAATACAGCACGAGAACGACGATTCCTTGCAGCCCGTTTACCAAAGTGTGGATGTACATGAATGGTTCGTTTGTTGTATCGTTTCCAAATCCTGTACATACAAACGAGAGACATTTAGGGCAGTGATTTCCAAATGTTTTAAATATGAAGAAAACTTAAGGATGGTTACAGATCTTTTTGTGTGACGACTGACGTGGGGTTGTACTAAATCATGAAAGCTTTTCAAGTGGGTTAACTGCTAACTAGCAAACTAGATGCAAGGAACATTCTAAAGACTGAAAGAAGAAATTGTTCCAAGATGGTTGTGCGAAAAACTGCTTATCTTAAAAGCACATTTATAATGAGGTTTGTCATGCCAACCAATATCACGACAAAAAGCTTTAAACACAAGATTAAAACTTTACTGTGCAAAAACGAGTATTTTGTTGCACATAATCAGATTCGATCAGAGAAAGTACTATGAAATAATGAACAAACCTGTAAAAAATCCCGAAGTCCATGTTCCACCAAGCATAAAGAAAAAGATAAAGAATGATTTTGCTGCTCTCAATGCGTCTTCCGTTCCAGGTTCTTCACCTCTGTTCTGCATCCTTCGTGAGTTGAAAACCACATGAGTCGTCTTCACGATGATCATAAAGTTGATGAAGAGGACCAGAGCAAGAGGAGCCGCGACCGATGAGTAAAAGATCGGAGCACCGGGATCCAACCAGCATCTGTCATACTTGGGAATAGATTGATTTGCATACCCGTGACACTGTTCATAGAGTGGCTGGGGCGTCATATAGATATCATAGTGAAACCCTAATCCCGCAGATGGCATCACGATAAAAGCCGGAATAATCCAGCCAATCATAATGAAGATTTTGAGACGTTTATCGGGTTCTTGGCTTCGGAATGTGTATGGAAAGGAGGTGGCCATCAGAAGACGGATGCCTTCCACAAGAAACCAGAATCCTAAAACGCGAACATGTTTCAAGGTGAGCTCCAACAGATTTTAATTCAAAGGCATAATTTAGATGTATCGTTACTACCATTTAACTAAAATGAACATGCTTAAATTCTTAGACGTATTTTTTGGCATGGGTATTGTCATTTGCATAACATGAACAGATAACGCTACCCTGAAAGGGTTAATGCAGACCAGAGAGCACGCTTTCAGTATAATAATTATAGTACGACAGGCTCGACACACAGCGTGCTAGGGAAACCAGCGTTAATTGGTGTAATGCCTCCAGAAGGCTTGGTGTTGTATTGTCGTTTAGTTAATTGTTACATGAATCTTACCTAATGACAGCAAGCAATAATGGTTAGCCACAGTAAACACCATACATGAGGTTTCATGCAGGACGACAAGGTCATGGGATATGTTGACTGCGTGAAGAAGCAGAAGAGCCACTGACAAGTTAATTTGAACTGGAACACGATCGTTTTCGCCTTTGAAATGGTGCAGGATTGCTATTGTGGCTATCAATGTCACAATGGAGGCAATTTCAATGGTGTAAGATGTAATCTGCGTTGTATAAAATGGAAGTACATTTAATGGTGAAAATAACGGCCCAAATAGACGTGAAAAGCGACATGCTTTATTGTTCAAACGTTTCGGCAAATGCTCATGCCATCATCAGTGATATTTTTCGTCTATTTGGGCCTCTATTTTCAACATTAAACTTATGAACGGATCCGTCTACAGTGTTCCTAAGTAGATTTTTTTAGCAAATTGGTTTTTGTAACAGCGTAACAGCCTTATATAACATGGTTGTTTGTTTTGTTCAAGCTATTTTGTTACCTTTACGCCATTTGGTATGGTGACGGTTTCCATTGCCATGAGAACACTAAAAACGGTAAGGTGGTTGCACACGCATGTGACGTCACTTGATACGTCATTGGTAATAGTGGCGCAACCTAAATCTGAATACTTCCTTAAAGCTGAATCGAAGAAGCGACAGACGAGTTGAAGCTTTGTGATCCTTAGGTTGCTTGTGTTTTTCATTTCCTCTTCGATCTGCTTGCAGACTGGTTGAGTCGACGGTGGGGTTACGACAAAGCTTGCGTTTCCTGGCAACTGATCGCTTCCTACGGTGCGATTGGATGCAGGCAGGAAGTTATTGCCATCCCAGCCAGCAATAACAAAAAACGATGAGTTGTCTGTAGCAATGTACCGCGTTATAGCTAGTGAATTCGGGTTGGGTGATTCGGTATCTGCAGTTTGGGTTTGGTTTATCTTATAGACAAACACAGCACCAACGATTCGACCAACGTTAATTGTTTGTAGCGTGAAGTCGATGTGAGCTGATTGAAGGTCAAGACTTGAGTTGTACGTCTCTTCATCGATGTTGGTAACCACGACATGCAAGTGGGCATCTATCAGGTTGTAAGTGGTTCCCTTGGTATCGGAATGATTCCGACAAAACATCTCAAGTATGTATTCGAGGTTATAAAACCCAACCCCGCCAGTCGGTTTCAGAACTTGTAACTCCTGTAAAGCTTCTGCAAAACACGTGGCATCCATGAATACTTGAAATACCATAGGTTCATTAAATGCACAACTACCCCTTTTTCAGATAGTTTTACTCTCATAACTTTGGTACTTACGGAAGCTGGAAAACCATCGCACAAACTAGAAGTTTACAAACCCCAATTAGGTCAATTACAAATACAACTGTTTTAATTTTAACCTATATTTAATCTAGAATTTTTCTTTGATAGTTTGTACTATGCATTCTTTTTTCTAGCATTTTTAGGAAATCATAAAATTCTAGAACTTTTCTACTGCTTGCGTCGGTAAAACGGGAACGATTAAAAAGTGTTCTAGAACGCTACAAGCAAACTTCTTTTACCAAAGCATATCAAAATAACATATCTTTTGAAAAGTTAGGCAATGACCAGAACCAAGTTTTCTGAAATTTCTGCCAAACACGACAGAAATGTAGGTGCTTACTGCTATTTAACCATGATCAGTGATGGGATTGAAATTTTTGTCGTCCGGTTCTATCACAAAAGTCATACTTTTTTAAGCCAGGTCTGCTTTAAAAAGTCCGTTGATAGTTACCAGTAATGCCAACCGGTTCGCTGATCTTATAAAATTTCGTAAGACCGTTATATAGAACCGGAGCGAACCGGCTGAATCCCACCACTGACCATAATTATCCGGAATAAAAATTCTGAAACGTTAAACTGGATCAAAATCGAATCATATAAAAAAAGATTACAAAATGTGGAAAGTTCCATACATAAAAGTACCCAAGAATGCGAAGCCTTATAAAACAAATTAAATGAAAAAAACTACTTTTTGAATTAAATACTTTATAATATTTCAATTATAATAAGTTCCTGTTTCTAATGTTTTTTTTTCTGATCGTTTCTAACTCATTTTTATTCGACGATGTACAACTTAATAGAATAAATTCACACTAATTAGCAAATATAGCCCAGGTATACCAAGATAAAAAAAACAGTTGATGCCTAAGTTTTTGAAGTCACAGACTTAGTTTAAATAATAAAGTGAAGCAAATCTAGACTTACCCAACTTAGGACAAGTTTCTGGATCGCTAAATTCAAATTCTTAAAAAAAACGTGTCTAAATAGCAAAATGTTGTACATGGGAAAGAGGTCGTGATTGACTCTTACCTATGCCGATAGGAAAAGGAAGAACTGCAAACATTGTTTTGATATGTTTCTCGCAAAATTTCTCTGCTGCTGGTATATCGAAAAACCTTGCACACTCTGGATCTGTAACAAACCAAATAAAACCTTTGTTTAATACATAATCGTGTTGAAAAATGGCAACTTGCATTTAACTAAACTTTAAAATGTAAAGTCTAGGCCAGGGGTTCTTAACCAGGGTACGTATACCCCATTGGGGTACGAAGCACTAAAGCAGGGGTACGACATGCAGTGTGAATTATACAGGCTTATAGAAAAGTTAAAAGAGCTTCACTTACTCTACCTTTAAAATATAAATTGTGTTGCAGTTGTTTACCAATTTAAAATGAGAAGTAGTTTTATAATACAAGTGCGCTTACGAATAATATTGGTGCAGTTGTCAGTGCAGTATGCTTGACCATACCCTGGTCCGCATCTCGACCCTGCAAGAAATCATAAAAACTTAACAATAAATTTAGGTTATTTACATTATAGTATTATTTAATAACCCTTAAACTTAAAACATAAATAAACTAACAAACTAAAGCTGAAAACAAATTTGTGGCGAGTAGCAATCAGCACTTTGGAGTACCAAATTGGAAGGGTTCGTATCCTAAATTATTTAATTTCTAAAAATACTAACCGGATAATCGGATAAGGTCAGTATCGTTTTCCTCCAACTCACCATAAACTAAGTAAACCATAGCTTAACTGGGGTTAACGTTCTCCTGTTAGCTAAGAAGTTTACACAAATCGGTCCTAAGTTCAAACTCAGCAACATTTGTTTCTCTATAGAACCCAAATTTAGGGACTAATATGGTCAGTTCTGAGGATTTGAGCTTTTTGTGGGACAACATTTGCTTCGAATTTTAAAGCGAATAAATATAAGCTTAAAACAAAACTACCAGAAATGCATGAAACTTATGGTTTCGAACTGCGATGATCGAAAAGTGTTTACATCACAACTTTACATAGCGTAATTCTTCCTACCGTTGTATTGCATTCAATTTGTTGAATCTAAATAAACAGAAAGAAAACATTGATGAATACAGTAACTGTGCTACCATATCGAATAACTTGGTATTGTCCAATATATGGAGAGAACTGCAACGCCAATTGGTGTTAATTTTAAACAGTTAAAAATGCCAAAGATTGGTGGATACATTCAAAAAATGCACTTAAAACCCGTCGGGTAGGGACCAGTGCCCGGTCAATGGCTCATATTTGCATATTGTTATAACAAGTGTGTGCACCATACATGGTGCTGCATTTTATCCATTTTGGTGTTTACTAACCCGTGCAAACGATGGTACTTTCAGAAAGTGGCTTGATTATGTTTTTTCGCTTCGAGTTAAGATTTCCTAAAACGAAATATTGTACTCATTTAAAAAATAAAAATACGCAATATTAAATAAGTTAACTATTATCGGATGTTTTTCACAAACTATAAGTGTCTACAATCTTTGATTTTGTTACAAACAATTATGTGGCACGATTTTATTGGAAGTACAAAACTCCTACAAAAACATGCAAACAAAAAAATTGATAAATATTGTATATCCCGCTTCAACAGTGCAAGATTGTAAATACGCAATTGCCTTGGATGACTTCTCAAAAGTGGTCAGGTAAGCCAAGGTGGATCAAAAGATGCCTGGGCCCTACCCAATATTTAAGCATGCTTATTGAGAAACTTTATAATGCAGTGTCATATCATCCCTATAATATTAAAGGAATGTATATGTTACGAAAACAAGGTTGTTGTTGTAACAGAAGTCCACGTATACCCTATATTTTTGCAGACATGACATAAGTAAATAAAACTTTGTTTTTTTTTTAATTTGCGTCAAAATTCAGCTTGCATAGCATTGGCAAAAACACGTTTTACGCAAACAGTGTCGTACCAGAAATTATTTGACCCCTTTTAAAATTTGTGGTTGCCTACGCCACTATAAGTTGACGTGTTTTGGGCGAACATAAACTCACTTGTAGCATGCTACATTTATACAATTTTCTAACCTTTCTCACATCTGTGGATCTCAGGACATTGGGATTTTCCGTCAAAACCAGTCACTTTGGGACATTCTACAAAACAAACAACAAAAGATATCGTACTTTTCTGACAAAAGTTTTGTCTTGCTCATTATACAATTTCTCACCATTGATAATTCCTGCTCCGGTGGAATTACACGGGATAACACGAAAATCCATCGTTAAAGTCCCATCTATAAAATACTCTCATAACTTGTTTATGTAGGTGTGCAAAGTGCATCACAAAGTTCATCTTAATCAGCAATATTTATGAAATAGGCACCAATTTAAACTTTTGTTTTAACTTCAGTATTCAAACAAACCAGGTTTGAATAGGATCTCATGTCACTATGGGCCACTTTCCCGTCGTAATTTTACCGTTGTAAGTCTAGTTTTTGGCCCATCAAATTTAGTAAATCCGGTTAGAGTCGGTTACGAGCTTTTACCTTTCAATTTTGGCCTCGGTTAAGGGCCTACTTGCAACTTTGAAATTGCTATGTCATGTATATTTGTTTCAAACTTGCAATCAGTCTCAAACGCCATGCTTGAAACAAAACTTGGACCATAGCAAATCACTTTTTTGACTTCATTTCAAATGTAAATATACACAATAACTTACAATAGAAAATTACAAAAACTATTCAAAGTGATTAAACCTTCTTGAGCAACTTCAAATATTTATACCTACCTTCAGACTCTGTCCAGAGTTCTGAGATCGAGTAATTTGAATAAGTTGCATTCACAGAATTCCAATTTTCGATGTTTTTAAGTTTGCAGACATCACCAATTCCTAAAAAAAAACAAGAAATATTTACAAAATTCTATCCCATCACTGCATAATTCAAGTAAGCATTTCGCTGGGTTTAAACTCAATAAAACCACACAAAAATTTACTCCAGCTTTTCAACTATTCGGTTTGGTTCGGAAGGTTTGGCTTTGAAAGTGTTCGCAAGTTACAAACATTTGTCTTGTGGCGGTTGCAAAATAAGTTTTGTGCAAATTCAGTAATAGTTGCTAACACAATTACCTTGTTCGGTCGTTCTAGGTTAAGTTTGGAAGGAAGTCAAAGGGTCAAATTAACTGTTTTGCCAAATCATGTTTTACTTTGTAATATATCAATTTCGCAGGTAATTTGGGTGTAGATATGTGACTTTGTGATCTGGTGTTCGTACGCAAACCGTTGTCCTGTACTGTGATTGGCACTGCGTGGCACATGGATTTTGCGACAGCCTATGCAAGAGCTCATGTGCACAATTTAACGCCTTTAACCGCGTAAATATGAAACCGTGATGGAGACCTAAGTTTATTAGCAAAAAAAAAATCATAAACCAATCTTAAACGCATCTACCAAAAAGCCGCACCCAGCATGTAAGTCAGTACTGGTTAGGGCGTCGGGGTTTAAACTTGTACACCAAATGAGCAACGTTTTTGAGTCTTAAGTTTGGTTTTAAATTCACGCAGACACCTTTGTTCGGAACCCGACAATTCGATTCAAACAAGTCTAGCCTACTATAAATATATAAGTTTGTTTCTTGCTGATAAAGTTAAATAGTTTTCTTTATAATGCAATAAGTAAATTACCGTATCCCATTATTCCAGTCACTGATGAATCGTAACATGCCTCGGGGTAATACGTGTAACAACATTCTGAAAAGTACAAAATTAATCATGTTAAAATCACTTACAATTTTAATAAAACTTTCTAGCATAATGAAACTTTATATTAGGAAAATAAATCTTAACCAAATATCTGTTCCTATTTTCAAAAATAACTAAAAAAATTGTCGAATTATCGCCAGAAATTATCACTAGGTAGATGCAAAGTAGCATTTCATGGTTTTGTTTTTTCAAAAAACTTTTGACATTTTGCTATTTTTCTGTAAGCACCCTACACTTTCCAGCAATAACTAACCGAAAAAATAAGCTTACATTTTTTCAGTCAACATCATAACAGACATTTAATATGGAACATATAATATTTTTTAAACACAGGTGAGGCATGGCTTTTAAGCCTGTTACTCAAAGAAAGCTGGAGTGACGTTGGATGGCTACACTAGCCAATAACGGGATATTTCGTCACCAGCTGCGGTCATGACTGCCTGCACCTCATCATTTATCCGCTTGATGTTTTTTCATTGACTTTATTTATATTTTGAGGTATCAGATTGTTGTTTCTCTTAAACCCCAAGTAAGGGTCCTAATGGCGCAGAACATGTAAAATCGAATTTTGTTCTCACCGTTCTTTGCTGGTTGAAATTGGTTTCCGATCGCGTAATGATTTCTGTTAGGGCCTGTAAACAAAACGTGTATCAGTGTTGAATGTAAAATGATATAAACACACAAAACCTACTGTTTAGATCATTGCATTCTCCTTGGTTTTCGCACGATCCCTCGGCTATAAAGATGCTTGGAACAGTGTAATTTGTGCAGTAGGTTATCTTGCACCCTGACCGAAAAAACAACCACTAGTTGTGGCAAAGAATGTAGAACAATTTCGTTTATAACACTGAATATAAAAATCGAATTATACTATTCCTCAAAGCTAGAAAAGCCTGGCTGAAACAAACTATCAAACTTACAGGTACAATCAAAATAATCAACAGTGTCGAAACAGACATGCAGTTCAGATCTTAATTTCATCTTTCTTAAAAAACTGCAATTGGTTTGAAATCAATGAGTATGCTATATTAGCTAGTTAACAGTAATGTAATATGCAATAATAACTTAATTAGTTAGCTCTTACAGTTTTTATCCACAATATATTTTAGAAACTTAAATCTGATTGTTATTTACACGCCTATTTTCTTGTAATAACAAAACAAGAACAATTACCTTTAGTTTCCAGAAAACAGTATGCAAGGAAAAGCTGAAATATCAAATTTCTCATTTTGTTCAGTTTATCAAACGTTGCATTTTACCTTTTCTTAAAACAAAAGTTGACCATTAATGGTGTAATCAGGATAAGCTAAAACTTAATGTATCTGTACGACTTTGCCCTCATTAATTTTTTTTTATCATAAAGTTTTTGTACCACTTTATGCTGTTTATCACGACTACATCGCTTGTTTAATACATCCTTTTGCACGCTAAAAGCGGGTTTCCTAACGAGCTTCGTGCAGTCAACTATGGCTTAGTACGTACGAAGGGCGTATTACTCTACGCTGTTCATCTAAAAAGCTTACGGCAAGCAAGAATACCGCTTATACCATGCACTACTTTGTGGCATAAACGTATTTGCAAGCCTAAAGCGGGTTTCTAAACGAGTTACTTTAGGTCATATCGCTACATTTACATTTTAAGACACAAAAAAGTCAAAAAGTGGCTTTTAATTTCACACATTTCTGAGCTTGTATATTTTCACATCTTATCATATTTGCTATCAAATCAAACTGAACCCAATGTTATTAATAACGTTTTCTCTATGGACCAAAAAACAAATATATATTCTTTGTTTAAAATGTACAATGAATTTGAGCAGATCTCCAATACGTAGATGTGCAGACATGTCGACTTCCGCAAGAAATGATGGAAAAAAGGCGTTTGAAAAGCGCCGCTGCTGCCCTGTTACGTCATAACCGATCTATAGATTAAACTGGAAGCCGAAAGCGGAACAGATTTGTTTTGTTCGATACCATGTTAGGACGCCTGGCTTCGCTATTGATATCTCTATTGCATTACAATAGGGCGTTGTCCAACATATGATAACGGGTCTGAATTGTCCCAGCGTCGTCGCAGGGTTGCTCCATTACTTCTTTTGCGAGATTTCAGTTGTTTGTGTCCCTTTTCTTAAAGTTGTAATACGGTGCTTCTTGTCCATTGTCTACAACTACACATTTGCATTTTGCGAAGCCCCTTTTTGCGTGCCGTCAGAGGTTCACAACCTGCAGCCGTACTGCCGCATGCGGACAGGCTCGTGCGGCCGTGAACATGTTTATTAAAATCTATGCACCGGCAGCCGTTACGTGTGTTAAAACTCTTGCCATATATTTTGATTCTAAAACTGCTCTAAACACATTTTGTGGAACCTCAAAAGAGTATTACCCGCCTAGTAGCCATATGCGTCAAACTTTTTAATGCCTGTTGTGTACAAACAATGCGAAAAGCAGATAGCAAAAAAGCATCACAATATTGATCATGACGTCATATACAGCTAGGACTGATGGTCAGACTGTTCAGCTTAATATGTGCATGAAGTGTAAAATTAATCTAGGCTATGCAAGCGCCGTTAGATGGTATATATATTAGGGTTGCCATACGTCCGAATTTTCCCTGACATGTCAGGGAATTTAGTGTTTAAATCTGCGTCAGGGAGAAATGTTAAAATGTACTTAAAAGTCAGGAATTTAAGAACAAAAACTATATATATACTATGAAATCAATGTACCAACAGAGAAAGTTTCTAGTAAACTACAACCGCGTCTATGCCATGAAACGTAAAGTGGTTAACTGGCGGCGCGCAGGTTAACGCACACGGTTACTTTTTCGTTTTGCGGTGTGTGTGTGTGTGTGTGTGTGTGTGTGTGTGTGTGTGTGTGTGTGTGTGTGTGTGTGTGTGTGTGTGTGTGCGCGTAACAATACCTGTTTGTTACTAGTTGTCTAACAATACGCAAATAAAAACCCGCGTCTCAAGAAACCACAGCATTCGATGCTACGTGGAAACGTGGGAAGTTTTATTTGCTTTAACTGTGTACCTCATATGCAAGGAACTATATAACAACAAAAAGTCGAATGTCGGGAGACAATAAAAACGTTTTTATACAGTGGCATTTTATTTCAAATTTGAAAAGGTGTTTGTGGCTTACAGTGTTTTTTTCCTGATGATATTGGTGCGAATGGCTTTCAGAGTGGTAAAGGTTGGCGGCCACTGATATATGTGCTTATTGTTTTAATGATAGTAAGAGCAGTGAGCTTAGCCTAAAAACTAAACAGAATCCTTCGCCGAAAGTTAATTGACAAGGATTAGAGTATCGTATAACGTTTTCTCATGTCGCCGTGCGTGTGATTTCATAATAGAAGTCGCATAAAAGGTTAACGCTGCGGTTCTCAAACTGGGGTCCATGAGGCAATTTTGCGGTGACCGCGAAAAGGGTGATTCTATATTCTTATTTGGCGTCAGTTTGTGCAACTGAATAAGTTTAAATCAAAGTGAAAGTGAGAATCGACCGTCTCCATTGCTAAACAATAGGCTTTATTGCATGACAACTAACAAATATGCAATTGTTCGCGCACAGTTGTAATGTTTTTGTCTTATCTGTGATGTCATATTTGGATTATTGTTATGCGCAATTTTGCATAACTAGCTCAAATCCTGCCATCAACTTTCGTTTTTCTAAAATATACATTCGAGCTTAAGGATCGCGAGCCCTCGAAATAATGGCAATTGGACCGTTTAGAAAAAAATAAAGAAAACGTTTGAAAACCACTGGGTTAATGCAACTGAGGTAACATTTGTCAGGGATTGTGTATCATAAAATATGGCAACCCTAATATATATGATACATAGCTATTTCTTTACATCGATAATTTTGATACAAAGGCAGACAGGCCATTGGTAGCAGATGGTAAAACAAAGTTCTGCGATGCGGCCGTCATAGCGAAAAGTTTGTACACCCTCGATCTAACCGTTGAGTATCGCGCCACAGATCTATAGATCATTAAATTACATCAACTTGTTACATTCTTCACCTTTTCCGGTGCTTGATTACCTGTGAAAGCAGAGGAAATGAGCGACTGCCAATTTCGGACCAACGTTCATCGCTATCAATGATTGTTCTCGGAACACCCGGGTCTGCCTATGGGATCACAGGAAACGTTTCTGAGGAACCGCGCTGGGGTTTTCTTTAGGACTCCATGCAATTTGGCTTAGACAACGTGGAGGAATACAAGTCAGGTGAAAAACGGAGGGAAACATTTGGCGAAATATTAAAAGGTACTATTTTGGTGTGCAGAACAAGGTAAATAAAATAAAGTTATACCACGAGCAGTAAAGGTATGTGCGACCCCAGTCCTAACCTGAAATTCATATAACCTCGTACACATATTTGTTACTCGGATCATCCTCGAATATGTAGCCCAACAATAACGGTGTGCTTGTGCAAAAATCATAGTCAACAAAAGTTCGCTAGTAGCAATTGTAAGGTGAACGCAATACGATTGCTGGTATTAGAAATGTCTGGTGTGCTGTGCTACAAAGTTTAATCTGTCGATTTGTGTTGTATACTTTTTTGCGTAATGTCCAATGTCCAAACGGGAGACTATACAGTTACATCTTTCCGCGCTGTTCCGAATGCCCGATGACTATAAAATTTTAACAAAACTTTTTGTTAATGTACAGGCCTTAAGCATGACCTTTAAACAACTATTGAAAAGCCCGCATAAGAAAGTTGTTATTCAACCCGAACCTATCGTTGGGCTCTACATACTACACGAAAACTTTTACATTTGTATGATCTCTTATAAAAAAGTACATGTTTTTGTACAAATTGATTGCAATTCGCACGTTTTTGATTTTTTTTTGTCCAATTATCATTTTTTAAATACTAATAATACACAACTTACATAGGCTACATTTGCTTTTAAGAAGGGATTCGAAAATATGTTCTTCAGATGGTTACAGCTGCAGTAATTAATGGAACGTGCAAAGACACCTTTTAGATTTCATAATGATGGAGTTACCCAAAAACATAGATTCAATTATTTGCCGTGCAATTTCAATATAAAGAGCAGGAATAAATGATTGTAAATTAAAGCAATCTATACTAAAACATAATTGTAAAAGGAAGAACAGCACAAAAAAAAAACGGTTGATAAAAAGATTAAAATGACGGTAATAATATAAACGTTTTGTGGTGATTTTTAAACTATTTTTTTGTGAGTTTTGTAACTTTTTAAGATGTAAAACAATGGTTCTTTGCAAGATTTGCACACAACAATGTTTATGGGTATATAAGGATTATAAAATGAAGCGGTATTTGGATTCAACAATACAAAGTCTCGTTGTTTTTACTTTTCTCAAAACAGCGAGACAAAATTTATTTGTTCCTTATTCTCATTTGCTTCTCTTACTCATTCTCCTTTCTCGTTCCTCCAACCATGCTATTTTCCCTTGCAGATCCATTTCTTCCAATGGGTCCTCCACTTCTTCCTCTTTCTCTTTCGGATACTCCAGAGGATCTTTCCATTGCTTCTTCTGCGCAAATTTCTCAAGTAGCTCCAAATTCTCCACTTGCTCTGTCTGTTTTTCGGGCTGCTCCTGGTGCTCCAGCTGTGCCAGGGTTTTTAGAAGTTCTCCTTTATCTTTATGTTGTTCAACCTGATCTTCCTCCATTCGTTTTTCCGGTCGCTCTACTTTTTTCAACTTCACTTTCTCTATAGGTTGCTCCTTGTCTTTCTGTTGCTTTCTTTTCTCCAAAGGGACTAATTGTTTCATCTTTTTCAACTCTCTTTGATTTCGCACTTCATCCGTCAGTTCCATCTTTTTCCAGGGTGTCCCCTGATGATCTGTGTCATCCCCTTGCTCTTCTCGTTGCTCGAGTTGGGCTAATTTTTCCATCAGCTCATTGTTTTCATTTTCCTGAGTTTGCTCTTCTGGCTTCACATGCTTTTCACGTTGTTCCAGCCAAGCTAACTTTTCAAGCAGCTCCATCTCATCAGCTTGCTCTTTATCTCCCTCTTTCTCTTTTCTCTGCTCCTTCTGCTGCTCCAGTCGGGCCAATTTTTCGAGTAACATTATCTTCTCAATGCGCTGTTTTTCATCATTTTGTTCATCTTGCTCCTCTTCTTGATGCAGTTGCTCTACTTTTTTGAGTTGTATTCTCTCCACTTGGTCCCCTTTCTCTACATGCTGCATTTGTTGTTTCAATGGGGTTAAGCTGTTTTTTGCCTCATGGTCACTTTGTTGTTCCTGCTGCTTGGTCTGTTGTCTGGAAGTCCTCCGCAGCTTTCCATCTTCTGGTGTCTCATGGTCATCCTCTGCCTCATCCAGATTATCCCGAGTATACACTGTGTAATTCTCGATCGGCGAATCATCTCCGCTTTGTTCTGGTCCGTACCAGTAGAGGCTGTAGGTGCTCGAATAGTTGTTTGTGCCAAACATGGCCGTTCTGACGTCACGGCTTACTATGACGTAGATAACGAAGACGAGAATCCCTTGGATGGCCATGAAGACAAAAGCTGTGTAGATATTTTGCAGATTAGCCGCCAGGCTGTTGTAACCTAAACGTACGTAAATAAAGTGTTAGCGAAAATTGCACACTGCTTGCAGGCAGCTACAGTCAAACTTCGATATTATGCCACCCTTTGGGACCGAGAGAAAGTGGCAGAGTAGCGAGAATTGTTTGTAAAAATAGCCTTATCTGCCTTGTGAACAAATCCCGTTTTAGCAAGGAATACGACCCTAGTTTAAGTGATAAAAAGTGCACTGCGCGCAAAACAAGTTTTTCACACCAGACCGTTGGTTGACTATTCAATATTAGTTGAAAAATTGCCGTGAAAAGTCAGTTGCACTGTCTAGTAAAGGACATGAGTTTTGGTGACATAGTTGTTCCTTAAACCGGACTCTGCGGTGATAGCGTGTACATTTTATGCATGTAAACAACTACCTAGTGCCATGTCAAAAAACAACCACATACCTGGCATAAAAAATAAAGCCCATGGAAGAATGAGGACCACGCCCACCAGGAAGTGTTCAAGCCACATTCGAATCACGTGATCCATGTCGACGTCATCGATCGTCATGTTGTCGTAATCACGTGATCGCTGCATGACGCTAAGAGGCGTGATTCGTCTCTTCACTATCAGCGCCGCTGTCAGCAGAGCCAGCGAAAAGGTGCAGATAAAGATGGTTGCTATGGGAACTATCACCGTGGCAATAAGGATCGCGGTGTTGGCAGGGAACCAGCATCGGTTGTAGCCGAATTGGCCGGACTCCAAGTAGGTGTTAAGGGGAAGGCCTAATGCTATGGTCATGATGGCAATAAGGAGAGGGATAACCCAACCAGCAACGAGTTGGATTCTGAACACTCGTTGCCGATTTTGTCGCTTAAATTTCAATGCTCGGCTGTGCATGTTGGTATGAATGGTGATGCCTTCGATCAAAAGAAAAAATCCTGAAAAAAGAAATACAAAAACTTTGTTATATTATATGGTGCGACAATGTATAAAACAAAATAGTTTCTTGCTTCCAGATTAGTAACCAGCCCCACAAGCGATCACCATTTTTAGTCAAAGTTAATAACACCTCCTATTGTTTGAAAATTTCACCACTTTTGATAAGCAACCAACTGTTGATTTGCCATGTAAAATGTATTTCAATCAAGAATGTTACTCTTTAGAAAAGTGAGGTATTTACAACCCTCTCAATACGAACCCCAGACTTAACCCACCTGTGGACAGCATGAAGAAGTGGGTGAACAAGGCAGATACCACACATGAAGATTTCCCCCGAACTGAAACCCGTTCGATCAAGAGAACAAAAAGGAAAAGCAGTAGGGAAAGGACGAGGTTCATTTGTACCACGATTCGTTCGTTCTTGACTCTTTTGTTGAAGTTGTTGAGAGCAACCAGTGTGAAAATAAGCGCAATCACGCTGATGGCCAGAAACACGTGAAAGATGACCTAAAAAAGAAATTCAGACAACAATTTAACACATATTTGACGTATTGTTATGTCAAGTTATATATGTCAACAGCATGTCAGGAAGCCCGCTTTAACCATTACCGTACAATATATTCTCAGGAAACTTACATCCAACCCTTGTGGTCTCACTTGCGCCACCACGCGGGGGACTATCGTAAACAATCCAAATTTCTGGCAAGAACAGGTAACACGGGTACCGACCACGGTTTCGCTACAGCCATCTGAGACAAACATCTCTTTTGCAAGATCCATGATAAGGCATCGGTAGTCGGTTTCCAAGATGGTGTGCCACAATTGGTAGATGGAGAAGAGATACGGCAGTGCCACGTCGTCAACAGTCGTGTCAGCTGCCAAATAATTTACGTTTAATGTTTGACTTATGGGCACATCTAACACACTGTGACATCTGTCACATGCCAAGTGTTATTTATTGAACATGTGCTAACACAGCAAGAGTCTATAAACAAGTGCTTACATTAGACACAGTTTGCTAAATGGCGATAGGTGGCGCAGGTGAATATTTGAAAGGAAAATTCTCTGAAAATGCTGATGGTGATGGCTATTTAGGTTCTGTTTAAATTTAACATTGAGACAAACAATGGAAGTGAGACCAGATTCTAGTGTTATTTCAAATGCAAACCCTCTGCTTTTCGTGCTTTCAAAAGTCCGCAAAATCTAATGTTCACATGAATTATACTTGTGTCTGTAACACTTTTTATTTATGTGGTATTCAGTACCACCGGTTTCGAACCCTGGAAAATAAAGGCAAGTTTTAATTGCTGAACATACCTGACATATCCACCTCGAAGTCTACGCTTGATTCGATCGAAGATCCCGAATCAGTAAGCAACTGCACGCTGAGATAAGGTGCCACTGCGCTTGGATAGAAATCGGTGCAGTTGGGTGGATGCCAAAATGAATCTCCTTCGGTCATTCCCGAGGGATAGTAGGGAAGCATTTGACTGAGAGAAAATTCATAAACGGTAAAAATGAATACAGACAAAACGACCTCTCGTTTTTGTTTGGATGATGCTCCGCTGACATTGAAACCTTGCAAAAAGATCTCTTTTTCGCTTCTGGTGGCTTCACGCAATTCTTTGTTGTTTTCCGGCAAATACCCATAGCTGACATTGGCGATATCTTTCACGGAGATACTTTGATTCTCGCCGTGTCTGACGTTTTGGCTTAAAGCGGCCGAAAGATAGATGCTGACGTTCTTTAGTGCCACGAGAATGCTTTCTTCAGGCTGTTTGTTTGGTGAAAAGTAGTCTCCGAGTTGAGTTGTGATGTTGCTTATGATATCTGAAAATGAAAAAGTTTTTGCACGGTAAAACAAATCGAGGCAGCACATAATTGGTGGATAAACTTGCTGCAGCTACACAGTTATTAAAAGCGTTATGTCGCAGAGATCTAAAATAGAGGGCGATGTAATAGAGTTAGGACATTAAAGTGTGTGTGTGTGAAGGGGTATGGTTGTGTCCAGTCTCGGATAATGTAGGAAACTTGAGACGTTTGAATTCGGCCAGTGTGTGCTTCGGTTCCAGTAAGTAACCATGAGTCAAGTCAGTCTACCAGATACTTTTTATGTATTCATTAACAAACTCACATTTCATTCATCGGCACACTTTGCAGGCCAACAACACAAAGAAAGTTATGTTTTAACTAAATTGTGTTGGAAAAGATTTATTCCCAATTGATAAAAAATGAGCTTTAAAACGTTGTCATGTACTTTCACATATCGTCAATAAGTCCCTAAACACCGGAGGAATGTATGACTTATAAAGTAACGAATCTTTCGTGGAAATCAGCACAGTTTAAGCATCACTGATTAAAGCATACAAATATTTTACATGCACGCTGCTTTCACCTTTCTCAGGAATTGGACAATCGTCTGTTTCGAGAAACTCAAAACCTAAAAATATTTGAACACTATTCACGGTTTCTCAGAGCAAACAAATCAGAGCCAGTATTTCTGTGTATAACATGATTACGTTTTACAAGTGCTTTTAATTGTCATCATCAGGTCATCAGAATTAAAACCCACACAAGGCATGCAACTAGGTGCCGCACAACGGTAAACAAGGGTGCGACACGAAGTAAAAGGTAAAAGCAGATTGCATGCCTTCTGTTTGTTTTAATTCTGGCGACCTGATGGTGACAATAGCAATTGTCGAAACGTAGTCATGTTTTACACAGAAGTAAAGGCTCTTTTGCTAAAATAAATATGTTTAAAGTAGTAGCGTCTGACTTTAGGATTTTTCCGAATAAAAACGAAAACTTACTAAGAGTTTGACCAAAAGAACTGACTGAAAAATTGGAGTTTTTTGATCCATTTGTGCAAAACTCCTCTGCAATAGTTTTGTTGACAAACACCGAACATTTCGGATCTAAAAAATATTCTTTGTTAGTTGTTTGAGCATTTCTCAAAAATTTTCTCAAAAACCTTTGTATAAGGGACGAATCGAATGTTTTACTGCGATACTTTTATGCCAACTCTACATACCGATAAACTTGTTGGAGTTATTAGTGCAGTATGTTTTCCACTCGCCCATTGCTCGTCCACATCTGGTTCCTGTAAAAAAAAATATTTTTCTGTTGTAATGATTATACATTTATAACTAAGCTACAAATAACTGAAGAAGATTGTAGATTTTTTGCTTCAAATACTAAAGGTACTTAAAAAAGAAATTTTAATAAAGATTTGACATTTTGGGATCGTGACAATACAGGATTTACTTTAAAGTCTTCATAAAGTATAATATCAACACGAAATTAAACTTCATGGCAGTTCAAAAAACTTGGACTAAAATCCGTTAAATTGAAAAAATATATAAAAAATCCGTCTTACCGTTATGTTGTTTTCCTGTGTCTAAAAACACAACAAATAAATCTTAAATTGTCAAGTTTTGCAATTCAAATTAATTGAAATGTTGTGACATTATAATAGGACTGATGCGTTTTAATCAGGCATAACTAAAACAAACAACAATAGTAATCAATACATGTTTGGAGATGGAGTTTTATGTTTATCCTTACAAGTGCATTTGTTAAATAAACACAGCCCACTTATTTTATTTAATAAAACTGCGTCCATGATGCCGAATGATTAGGCCTTAAGTTTTTGTTCGCTCTTATCACCCCTGCAAAACGCCCCCTGAATTAAAGGGTGGAGCTACTAATACAAGAACTCACAGTACAAAAGTTTGCGGAATTTCAAAAAGTGGCGCTAAAACATTCGCGAGTTTCAAAAGGCAATTTGTGTATGCGGAGGTTTCATAAGAATAACATTAAATCAACGAAAAAGTTCCTTATCAGTAACCATGTCCCAGTCCCTCTTTTAATATGAATAACTGCGCTTTTTGCGCCATCTATAGGTACTTACCAAACTTTTGTACTGTGAGTTCTTGTGTAAGTAACTCTACCCTTTAATTCAAAGTGCGTTTTGCTGAGGTTATAAGAGCAAACAAAAACTTAAGACCGAACCGCTCGTCATTAAGGACGCAGTTTTATTCAATACCATCGGTATTAATTTTTGTGGAGTTTTTGTGTTGGTAGTTCTATCGAATTAAACTTAGGGCGCATGGAAGCACATGGTAAAATACTAATCTTAATAGGTTACTGAACGTCTGTGGTGCATTGAACATGTCACTTACTATTGCAAACGATGGTACTTCCAGGAAGAGGTTCAATAAAAAACGTTCGATTGCTGTGGGCAAGTGGATTGTTTTCTGAAACTAATATGTATTGCTTTGTGTACAGTACTAGTAATGCACCAGGCCCACTAATGACATAATTTTAAATCAGCCCATCATCAACCATTCCCACATACGGCAAGGCACAGACTAGATAGTGTGCAGGATTTAAACCAAAGACAAAAGCCTTTCGGCTAGGTCAGTGGTTCTTAACCTTTTTATAACGGCCGAACCCCTACGACAATCTTCAGCATATGGTCGAACCCAAAGTTACATCCTAGGTTTTTAACCCATTTTGTTTGGTGAGTCATAACTAGTTTTTTCCAACGTAGTGGCATGCAACATTTAATGTTTGTCATTTTGTTAAATTCTGACATAACAATACAAGCAAATTGTTTCAGGATTGCTTTAATTCCGGCAAATTTTAGTTTTTACCAAAATGAAACATTGTATTTTAGCATCTGTGCACAAACAAGAAAAACTGCCAACAAAATTTCGTTGTTTTTCTGCTTCCAAACAACGCACACAATGCTCTTTGTTACGTCAAAAAGTAAAAACAAAACCTTAGTGCAGGGATACACAACCTTTTTTGCTAAGACGGCTGCATCGCAGATTCTTATTTCACAAACGACCGCCATTTACCCGCTTATTTTTGTTTTAAAATACTTAATTGATTTACATTTTATTTACCATCTAATAGCGCCCAAAAAGCCCAGATTAATTTCTGCACAGATTGAGCTGCACAGCGTATAGATCCGTCCTAAGTGTTTATGATGTCATAATCTATATTGTGATGCTTGTGGTACCTGTTTGGTCGCATTGTTTGCACACAATGGTGTACAAAAAGTCTGACGCGTATGGTTATTAGGCTGGTAATACTCTTTTTAAGACCACAAAAACTGTTTAGACTTTAGAGCAGTTTAAAAATGAAAATATCTAACAAAAGAGTTTTATTTACGTCACGGCCGCCAGTACATACATATTTTAATAAACATGTTCACTGTCGCACAAAATCGACTCTGCGGCGCCATAGAACCGCCCGGCCGCAGATTGTGTACCCCTGCCTAAGTGTAACCTTCAAGTGTTTTGAAATACAAATTGCCATATTAAGCGAATATTGACTCTAAAGTTTGACGAAAACGAGTATTTGTATTGTACTTTAAAAAGACCTTCGTCGAACCCCTAAATCGGCGTCGCCGAACTTCTGGGGTTCGATCGAACACCGGTTAAGAACCACTGGGCTAGGTGGTGAGCCCGTCAAAAGTCGAATCGCAAGCACTTTTGCCTGTCTCGTATGCTGCACATGTCAGCTTCGTAGTAGGGGATCGCCGGACTGACCAGCATTAGTTAATATAAAAATAAATTCATTACTGGGATCGTCCGTAAAGCGCCCATGGAGACCAGCGATCACGGTAGAGGTCTCTAGAAAGCGTTATACCGAATCCGCTGGACACCAATCATTCACATTGCAGGCATATGTTCATTCTAACTTCATATATAGTAATTGCAAACAGAAACCGAGTAGTCAACACATTTTTACAAAGGGCGTTATTGGTATCTCCAAAATAAAGCATCGCAAAACAAAACCTTAAGGTGTATTAGTTAAATTTATTTGTTGTTCAAAGAACCCTTTCAAAAAATACTAGGGTTACCAGAATGACAAGGTTGACTGGGTTAAGTCCTGAAACTTTGTATATTTTGTAAGCTTTACGATTCGGATTTACCAACCTTCGTGGCACTCGTGTTTCTTAAAACATTTGAAAGTTTGACTATATTCTTTCATCTTGGGACAATCTGAAAAATTTTAAGTGCAATTTATTACTTCTGATTAGAAGAGGGGAGAGCACAAAAAGTTATTTTTTTACCATCAATGGTTTCTTCTTCATCTTGTTCACATTTGCTCACATTGAATGTCATTGTTAAAGTTCCATCTGCAGAAAAAAAATTTTTTTTAGAGCAGTTTAGATTACAACAGTTGTTTATCAGAGCAATTTAGAATACAACAGTTGTTGATAATATGAAAGCAAATTATGGAAATGCCTAATTCGTAACAGTAAAAAATCTTTACCAAATTTATGATAACACAAGGAATTAACACTTACTTTCAAATTCGGTCCAGTGTTCTGTAATGTGGAATTTGGGATATTTTGCTTGATCCACAGATTCCCACTCTCCAGAGTTTCCAAGGGGACACATGTAATTACTTTCTAAAATCAACAAATTATATTTAAACAAAGTTCCACTGCGCTGTAACAAATCATGTTTAGTGTGTAAAATCAAAAAATCTATAATTGACCCTAATTGCAATCAATAACAAGAAATCTTAATGTTTCAATTGATTTATTTCCAGTGTCAGCTATTTTCGTTTTTATTGCATTTTCTATATTTTATCGCAAAGCTTAGTTAGTAGAGCGCGAGTTCAGGAAAGACTCCAGGATTGAATCCCACCGCAGGCTAGATTTTTCTAGTCTATGCCTTGCAAAGTGGGAATGCTTGGTCATCGGTTAATTCGGCATAACCCCTTCAATGGGCATGACGTACTGTGATTTTACAATGCATTGCTCATTGGATAGTTACAACACATGGGATTGACATCTGTAATCCCTTTTTAGATCTTCTCTGGTTACAATGGCTATGTAGTTTAAACAAAGCGGACCTTTTTTTGCTTTTTCAGCAAGTTCGATAACCCATTTGTGTGTTAGCATACGAATAACATTCAACATATTACTTACCATAAAATATGCCAACGTAGTTTGAACTGTAACATGCCTTGGGGTAAAAAGAGTAGCAACATTCTAAAGTAAAAGCAAATTCAACAGTTAAAATAACACAAAAATCAAAAGTAAGTTTACATTACATAAAGAAACGTTAAACTGAGTTCAATCGTTTATCTCTTTTTCACAAAATCGTTTATCGTTTATCATTTCAGGTTTTTTAAACTGGATTTAATATGAAGTGTTTAAAAATTACGACTTTGAATATTTTCATCGAATTTTAATTATCGCCAAAATATTGCCATTATTATAAAGTGGTTATTCATGTTTTTTTGCATAAATCTTTTGACGTTTTGCAGTTTTTCGCCGAAAGCGATCTTTCCAGTGAACACCGTAAACGCAATTCATTTTTTAAAACGCTTTATGTAATTTTTAGAAATCGGACATGTTGTTTCTTATAAACCCTAAATAAGGGTCTTTGTGGCGCAGAGCGAACAACAATCCTATTTTGTTCTTACTTTTCGTTGCCGGTTGAAAGTGGTTTTCGATTGCAAAATGACCATCGTTACTACCTGTAGACAAAAAATGTTACAGTGCTGTAAGTAAAATGATGTAACCATACAAAACTTACTGGTTAGATCAGTACAATCTCCTCCTGTGCAAGAGTCACTGGGTCCATAGATGCTTGGAACTGAAGTGTGATTTGTGCAGTAAGTTATCTTGTACCCTGAAAATCAAACAAAAAAAAACTGTAAAATGTCCTGTGACAAAAAATGTTAAACAAAGTAGCCCTATAACACTCAATTTAATAATCAAACTGTACTTTACTTAAACGGTAAAACTAGCCTGTCTGTAACAGACTTCACATTTACACGGACAATCAAAACACTCGGGAAACTGGAAACGGCAAAACAGTTAACAATACAGCAGTTCATCATCTTTTGTATAAAACTGCAATTGGCAGGGTTGGGTAACGAGTCCTATCGGTCGAGTCTCAAGTCAAGTCAGTGGGGGTTCGAGTCCCAAGTCAAGTCGAGTCAAAAGGGGTTCGAGTCTCAGGTCGAGTCGAGTCATTAGCGGTTCGAGTCTCAAGTCGAGTCAAGTCATTAGCAGTTCGAGTCAATGCAAGTCACAAAAATGTTTCAATGCAAGTCACAAAAGGAAAAAAGTTTAGATAGTTAGTCTAGTTTAGGCTTGCCATATTTTGATGATACACAATCCCTGACAAAATTTATCTCGGTTGCGTGAACACAGTTTTTCTCAAATTTTAAGTTTAAACGTGTTAACGGAAGTATAAATGTGTATTTCAGAAAAACCAAAGTTGATTGCAAGTTTTAGCTATAGTTAGGCAAAATTTCGTATAACAATGTTTTAAATCTGACATCACAGACAAGACAAAAACACTACAATTGTGCGCGAACAATTGCGTTTTTGTTAGTTGTTTTGCAATAAAGCTTTTTTGTTTAGCAATGGAGACGGTCGATTTCCACTTTCACTTTGACTTCAACGTATCCAGTTGCACAAACTTTTAGTTGTTGGATAGTTCCTTGCATATTAGGTACACAGTTTGAGCAAATAAAATTTCCCACGTAGCATCGAATGCTGTGTTTTGTTGAGACACGAATTTTTATTTGTGTATTTAACGCATATTGTTAAACTACTAGTAAAAAACATGTATTGCTACGCGCGCACACACTGCGTGCCGCCAGTTCACCTCTTTACGTTTCATGGTATAGCCTAGACGCGGTTGTAGCTAACTTCCAGTAACTTTCTCCGTTGGTACATTAATTCCAAAAAATAAATCTTAATTTTCTTAAATTCCCGACTTTGAAGTACATTTTGACATTTCTCCCTGACGCAGATTTAAACACTGAATTCCCTGACATGTCAGGGAAAATCCTGACGTATGGCAACCCTTGTCTATTTAAATAGTTCATCGCGCCTTATTTAACTTAAAACCAACACCGCTTTATGACAATGAACAAATCCCATTAACGTCCCTTTCTTAGAGTAGGGTCAACTTAAATAAAACTTGTTAATTCACACTTATTAAACAGTGTGGAAAAGAACGTCAACCTGTTTAAAGGAGTTTTTGAAAACCGAAAATTCATATTTTGCCGCATGCGCTGGAGCGCTTGTTCAGGAATATAAGCGCTTAAAAGCGAAAACTTGGCCTTGGCATGTACTGCATTCGATTACCTTAAAACCCAAGCAATAAGTACAACGCTTAATGCCAGCGTAAGAAAGTTTAGCAAAATGTAGCAGCGACTTCGTTACTTTAAAATTAAGCAGAAATAACATCGCATCGCACAGTAAATTGCTACTGTTGTTTGGTTAAAGCCAACTGAACAAGTTATTAATTATGAGAAATTTCCGTTTTCGTTGGTGAAATAACGAGTCCGAGTCCGAGTCGAGTCTCTACTAAGACGAGTCCAAGTCGAGTCTTTTCACAACTGAGACTCGAGTCAAGTCGAGTCTTTTAAAAAGGTGACTCGAGTCGAGTCACTGACTCGAGTCTCCCCATCACTGGCAATTGGATTAAAAATAATAAACATGTAGTTATACGTAGTGCACAAACAAATAGTAAATACACTTACCTTTAGTTTCCAGAAAACACCAAGCAAGGAAAAGCTGAAATATCAACTTTCTCATTTTGCTCTTTTTAACACACGTTTCATTTTATCTTTTTCAAATACGAAACTTAACTAGAAGGACAATGATGTTATAATCAGATGTAATTTGTGTAAAGCTAACACGTATACCTGCACAACTTTACCTTAATAAAACATTTTGTCATCATAAACTCTGTGCACCAATGTATGCTATTTATCACGACTTTGCACGGGTTTCCTAACGAGCTTTGTGCTGTCAACAATATCGCTTGTTTCATTCATCACTTAGCACGCCTAAAACGGGTTCTATAACGAGCTTTGTGCAGTCAACAACAGCTTAGTACGTAAAAAGGGCGTATGCTCTACGCTGTTTAACTAAAAAGCTTAAGGCAAGCAAGAATAGCGCTTATACCATACTCTACTGCGTAATATCAAAGTGCTTCGTTCAGTCAACCAACATAGCGTTTGTTACATGCACGACTTACAAGCCCAAAGCGTTTTTTTTTCAACGAGCTTTGTTCAGTTATCGTATAAAATTACAATATTAGACATAAAAAAATGGCAATTAAGCTTTGAATGCACAGTTTTCCTGTTATAATTTCGCCTGCAAAATTACCACGTCCTATCGCAATTGGTAACAAGTCATACTAAACCCAACGTTGTTAATAACGTTTAATGCATAGGCCAACAAACGCTCAGAATAGATCCTTTGTTGTTATTTAGAAGGAATTTGAGCTAATCGCGCCTACGTAGATGTGCAGACATGTCAGCTTCCGCAAGAAAAGATGGAAAATCGACAAAGCGTTCGAAAAGCGTCACTGTTCCTCTATTACGTCACAACCGTTCTATAGAGCTAATTGAAGGTGAACAGATTTGTTTCGATTTGATTTCATATCAAGACGCCTGCTGTTGCTAATTATAGCTCTATTGCATTGCATAATAGGGCGTTGCCTTATTTACTCATCTTAAAAATATTGCACCTATATTAACTGGGCCTGTTCACAATTGATAAATGAAGGTGGCCACATTACAGGTATGATTAACCACGATAGGCAAAGAGGGCACAGATGGGAACTATTTTTTCGACAACCTCTTAATTCGGTGTAAATGTTTGGGGTAACATTGCTAACTTTATCAAACCGAATTTTCCACCCATTTTACCACCCAATAAAAAAATCTAATTAAGTGTTTCAGACGAGAAGCAAACTGTGTAGCTGCAGCGTGTCTACCATCTATCCTCAACATTGTCGCGCTTTTTAACTTGGTGGATTTTTTAGCGCAATTGTGCTGCTACGATTTTGCCCGGAGAAATAAACTCAACTCAATGTTGGTAAGTGCTTTGTTACTAAAAAACGGCATGATCCATACAAATTAGCAGGGATGGGGCGAGGCGAGCCAGAACCCGCGTAATCGGTACCGAGCATCGATGTTTTTGATGCTCGGTGCTCGGCCGAGCAGTCGCACAAACTAACCCGACTGTTAAACTTGCATGTTTTTCTCTGCTAGCATACGAAACTAGATTTCAAAAGCTTAATCAAGAACAAAAGTGACCGTTTTTTATACGCGCTAAAACACATTCTTCTGGTCTCTGTAGAGTTTAATGCACCACTGCTGACATAAGCGACATGTAAAGCTATAAAACTAGCGTGGAAATGTTAACGTCTGTGACGTCACAATGCACCAAGCGTGTTCGGCCGAGAACCGAGCATTAACATGAGATGCTCGGGGACAGGAACTTGGCCGAGTGGCGCGCCTGACCTATATACAGACATAAAAAAAAACTGATCGGGATTTGTCTCCGAGAGAGTCCTGGGTTCGAACCCCGTGAAAAAAAAAAAACGAGATGTCGATGCTCAACCAAACAGAACGTTTGCAGTTTTGGCCCATCCCTACAAATTAGGCGTATGTTTGAAATGTCTGAAATATGATTAAAATCAAACATATATGAATATGTACTAGCGCTGGGCAAAAATTTAGGACAAAAAATGTGTAAGAAGTTTAATGAAACGATAAACAAACTTGGCAACGGAAGCAAAATTGGTTTAATTGTATTCCATACTTATATAATGTCCTACACCTATAACTATCAACAGAATTTAGATAATATTAATAATAGATTAATAAAACCAATAAGATGGTCCCTAGAAAGGTGATTGGTGTTTTTTTTTAACAGAAAAATAATCTATCTATGAGAAGCGCTAAGTTGTGTATTATTGTATAATATTCGCGTGCTAACGTAGCATCTATCAGCATTGCTTAACATGAGACGTATGTGCGGAAATCATTGCGCTCGGCAACAGGTATTTAATAATCACCGGAGCATACGACCTGTTTTGATAGCTGCTATGAAATAGTGTGTACTGTGAAGCATTAAACATAAATGGTCGTGACAATATGGGCATAAATCCAATCAGGTAGTAACACCAAGACACTTAAGGCATATTAGTTTGAACAAAAAACTGTTTTCGTTTTACTTATTATTTACAAACCTATAATCCAATCGTAATGTATGTAGAGATATGTACAGATTTCTGCAAATGCGTCTGGATAATAATCTTGTCATGTGTTGGTATAAACCACCAATTTTTCATTGCACCACCAATTTTTCATTAAAATCTCAACACGAACTTGGCAATTGAAATAACTTAACTCTATCACATATTTGACATCAAACAATTACTATCATGCAGCACATCAGGTTTTCCATATTGGTACAATATTGGTAATAACAGAAATAAGAAATTGAATTTATAGTTTCTGTAGATGTTGTAGCAAGCCAAACCAACCTCGAAATTACATCCGGATAAAACCCAAAAAAAGTTGAATGGAAATTGAGATTATGCCTGACTTCGTGAAACTGACTGTGCTCAACCTTTTATTAATCGCACTGAAAACGTTTAATCTCAATGCAGGCTAGTATTTGAGTCTTGTACGAATTTATTATTATTAATGATTGACTTTTTTACCTCTGAAAGAAAAACGACAGCATAAAAAGTATTATCGTACTATTTGTTGGTTTTATTGATAATACTTGGTGACCGGCTAATTCGGTATGACGCCTTCAATGGGCCTGGCGTACTGTGATTCAATACTGATTAAAAAATTTCATGCATATTTGCACCACAGTTTTCCATGAATTCGTTTACAATTTGATATTGCAGAAAACGCTACTCTCTGCTGGCCTCCAGTAATGTTCGTTTGGGAGCATGACGTAACATAATGATTTTTCCCTACAATATTGTCTAGTTTTAAAATCTACATCTTCAAAAAAATATTTATTTAGTATTCAAAATAAGCTGGGCTTTTGAAATTTGATCTTGTGCAAGTATGATAATCTGGAAAATGAAACAAGCACACATTTTACGAAATTTTAAGCAAAAGTTTATAGTTTACCAAAGATAAACTACCGTGCGGTGATTTATTCAAACATTTTAGCATAGGCTGAACTTTAGTAAATATTTTGTTGAATGTAATGACTTTCGCTGATGGTTTGTTCATCAAAAGATCCTTATCAAAAAAAGTACTGTAAACATTGTTTCTTTCAAACACTTGGTTTTATCGTTCGTTGTTGTTGTGCTTGCTTGTTACCTACAGATTCGTAAGTACTTCATTGTTTATGAACATATCAGAAATGTTTGTTATTACCACAACCTGCAACAATATTAATCATCATGAGAAACTTCACAGGTTACCGTCTATCTGTCTGTGTGTCTTGTGGCAACATAATTCCATACAATGTAATTGAAAGTGTGTAGTGGTCACTCTAGTGGCCAAGTAAAATTTAAAATGGATTGAGGGTTTTAATTGCTTGCCTTTAATATAAACAATGAATTCGCTTTCCATACACAGATTACTGAGGATGGCAGCAACAAGTAATTTGTCAACGATCGGCGCCAATCCAGCCTTTCCATTCTATTATTACGTCACACATATGTAGCGCAATTAAATATGGCGTTCGACAGCAACGCAGGGTTCGAGTTTAAAGATAGTTTAACCGATGCAATGTTGAAAATGAGGTCTTTAGACGAATATTGATAATTTTTAATGATTACCCTGCTCTAAACTCAAACGAATATCGAAAGCTTTGATATCAGTTTGATATAGTTTTCAATTGCTTAGGTAAAATCGAAATTATACGAAAATGTATCATTAAAGTTTAATTCAATCTGCAACTGGAACGTTTTAACTCAAAAAATTATTAACACAAACCGTATCTGATACGTTACAAATCCAGGCCTGCATACGATAAATACTTTTTTATTCGGCACATTGATAACATGGTATGGTATTGTTCATTGAATCAAACCCATTGTTTCAAAGGATTGGTAGCTGGTCCCATGAACAGTATATGTTGCAATGGATATGAGTAAGGACAACGGTAAACGGATTTGAGGCCATCGAGTTAAATTTTTTGTTACACTTTACTGAACAACTGGATTAGTTAATAAAGGATTTTGTGTACCAAGGGTTTTTTGGTCGTTTTCGGCTAGTACCAAACAGATAACTCCAACAAACAAACACCAAAATGTCGATCAAAACTGATCATTTCTATGTAAAACTTATTAAGTCCACTAAAAACCACGCCTCTTCCGTGTATTACAATCTACCATGTAACAGGAGCGCGGCAGAAATACCACAGCATTTGTCTGTTAACACGAACACTGTTGATGTATTTACAACTGAATTAATCAATAATGTAACAAGCTATTACAACACAACATTATTGTTCTATTACTGTTAAGTAAATTAAGATTTAAGCGAATCAATGTAACCATAAACGATTAGGAAAAACATGATAAATTATCTAAATCATACAAATCGAGCAGCATAAATGCAATGTAGATAAAGAACAGAATCAAGAATCAGCAATTAACTCGCGTAAAGAAAAAAGACTAGTGCAACAACTAACAACAAAACAACAAGGAGTACGATCACAGAAACTAAGACGATGATTACAGTTTTTGAAGACTTCTCTTGAGGTTGAATACTCGGTGAAATTGCAACAGGTTCTGCGTAGTATAAACAATGATCATAAAACTTAGTTCATCAGGAAAAAGGGAAAAGGTTAGCAAGCTTAAAACTGTAGTGAAAATTAAACCTTCTACCTAAACTGTTTTTTTAGGAAAACGCTTTAAAAACTGGCTTACCATAATCATGAACAGTTTCAACAGAGTAAAATACATTAATAAATAAAGGTTTTATTAATTTATCCTTTGTTACGTTGTTATAGTGCAAAATAGTGAGCCTGTTTAAGCATAATAATAAAAATCAGTAAAATTCTGCACACACTATATGGCAGGGCTACTCAATCAGTTTTGTCAAAGGTCCAGTAAGCAAGGGGAAACATGACCAAAAGTCTGTCAGTGATGCAAACGCAACATGTCTTAGAAAATTTTGGTCATAGCTAACGGGGAGAATCGCGGTCCAATATGTACACATTTGTTTACGCCAAATGCTTATGTCAGCAAAACAAATGCTTGAATTAGGCACTAAACGTAAATTTACTCCTTGCGAAAGTTGATTGGCACAACGACATACAGAATACATGTTATTTGGTTTTGCAGGATTGCTTCGTAAGATAATGATTCAAAATTCAGTTTATACATCACAGATACAATTGTGCGCAAACAATCCCATTTTGTAAATTGTGTAGTGAAATAATAGACCATTGCAGCTTGTCGAATGTTGCCTCGATTTAATCCAACATTTTTGTATGCACCAGCATCATTATTCTCATAATCATGATTCATGTTTAAATCTTACTAAAATCTGCTGAACGTAAAAACATTCACAGGATTGCATCGTTAAGTACGTGGTTTAATTTGTTTAGTTCAGCGTATATTTGGTCTTGCATTGGCGTTTTACTATGTAATCGTACAAACCCGTGATTGGTTGCATTGACTCATGGCACGCTACATATCAGTCAACAATATCTGCCAACATTAGTCATTTGAAAAGAAACTTACATTGTGTGTTTGAACGAAACCGACTATAAACGCTATTTTGTATTTTGTTGCAAACATTCACGTTTATGAATACGTCATGCAATTATAAATACATTATTTGTGTATTTTGCATTTTCGCCATTTAGTTCCTGTCTGCAATGTGGGTTTTGGGCGGTGTTGTGTTTTACACTTATCATAAAAACAAAATAAGAAATATAAAGTAAAGTTCTTGATGTGTGCAGGGCATTTCGAACATATGCAAGAAGATTGTGAAACAAATATTTCTTCAAGGCACACTTGAAAATTACTCGCGACGCGTCAGTGTATTGCGGTACGCAGGTAGAAATATCTATGACCAAGAAAATATGCTAAAAGTATTCTAAACCTGATAGATCACCACTATAACCAAATCACCAAAAATTAAAACAGAGAGGAACAGAAGACATACGTGGTTTATTTAACTACTGCTTTAGGTTTGACCAGTTAAGTAAGTGCATCTGCTTTCTCAATACTTGCGCATAAGTAAGTTGATTAAACCAGTGTTTTAAAAGTAAATAAGGATAAACAGAAGCGACTGGTATTTATACTACAAACTTACCTTTTTAATAAACTACACCTTGTTTGTCCATCAACCACATACTGCTGCCAGTCCAAGCAAATGCGTTTAATACAGGTGTACAGGTGTCGACAATCCTTGGCACGCGTTACACGGATAGCAGGTGCCATGATTACTCAGGGCACGCCAGGTGACATCCTGACAAAAATTTACAGTATTATTTTTTAGTAGCGTTGCAAAATGGTTATGGGTCAAATTTGCTTTTTTAATTTATCTGTGCAGTGCAATAAACGACAGAGAGCGCCTGTAACTTGCCTTTTGTAGACAAAACCCTCTGCGTTTAGCCAGTACCTGCGAACTAATTTTAGCGTTCACTTGTTTAGATATGAGTTTGCAGCGATAAAGAGATGCCAACCTTGTCCTTTCGTTTACCATTGAAACTAAATTTCCGGGAATAAAAGGTAGCGTTTAAAGTTTCTCCGAAAACACCAGTAAAAAACAGTGTTGCCAAAAAAACTAGACAAGAAGTAAATGCGTAACATATATTACTATAACTATGTCAACAATAGAGTAAAATGAACAGTTTTGCATAAGCAATGTGTTGATGTAATTTTTTCAAACTTTTTTTTAACGCTCCACCAGAAAACACGCGATTTGACACGTTTTGAAAACTTACTTACCATAATCATGAACAGTTTCAACTGTAGATTTCATTGGAACATGTTCATCTGAAAAATAAGGTTTGTGTAAAATACTTTCATCAACAAATTTTTCATTAATTTATCATTCATTACATTTTTATAGTGAATTTGTTAACACACTAATGTTTATGCAAAAAATACTTAACGACGGTTGTTTATAAATGTATATTTTGATGCATAGTTTGTGCTAGTTAGAAAACAAGTACAAATCAATTGATTCAGATTTTGTCCCAAAATTCAGCTGTGACACACCTGGGCTCTGAGCCCTCGTGTAAAATATAGATTGCGTTGGAAAACAATGCACCTTGTTTCCCGTTGTGAGTTGCTGCTTGTCGGATTTCGCCTCGATGTAATTCAGTATTTTTGTAAGCACCAGCATCATTATTCACATAATCATGATTCATGTTTAAATCTTGCCAGAATCTGCTGAACGTAAAAACAATTACTGGATTTCATCGTTAGCTACGTTATTTAGTTTGGTTTAGTAGATATTTTGTCTTACACTTTCTCACATCACGTTTTACTATGTAATCATGCAAACTCTGGTTGCTACGACCCGTGGCTGCTACGACTCATGGCATAACCACATTATCAGCCAACAATAGTTAGCTTAAACAGAAACCTAAATTATGTGTTTGAACGAAACCGAGTGTAAACGCCATTTTGTATTTTGTTGTCAACAATTTGTTTGTAGATACGAGTAACACGCTTCATTAGTGAAATAACTTGTGTATTTTTCGATTTGATTCCTAACTGCAATGTTGTCTAGGTCTTGGTCTGCGTTGTGTTTCCAAATATTTATGAAATTGCTTTTGGTAAGAAATATAAAGTAAAGTTCTTGATGTGTGCAGGGCATTTCGAACATATGCAAGAAGATTCTGAAATAAATATTCTTCAAGGTACACTTGAAAACCACTCGCGACGCTTTAGTATATTGCAAGTTGAAACATTTGAGTGACCAGTGGCGGCTCGTGCCTAAAATTTGTGGGGGTGCTGCTTCAAATTTTAGCCTTTATTGAACAAATATTAGTTGCCAATATAGAGAAAAGCAACATTTCTAGTTTTCTAGCCATTGTTTTGTGTACAAAAACAAGTACCGGTAATACAAATCATAATCGGCAACTCCATTGTGACGTAATGTTTGTTACGCAATAATGTACACGAGTGTAAACCGCAGACGGTATCATTGGGGAATTTTGTTTACTTGCACAGCGACGGACCAAACTTAATAACATGCAGGAAAAAAGTGGCACAAAAACACACGTGACACAGACTCGAAACGAAGCGGTTGTAAACACGGTGAAACACAACATGGAAAAACAGTACATGGAAAAAATATTATTAAATGAGTCGAAAAAGATCGTATTTCAGTTGGTCAACATTAAAGTAAAACTGGTTGTAACAATGACTACTAAGTAACACACTTGCTATTCAGTCATTAATGTGGTCATGTATCAGGTAACTTATAGCCACAGTCAGCATTTTCAACATATTCTATAAGACATCACAGATTATAATTGACACACAAAAACTAGCCATAAAGCTTTTAATTTGTATCCTAACTGATAAATTTAACGACCACATTACATTTGTGTCAGAACTTGTTTATTTTATTCAACATCTTTACTTAACTTTTGTGTACAACTATTAATTGTTTGTAAGTTTCTTAACTGCTAAACTTGCTTCTTTATTTGGTGGCAAATAGCTTATAATTCCTTTTTTTAAGTACAAAACTCTGCAAGCTTTGAAAATTACAACACTCTCACTTAAATTTAAAACATATTATTAAACCTTGTGCTTCTATTTTACAACCAAAATGAATCATAAAGCTATAGTTTAAGCAAAATAATTGATAACTTCTTCCTTGATTTCCAAATGACAACCAAGAAACTGTTTTTTTTTTCTATTTAGTGCTATCACTGCAAGTGCAAGTCTTTTTGGAAATAATGGTGTTCCTTAGGAAAGTTTGCATCCTTTTCAAGAACCGTTTTGCCTTTGAGAGACTCATGGAAATTGCTGGCTAACTGGCTTTTTCTTTAAAAGTTTCAGTAACTTTTCTAACAACAGGATATGTTTGGTGGTCACTACTATCTCCCCTGGAGAATGTTCATTCTTAAGAAACATTTCCTGTAAAGCAATTTAGCAGCTACTGTTTAAAGAAACATAACATGTCTATTATATCAATACACAAGATTGCACTTGGCTGCAAATACTGTCCACATGGTGTGATAAGAAACCAAAACTTGAAATTGTCATCACTAAGGTATTTCAAAATTCCTGTTGCTTGTGCAATGTTTGTTCTGCATTTAATATTGCCTGAATTTCAGTGAAGCATTTAACTTCACAGTGTGAGTAGTTCTTGTGGTTGCTTATTCCTGCATGACATTTTTGGAATAGAAGATGTTTTATCCCATTTTTCCTAAGTTTTTTTCAGGTTTTTATTATAAAGGTTAATCGTGACTTTTCAAAGTGTTAGATGGCCTTTTTCTTTTTCAAGGTAGTATATACACTTTCTAATTCAATGATAACTGCAAAAACTGAAGCCCACTTACAGTCATCTTAAAAATTCACGACTAACCTTCAAATTCAAACAAATAAATCAAAACATGGCATCGAACTTAGAATATAGTACACGGGTTTGGCTTTGGAGCACAATAAACCCGGAACAGACAACACAACTACAGCGGCCGGTTCACACGCTGCGTGATTGGTGGAGCTGCGCGAGCCGCAGCACCCAGTCGCCTATTTCGCCCGGCATGTAGCTTGTCCAAGTGCGCATGCGCACAAGTGCAAAACGTCACGATTCGTCATGAAACTGGAGCTGCAGTTTCACCATAGATAACATATTAATGCCATAATTTTATTTTTTTAAATGAAAAAAATGCCGATCAAGGCGGAAATTATACTTATAAAAATTATACTTAGGAATAAAAAATAAGTATCATGAAAGTTATCTGTATTGTTGTGGCAGGAATATTAGGTGAAAATATCTAGGGGGTGCTGCAGCTCCGCAGCACCCTAGCACGAGCCGCCCCTGAACAGAACGCTAGCGCTCAGAACTTTACAAGTTACATTTTAACTTTGAAAGTGAGACAAGTTTCTTCAAACGCATGAGATAATCTTTTATAATCTTTTTTGACCCTGTCCTTGAAACGCAGCGTTCAAAACGCATGCATTTACATAAAATTTCGATGCAACTCATAACACTCTGTTTTCATAACACACGACATAAAATTTTATCGTAGAAATAAGGTCAGCACGTTGACATGGAATTTAAACATCGTAATTGAACTAAATGAATTTTTTACATAAAGCTAGCAAAGCCTGGGTTGGTTTGATAATTCTTTTGACAAAGATTGTGTGAACATTCTACAGCTTACTTTTCATGTATTATCTTTTATTGATGAAATGCCAAAATTATAGTGGTTCAGAAATTATGTGTGAAAGAGTAGTAACATTTATAACAAGGCGTAATCCGAAGTTTTGTTGTGTTATGTTATCTATTTTTGATTACTAGCATTTGTCACTACGATAAACGTGATAACATTTTTTGTATTAAAATCAGCTGAAGAGACTCGACCTCTCCGACAGCAAGATCGGCAACACGGGAGCAGCTTCATTGGCTCCTTGCCTTCACAACATGGAACAACTTATACTGAGGCAATGCAAGATTGGAAGTGAAGGTGTCGAGAAACTCTGCGATGGAGTGGAAAAGCTAACAAAGCCGGTAGAGATTGTTGAATTTCGATCTAATTGATATACAAGATTTTATATGATGACAAACGTTGCAATGGGCTTATTTGAACCTCATCTAATCTGAAAAAAATGTTACATTTGGGTGCGAAACATTTTGAAATACTAAAGGTGATGATTGTCACGCAAATATTCCTTTGTTGTGACAGAATTTAAATCTGTCGTCACAATAAAATGAGACCCAGCAAATAGGTTGTCATTAAAATTTGTTGTGGTGTAAATTAATGTGAACAGAAACGCAAATCGCTTTGTGCAAGCACGAACGAAAGAAGCAGCATTTGGCACCGAATCAACTGTAGCGTAATTTCGGTAAATATAAAAACATAATAAATCTGAAATATAATTAGCTTTTTCCATCAACTAAACCTGGTAATAATATTATAACGACACATCGATGACGAACTGTGGAAGAAATCTTTATAGAATAATAGATCGTTTCATACGTAACAGTAATCTTTACAGAAAGAAATCTTTATCGAATTACGTAACAGTGGATGTTAAGTAACGAACAACTGCACCCTAAAACGCCTACGTGTATCAGTTACGGAGATGTGACACTAAAAGGGTTATCACAATATGCGCCAACGAAATAATCAGTGTTTGACAAAAATATAGCATAAAAGGTATAAAGCTGTGCTCTTCAACCTTTTTTCCCGTTGTATACCTTTTACAATTTTTAAGCAACTTTGTATACCCTACACATAGCAATTTATAATTGTGCATAGAAAGTAACAGTCTACCAATAGGTAGGCTACTTGCCTGGTCGCGTGAATTATTGTCATACAAAAGGCCAGTAGTAGACAACCTGTGGCCGTGAACATGTAAACTAAAATATTTGGCCCAGAAGCCCAGAAGCCGCATGTTTGAGACTTTTTGTAAGCATATTATGGGTAAACAATGCGAAAACAGGCATCATTAGCGTCACAATTTAGATGGTGACGTTATAAACAGTAAAGTCTGATCCCTAGACTGTTCTACGTAACAAGCTAGAAAATAATTGGCCATCAGGCACTATTAATAAGGATTTACGATGCGGCAGTCACAGCGGAAAGGTTGTGCACACCCTGTGCTACGACCAGGAAATTTGGCATACAAAAGTGTGTAAACCTAAGAAGTTGATTTAATGGCTGGCTTGTTGCTGCAATCTTTCAGCGATGTGGACATGTGGTGTGGTGTTGACTTGTTCTCAATTTTTTGTATTCACAATCCTTTACTCCAGGGCCTTTAAAAGTAAAATGTCAGAAAGTACATTGTTCAACCTTAACAGACTCCAGGGATGTGCTTATTTGCTTCATAATTCACATTATTGACGCAACAATCCCAACCTGACGCAATAATATTTACAGCAAGCAGGTCAGTCTCACATAGGTCACCAGCATGCTATGTCTTCCTGCATTTCATAAAAATAGCGATGTTTAGTAACACTGACCTCAGCTGTATTCCCTTCGTATACCTTTCTTCAGTCGTATACACTAGTTTTAATGTGGTATACACTTGGGTATACAGTATACCCGGTTGAAGAGCACTGGTATAAAGTACATAGCAAGGGGTTTTTATTGAAATGAACAATAATATGCAAGAGGCACATGAGTACAAACTGCTATTTGCGTTATAGGCTGACAATCACATTTGTATACAATAATGGAGGATAAGTGACGCAACAGAACAATATTTCAATCAACTTTATCTAATTCACCAAAGCGCTCATGCACATTTGTTTTTGTTCGTTGATTGACTCACAATTTTTTCGACACAAAGCAGTTTGACCTGTTTTTGAACTAAATCAACTTCATGTCCCAAGTTTTTATTATTTTTTCTTCTTCACGTTTCGTTGTTGCACTTTAGGTCGGTATAGTGACGTACGTTTTGCAATTACGTCACATAGTATGTGCACGGTGTTAGTCAACTCAATTCAATCGACTCTTGCAGTTTGCAAGCTTTTAACTTATAATGATATTTTTAAAACATTGTGCCACATAAAGCTATGAACTGGGAGAGAAATGCGTTTGTTGAGATTTTTCTACTGAGTATTGAATCCTACCAACACATTTACCAGGGAAATTTTAAGCAAAATTCGCGGGATTTGCGTTTTTTCTTAAAAAAAAAGAACAGAGCAAATAACCGCAATTTACACGAATAAATTTGTGCATGTAAACATGCTTGATAATATTAAAAGTAACTGAGAGATACTAAATTTTAAAACAGTTTATTTACTAAATGTTGTAATTGTCCAGAAAAAAAAAAACTAATATTCTTTGGATAATAACATAGGAAGATAATGTAGAGTCCGGGGAGCAAATCGATGCAAAACAGAAAACAAATTAAAAAACATATTGATTTGAACAATGCAACTCATACTGCGGTTGTTTAATGCCACCAAAATATCGATTAGTGAAATATTGTAGCAACATCGATTACAGTGAAAAAGCTGACAAAGCATGTAAACCATGGGGATGTCTGTGCTGTGAGAAATATAGGTATCGTTATACTTGTGTTTAACCCGCTTTTGTGGGAAGCTGTGTAGCGACTCTACAGACCCGCGACTGTCGAAGCGTCCTAATTGTGCCTTTCGTGTTTGTCGCGCGTTGGGAATCTTTGTCTTTTTGATCTTTACCAAATAAACAGCGAACCTTGCGTGTATTTTCGTAAAAGCAACGATTTCAGCGGGTTTACAAAATGAAAATATTACAACAATATGCGTCAACGAAATAAGCAATGTAAATAAACAAATCTGATGACAAGTTTTAATTGAATCCAGCAATAATACGACACAAACAATATGCAAATGGTCACCAATTGCTTTTAGCATTGAAAGCTATACTGTCCCTTATACACACATTTTCTTTCTAACAAACAACTTTGTCACAGCTTATTTTGTATTTAGTATGACAAACAACAACGCATAGTGAAACAAACGTGCAGCGCATACTTGTTTTACTCGTGTGTTGCTATCACACCAGGTCGCCCGACACACGTACAAGGTTAGATGCAAAGTAATTGGTGGAAACAAGGCCAGGGCGTTATTTCGGGATTTAAACAACGCAATTAACCTAAATAAATTTCTTACATAAAGCTAACAAGACTGGGTTGGTTTGGTAATTATTTTAACAAAGATTATGTGAACATTCTACAGCTTACTTTTCATGTAGTATATTTTATTAACGAAATGCCAAATTTGAAGTGGAGTGGACTTTATGTGTTAAAAAGTCGTAGCATGTATAACAAGGCTTAATTCGAAGTTATGTTGTCTAATTTTACTTACCAGTATTGTCACTACAATAAATGTGATAATATTTGTTGCATCAAAATCAGCTGAAGAAACTCGACCTCTTATAGCAATTTAGGCCCTATTTCCAACATAATGTTATATTTGCCGTTTCAAATCGAACTAACTGGTTTGTCTAACAAACTCTCTTATCAACAAAAACGAAATGCAAACCAAACTAAAAGTCCTTACAAGGCGATGGTCGCTCATATAGGCTACCTCAATTTTTTTTGACAAACAATAAACTTTGTCGCGGCCCAGTGTTTCTCTAACTGTTTAACAGTTTAACACCAAGTCGCTTGATACACGTACAAAGTCTGATGTAAAAGTTATTGTTGGAAACAAGGCCAGTGCGTTAACACGCCATTTAAACACTGCAATCGACCTATTTATGGTAAGAATCGGCTTATTTATGAGTTATTGTAAGAACTATGGTTCAGGCCAGAATTGTAATCTGACCTGAATTTGGACCAAACCCGAAACTGCAATTCCGAAATCCGGTCTAGACCAAACTTTTTCAACACCAAAAAGTTTCTTTGTACCAATAATATTTGTGTCGATCAGATTCGTGTTATGTCTTGGTCCAACAAGCGCTCCAGTAATTACAATTACATCCTGATCTTCGCATCTGACGCGTTGTTACGACATAATACCCAGAAAGAATGCATCACGGGTTTGGTTGAACAATGCCACATACTGACTTTGTTTATTGCCGGCGAATTATCGATTATCGAATAGTCATTTTTTTTCACAACATCCACCACTAGCATGTGGTATCGTAAGTAAATATTAAAAACAGATAAATTGTTTTAGCACGGGTGATGTCATAACGAAAAAAACGACAACTTTTTATTCAAATTTGACCACAACTAAACTTTGTAACTAACTTGCAACCACCGTATACTCTCTCAATGGAAGTTTATGCTGCAATTCCGTAGTGTCAAGTTGTCAAATATTTTGTTAATAAAATGTTAACTTTAAAATGGAAAATAAATAAGTGTCCGCTTGCAATAATACAAAGCGTTTAATCGAAAGCAAACGTTTACATCAATGCATAATCCGAAGTTATGTTGTGTTGTTTATTTTATTTACTTAAATTTGTCGCTACGATATAAGTGGTAACATTTGTTGCATTAAAATCAGCTGAAGACACTCGTCCTCTCCTACAACAAGATCGGCAACACGGGAGCAGCTTCACTGGCTCCTTGCCTTCACAACATGGAACAACTTATACTGTATGAATGTAAGATCGGAAGTGAAGGCGTCGAGAAACTCTGCGATGGAGTGAAAAAGCTAACAAAGCCGGTAAAAGTTGTTAAATTTTGATCTAAGTGATATACAAGATTTTATATAATGACAAACGTTGCAACCTGGTTATTTAAACCTCATTTTATTTGAAAATATTGTTCCATTTTTATAAGCATCTAAACGTTATTTACAGATATGTTTGTACCGGTGTTATTCAGTTCAATTTAATCGACTCCTGCAGTTTGCAAGCTATTAACTTCTTATTAAGCTTTTACGCATTATGACACATAAATCCATAAACTGGGTAAGAAATGCGTTTGTTGAAGTTTTCATGGTGTGTTTTGAATCTTACCTACCCCCTTTACAAGGAAAGTTTTGGTTAAGCTCGCGGGATTTGCGTTTTATTTTTGTTGTTGAAAGAACAGGGTAAATTACTCTAATTTACACGAATGACTTTGTGCATGTAAGCATGTTTAGTAATCTAAAATAACTAAAAGATACTAAATTTAAAACCAGTTTTCTTTAGTAATTGTTGTAATTGTCCCTAAAAAAGAATAGAATTCCTTGGATAATAATAATAAGATAATGTAGAGTCCGGGAACATATGAATGTGAAACAGAAAACAAACTTAAAACTTATTGAGTTGAACAATTTTACTCATACTGCGGTTATTTAATGCCACCAAAATATCGATTAGTAAAATATTGTAGCAACATCGATTACAGTGAAAAAGCTGACAAAGCGTGTAAACCGTGTGGCTGTTTGTGCTGTGGGAAATGTAAGTATCGTTATATTTGTGTTTAACCCGCTTCTGTGGGAAGCTGTGTAGCGACTCTACAGACCCGCGTCTGCCAAAGCATCCTAATTGTGCCTTTCGTGTTTGTCGCGCGTTGGAAATCATTCTATTTTTGATCTTCATGGACCAACGAAATAAGCGATGTCAAGTAAATTACAAGCATAGAAAGAAACAAATCTGATGGCAGGTTCTATTTAAATCCAGCAATAATACGACACAAACAATATGCAAATGGTAACCAAGTGATTTTAACATTAAAGTTATAACAGAAGCACTAGCGGTCTACCTATTGGGCTTCACAGGTTTTATTTTAACTTTGAAAGTTAGAAAATTTTTCTTCAAACGCTTGAGATTAATCTTTCATAGCCTTTTGATCCTGACCTTGAAACACAGCGTTTAAAATATGTGTATTTACATAAAATTTCGATGTAACACATAACACACTGTTTTCTGCTCAACCTTACTACAATTATGGCACTATTTTCAACTTAAGATTATAATTGCTGAATCAAACCGTCCGAAATGTCCAAAAGCATAATACAAAAATTCTGTTGAAGGCGATACTGTCCCTTACACATTTTATTCTAACAAACAACTTTGTCAAAGCTTTTTAATTTATTTAGCGCATACTTGCTTTGCTCGTGTGTTGCTACAACACCACATCGCACACGCACAAGGTTCGGTGTAATATTCGATCGTAGAAACAAGGCCAGGGCGTTTAAACACGGAATTTAAACTACGCAACTAACCTGAATAGATTCTTACGTAAAGCTAGCAAAGCCTGGGTTGGTTTGTTATTTCTTTTAACAACGATAGTGTGAACATTCTACAGCATACATTTCATGTATTATCTTTTATTGAGGAAATGTCAAACTTAAAGTGGAACACAAATAATGTGTTAAACACATGAAAAATTTAAGTTATCCAGAGTTGTGTTGTCTGATTTTATTTACTTACTTTCGTCACTACGATAAATGCGATAATGTTTATTGCATTCAAATCAGCTGAAGGGACTCGACCTCTCCTACAACAAGATCGCCAATACGGGAGCAGCTTCACTCGCTCCTTGCCTTCGCAACATGGAACAACTTATATTGTATGAATGTGGAATCGGACGTGAAGGTGTCGAGAAACTCTGTGATGGAGTGAAAAAGCTAACAAAGCCGGTAAAAGTTTGTTGAATTATCTGTTGTGTAAATTAAAGTTTTTTAATAAGTTAGGAAACAATGTTTGTGTCGAAAAAAAATTGCAAAGACCAAGTATAATCAAACTAACATAGTATGAATTGATTAGCTGCAGACAGTGCACACTGTTTCGACCTATAAAGTCTCATCAGTGCAGCTGGTGACGAGAGATCGGCCGCATTGGCTAGTGTAGCCATTTCACTTTGGTTCCCAAGCAGTTGCTTGGCCATTATGAGCCAGTTTCCTCTGTGGTTTATGCCCAGTTGTGGCATCGCACAGACTAGGTGAGGCATGGGTTTACCCTGTTACTCCCAGCAAACCGGAGTGCCGTTAAATGGCTACATTAGCCAATGCGGCCGATCTCTCGTCACCAGCTGCACTGATGTGACCTTATAGGTCAAAACACTGTGCACTGTCTGCAGCTTATCATTTAAATTGCTCGTTTGGTCGAGCACCGAGCATCTCTCGTTAATGATAAGCTACGGTTCGGGATTGAAGTTCTATTTGCAATAAAACTTTGTGCGATTGACCAGTATTGGATTACCCGATTTTGTCTGTAGCTGCACCACGTAGAATGTTCAAGGATTTGTAAACCTCTACGTTATAATCCACCATAAAGTATAGAACTCGCAGTACGCATAGGTTTTAATAATAGTTGCTATTATTTTGGAAGATTGTTTGGTAATTGGGCACAAACGACACGTTTTACGCTTTAAAATTGTGATTGTAAAAAACTCGAGATGGGCCGAAACGCAACACATCATTCGACCAAAGCCGGATCTTTGTAAAGTTATCCGCTTCGGCTGAATTAGTTCGACAAACCGTACGTTCGGTACGTCACTAGTTTTACACTAATAATGATATGCAGAAGACACATTGGTTACCAACTGCTATTTGCGTTACTGGCTAACAGCCAGTGTTGTATGTAATAATGGGCAATAAGTGACGCAACAAGACAAAGTTTGAATGCAACTTTACCTTAATGGCAAAACCGGATGTGTGTATCGGCCTCATATTCTGTTAATTGATATAAGTTTAATTTGGCACAAAACAGTTTTATCTGTTCCTCAGCATAATTTAAACTAAATAATCAACATCAAGTCCCAAGTGTTAGTTAAGTGCAGTACACGTCACTCCACACAACAAAGTTAACTCATCACAAAATGTGTCACTTTTAAGTAGGAAAGTTCTCGGTATAAACGCTACAGCAGGGGTGCACAATCTTTTCGCTATGACGCCTGCATCACAGGTTCCTATTTTGCAAACGGTCGCCAAGTGGCTTCATGTTTTCGTTTATGTATTACTGATGCAAAGAAACAGGAATTATCTTATCATATCATATCTACTGGTTGCTGAAAGTCAAATTTGATTTTCTACTTCATTTCTAAAGTAAAGTTGAACAATTTGGATATCAGTCATAACTGGCTTATGACGTCAGATCTGTATCTGTATTGTAACGTTGTTTGTTGTCTGATTATTCAATTGTTTGCACATAATAAGCCAACAAAAAATTCTGCTATATTTTATGTTGTTTGTTGTCTACTTATTCAATTGTTTGCACATAATAAGCGTACAAAAAATCCTGCTACTTGGTAATGTTTATATTTATTTATTCTCACAATATCCATTTAGATTGTTGTTGTTTTTAAAAAACCTAATGTCCAGGAAACGAGTTTTAATCAATTTACGGCCACCAGTACATATATTTTAGTGCAATTTTTTACGGTGGCATAAATTCGTCTCCGCGGCCGCAGGTTAAGCACTTCTGCGCTACAGCAACAAACCCAAATTCCATTGCATCGGTAAAGTATAAAGTGATTAGTTTTGTGGCAGTTCTTTTCAACAAGTGATTCCGCAATAACAAGTTGACCTTTCGCACCTGACGCGTAATTGTTTATCGGTATTACTTAATGTAAGAAATTTTGTTGAACAAAAAATGACCAAAGATGTTGTGACTTTAGTTTATATAAAAACACAACTTTGTGAGATCAACAATGCACACTTAGCTTACTTGTGATTGTTGAAATAATATAGTGGTGTGTCATTTTATTAGTTATTGACACCAATTTTGTTCATTATAAAAGATAATTTGAAAAATGGTACTTTATAGATCAACGGGTCTAATTGAGGCAACCTAATGCTATTTGGTGATTTTCATGTGATTACAAACAACCCGAGCAAATCTACACATCAGTAGTTGTTTGCTTGTTAATTTTATCGTATATAGCGTTAATTAGTTTCTCTAGGTTTTCCTCAGATATATATTTTTTTACACTTCACATCACGTGTGACCGTGTTTTTGTCGAAAATAATTTGTAGTATGACGTCATAATCTTGTCAGTTATTACAACATACTTGATTTTCAATTACATCTTGTGACTTGCGTTTAACTTATTTTTGTTTTAGAAGTTCTTAATCTATCTTGGAACTGGCTGACAGATGAAAGTGCTGAGTCATTGGCAGGATCGGTCCACAACATCAATAAGTTGGATGTTCGGTTCCATCGCTTCACAGAAGCAGGGAAGATCAGATCAAAGTCGCGAGGAAAAGTTGTGTTTTAAATCCGAAGTAAAACCTGAACACTTGCTTCCATAACAATCTGATACAAACTTAATCCGTGGAACAATTCTTAGAATAAATACTTGACTAGACAGTGGTTCAATGTGACATTATTTCATCACTAATGATGGCGTTGGCATTGCCTGAACGCCCGATGGAATAAATCATTATTGTCCACCGTCTTGGTCCGTGACTAATCCTGACGATTGGCTTGATGAAAACATCGAAGTGTAAAAAAAAAAATTAAGTTGTTCTTCACAAACGACATCATAATACCGAAAAGTTTTTTTATAATAAACAATGCATGAATAAACAATTTTTAATTGCAAATACATAAATTTAAACCTACATTTATACATAAATTTAGTGTTGTTGCCTTTCTACCAATAAATCCTTCCACATTTACATCGTCTTTTTATTGCTTTATATGAGTGACGTTTATGGCAGCTGCTTTTATGCTGTAAAGATTATTTTTTGTTTCTCATTATGACGAATTTTATGCCTCATCAGTTTTCTTATTTACTTTTGTGACGTAAGTTTTCTGACGTCACAAATTCAGTTTCAACTCACATCGGTTGAATACCCTGGCATAAAGTTCGGCGTCTATGCTGACCACTTATTGTGATTATAACGTTATGAAATTATTAAGAAATCCTAGAGATTTTAACCTGAAAATAATTGTTTCTATTCTCGTGTTATGAGAATTAATTGGACTTAACAATCTTGAAATGTTTTGTCGCGCAAATAACCCATAGCCGCCTTTTCAGATGAAAATAAACGTAAACACTGGTGGTAAAACATAAGTTATTATTCTAGTGTGTGACAACCTTATGATTTGTGTTCTGCAAAATCCAGTGTCGTTTAATGTTGTAACCGATTGTGTTTTTATTTTAACTTTTGCTGTCGTTCGCCATGTTATCTTTTAGTGACGTCACTAGGGGTTGTCCCTCTAATTTCCACGTAGCAATACGTTTTCGTTGTTTCGTTTAAAAGTTTTACTGCTAATGTCAAATTTTGTGTTGAGGTAAAACTTTAAACCCAACTTACTTGTCTGAAACCAAAACCATGAGACGTGTTTCTAACTTTTCAATCTAAATCAAACTCCGGGACACGTTAAAAAAACAAGTTTTAACTTTCATAAACATCGTTTTTCGTCATAAAACTCTAAATTTGCCACATATCTCGCACACCATCTAGTGGCTTCTTTACTTTTAAGTTTCTTAAATTGTTTTCAACGAATTATGTCGCCCATATATAATGGATATTCTCATGTTTTGCGCAGCCTTTCTGCATTGTATATCTGTGCATATTGTGTTGAAATGTTTCCTTTATTCTGTAGCTATTGTATTATTTTATCAAATGTTTCCTGCGTCCCTGCTGACCTATAAAGCAAGGGACGCCGCCCTACCTAGTGCTCTATACCGTCTTAACTATCCGCTTGTAGTGTTTATCTGTACAACCTAATTTAAATGTAAACATTAAGTTATTACTCCTGTTAATTTATAAGACATTTTTATGTGCATTGGCGTAACATTTTTGTGTTCCTGCCTTTTTTGTCAATATTTTTATCAATGGAGACGACATGATAATTTGTTTTACCGGCCGGTCGTCACATGTTGAGGCGGGGAGGGGCCTCTGCAAGAAATGTTTTTTCTCAACTTTTTTCTGATGCATATTTCATACGTTGATCGCATCATTATTACAAGCTCGGATTAAACCAATATTTTTTTTGTGACGTTTTAAAAAACCATTCGTCAGCGAACACGTGACCCAAGCAGTAATTTAGTACAAAATAGTGGGCACGACGTGATAAACAGGAGATACAGAAATACCTGGCTGTGCAATACCGATAAGCCAAACCAACAGTTGTGTGTATGGCGGGTTCAACAACAATCGGTTCAGGGGCGCGAGAAACGAAGTTTTGTGTTCATAGTGTTGCGCAGATCGTCAGGTCCCACAAGACAGGGGGTGCAGCTTGTTCCCTGAATATCAATTTAATGGCCCATGAATATTCAGGTTCAAAACTGAAATAGGCAACTCCGTATGAATTTTAACTGCTTTTTTTATGCTGAAAATGTTGATGATGACTGCCGAGTATAACATGCAGCAGCACATGATTTTCCTCTTCTGAGCGCTGCAACTCGACCACCTTTCCTGCCCCGAGTAAAACTTGACTTTTTAAGTTTCATTTCACAACAACATATGTGTGGTGTGCGAACATTAAATCAAATTGGCACCACTAAGGAATGCGATCATTGAAATTCACAATTTATTCTGTAACTTAGCAGCCAATAAACAAACCAAAAGTATTACAGAATGTAAAAAGTTGTTCACCACTACCTGATTTCAATATTCGACCCCAAAAAACTAAATAGACTAAATAGATTTAAACCGGTTTAGAGATTCGGTAGGCGGAATAATCCGGCCCTGACTGGTTTGAAACTGGAATGTCCCGGCGAAAACAACATCAACCCCAACCATATAATTTTCGTTCCGTTTAATAGCTTCAAACATACGAAAAACATAGAAATAATACTTTTTCTTTAGATTAAACCGGCTAAAAATTTCATGTTTTGTTGCCGAAGTCTCGGTGGTGAAATTTATTCAGCAATTTTTACGAATTGTTCGTTAAACGAACAAAAAAAGCTACGGAATAACTGTCATCACTTCAATTCTTATTAAAGAGCTATATTTTACGCCCCTCAATAAAAACCACAACTGTTTTCTTGGTAAGGGTCGCAAGGTAAGGTTAGACCACCTAGCATAGTGTAATCGGGTCTTTTCGGTCAGATATTGATTTCGTCAAACTTATATTTTTTGACGAATGAACATGACTATATTTTTTCTACATTGTGTGATGAATAATGTTGGAATATTTGCCCCACCTTGCATCGTTTAGTCAACATTTTGAAAACTCAAGTGGAATTACTAAAGATTTGTAGATGGTGATGCTGTTCCGTATTTCTTCAAGTGTTTGACTACGTTATAGTTGTAACAACTTTGCAATCAAGCGATCACGGCACACTTAAACATGAATTATATTTAGCTAAACAATCAGCCGTTTACCAAGCATGTTCATGTGGCAAAGTGTCGCTACATGAATCATATTAATATAAATGCAAACCAAAGGTAACGGCATAGTGCAAATTTATTGCGTTGAAGCAAGTAACAGGTTCGACAAACTACGAACAACAGAAAACACTACAAAAACATAATCATTTGTTTTACCGATGGGCTCTTATTAAAACAATTAAGATAGGTTTTCGTTTGCAAATAGCTCATATTTAGACATCCTGATATTTGCAAGAAGGAAATTAAAATATAGAATAATATAATTGTTGTGAAAAAAATTATCCTGCATGTAAAAAGAGAGAGTTCACAAAGTGTAGTTCGCGATCGCGTGGGTTCTTCAAGGTACTGCTAATGCTACTCTCACGAATTAACAACGCAATAGGTTTGCGCTATGAGCCTCACTAAGTTTATAGTTTAAACTGCTGCTTCAAGATTCCTTGCAGATAAATTTCAGAAAACACCACTTATGTAATCCGTTGAATACATTGTTGCTTTATTTGGTTATAAGCCACAAAAAAGAAGTCTTATTAAAATAGGAATCGTAATTAAAGAGAATACAGCAATTAGCGAAAAGTATATAAGAATTCAAAACCTATTTTAAATATTTAATAGTATGTTTAATGTTTCACAAACACGGTTAAGTACTAACTTGCATGTACGCGGCTGTGCTTTCTTGTGGAAAAAAAGAAAAACAAAACGGTGGTATTAGCATGCTGCCGTTATAAACGATATGATTTCACATACATATTCAAATCATCTGCGTTTACTTTGTGACTCTGTATGATATGTGACTTTTTACATTGTTAGGCCACCAAAGCTGTAAAAATAGGTGGTTTTTTAGTCGAAGCAAATATTTTTGCGAAGATCAAATCGGTAAATTTACTGTTTATTGTGACTAGTGATGCACCGAAGTTCGGTTTCGGCCCGAATTTTTTAAAAATTTGGCTGAAACCGAACTTTTTGATTGCATGGAATTAATGCCCAAACTAGCATTTTCACCAAAACAAAACGTCATAAATTAACTAATTGTTGTATCTATTAAATACGGTAGAGCTACTAACACTGAGCTTCACCTTTGGCCCGACCTGGGAACTTCTGGTAGGTGGCGCAAAAGAGCATAGGCGTTTATGGTGCTGACTCAGCAATTATTCTTACCGGAAACCCAAATTGCTATAACAGCACCATAAACGCCTATGCTCTTTTGCGCCACCTACCAGAAGTTCCCAGGTCGAGCCAAAGGTGAAGCTCAGTGTTAGTAGCTCTACCATTAAATACGGGCCACTTTGTCTGCAAAATATTGCAAGTTTAGTAAAGCTTCCAGATGGTGTAAGTGATTTTGATTTGTCACATAATTCACTTCACTCGCATCAACGACACAAGATTCAGTTGAAAACATCCATAAAAACAGGATTTTAGGTTCGGCCTCATTCGACCAAAATTATTCGGCCTCGTGGCCAAATATTCGGTTTCGACCCGAACCTTTTTAGGCGGGTTCGGTGCATCACTAATTGTGACTCAACAAGTGTCTTTTCAAACTTGAAATGACATTAAATCTTTTTCCGCAACTAAAATATTGATGGTTTTTGTTTTGTATGAAGCAACATGTGGGTTTTCAAATGTCCGCTTTGGGTAAATCGTTTATCACAAGTATCACATCGATGTGGTTTCTCTCCAGTGTGGATTAACATGTGTGTTTTGAAATATCCACTTCGAGAAAACCTTTTTTCACAAACATTACATCGAAGAGGTTTCTCGTTAGTGTGAATTAACATGTGGGTTTTCAAATTTCCGCTTTGGGAAAATCGTTTGTCACAATGATCACATCGATGGGGTTTATCCATAGTGTGCGTCAACATGTGTCTTTTCAAATTTGAATTGATACTGAATTTCTTTTGACAAACTTCACATTGATGAGATTTTGTTTGAGTGTGGGTCAACATGTGTCTGTTTAAACTTCCACTGTCAGCAAATCTTTTTTCACAAACATCACATCGATTGGGTTTGTTTTTAGTGTGCGTCAACATGTGCCTTTTCAAATTTGAATTGATACTGAAACTCTTTTGACAAAAAACACATCGATGTGGTTTCTCTTTAGTGTGAATCAACATGTGTGTTTTCAAATCTCCACCACGAGCAAATCCTTTTTCACAAACATCACATCGATGAGGTTTTTCTTTGATGTGAGTCAACGTATGTACTTTCAAATTTCCACTTTGGACAAAAGTTTTTTCACAAACATCACATCGATAATGTTTTTTAATAGTGGGTGTCAGCATATGTCGTTTCACATTTCCACGTTCCATAAACCTCTGATCAAAAACATCACTTAACTCAAAGTCGAAAACCTGTGATGTCATCTCGTCAATATAGTGTTCAGATATTAAAAAGAAAAGTTTTATCTGACTTTCGAATACTATGTTATGACCTGAAACAAGATGTTAGCTTTGTTATTCATCCGTTTCAAACCATGGAACATTATGTTCAAAATTGTTTTGCATAAATTTAGTTGAACAAACTTACCACCACTGCTTTAGTGTGTAGACCAAAGTGCTCAAAATGCTGCAAAGTGTGAATGTGCACATAAAATAAATTGTATGCCATAGAAATAAAGAAACGAAACTTTTGTGGAAGTGTTCAGTGTTGGCGATAACTGGCATTAACTTGCTTCGCAATGCTGCAGTCAGCTGTGCAACAATCTCCTTTTCCAGCGTGTCCGATAGCATGCGTCATTTATAATGGTCCAAACTGCTAATCAGATAGTCCACTGGCGCTGATAAAATCAAAATGCTTTGTGCAGTGCTAAAACAGTGTATTCAATTATGCGCTATATCCGTGTAACTTTAACCAAAAGCAACTCGGTGTAGCTAACGTGACAAAGAACCAATTTTTTCGAACACACGCAACATAGTCTTTCTTATTTTAATATACCATTTTTTTATTTTTTTACTTACTGCGACATACTTGTTTGTTGGATCTAATGTGACACAAAACGCTGACGTAATACTTAATATCAACTGACAAACAAGTTGCTGTTTAAAACTTCCTGACTATTTGTTTGCAATGCCAACACCAAAACGTAACAGACTGCTAATTACACTCTATACATTCCAAATTATCCTTTTTGTTGTGCAGTAGGTAATATCGTGTTCACTGGAATCTCAATTCACACGCTTTCGGTCACAAATGTCGTTTGCGGAAGAATGAAGTAATAACTATGCGCGTGCTTACTGGAATGTTAACTTAACTTTACTTAACTTAACCGCATTGCGTCTCATACGTGTTGAGCTGATCGAGTGGCTGCGCAGTGCGGCAGTCAGCTGTGCAACAAATTCCTTTTCCAGCATGTCCAATTACAAGCGCCATTTACAATGATCATAAACTGGGCCTGGGGACCGGTAACTGATTAGTCAAAACGGTTTAACCTGTAAGTTAAGATATGTGAAAAATCAATTCAATTGGTCAGGTACTAACACACAGGTGAAAGCACTTTTGCGCCAATTTTATTACCTTTTGTGGAAAATATTACAGGTAATACTAACTTTCGTTTATTTACAACTGCAGTTATATTACACACTCAAATTAACCTCAGCAAACCGCTGGGCAAATATTAAACCTGTGTACTACAAACAATAAAGAATCGTCCTAACAAACCAGTTAATCTTTCCTCTTGCTTCACCTCGCTACTGAAAATCCCTCAACTGTGCTACTGTTTCTAGTTGCTTCGCATACAGTAATCGGTTGTGCAGCTGCGATCTACGACGTTTGCACGTTTTTTGTATTACAGGAAGCAATTAAGTAGTTTGACTCAGGGCATGCAGTCAGGGACGAATGGTGCATGTAGCGTTTTTTCAATAGAACGTTTGGCAGCGTATGCTTTGACTGCTTTTTGAATGACAATTTAGGTGTCAACTATCCGTGATGTTACACACTCATTCAGCTATAGTGACGCGTGTGAATACTTTGCATGTGGTTGTACACAACAGTGGAACGAAGCGTTTTTCTGATCAGGGAAACAAAATTGCACAAAGTGTTAGTTAATACCTCATATTGCGTGATGCAAGCCAACAAGTAGTTTACACGTTGTTTTCTCCAAAAGTTAACTACTTGATTATATTTATTCGTTTTTATATGATGCAAAATTAATTTTCAAACGTTTTTGTTTGGTGTGTTACGAAAAAGTCATTTACTCGTCATCACCAAACTGCTGAAGAGAAGTATACAAATCGGAGTACCAGAGAATCCTCAGCCGGGGTTCATTTGCCTTTTATTAATGCAGAAAACTTAAGGGTTGTTAGTGTTTATTTAAAATTTAAGTGTTGAAAAGTGTGGCTTCTAGGATATGTTCTTACGAGCGGAACCACGAATCTTAAGTATATTTACAACGCAAAGAAAAACTGCTTGAAGCTATAACATATTTTATAACACTGATTATGCGACATTGTTCAGCATAAAGGAAAAGAAATTCAGAAATTTTCCACATAGAAATTAGGGCAAACTTTGAAACAATTGAATTTTAGGAAATATTACCATCAAGAAACATAATCAAACGAAATACTGTTACACATTAATTGCAATATCTGCCAATCTCGCTTAAATTTGCACAAGGAGCAGACCAGAAAAATCTAACATGCGATGGAATCCCACGACAGGGATTCAATTATACTTTGTTTGAACAAATTCGCAGATATAAGAGACCTTTGCGGCGCATTATAATGTTTTCTAAACCTGGCATCGGCCTTATATCTGCAAGTGAAAATTCTTAGCTGACGTTTTAATCTGGCTTACTATGACCAGTTGTTGCGCGTACACAAAATAATGTAGACAGAAATTAGTTGTGTAGGTGCGATCTCCGGCGTTTGTACGAGTTTGTGTTACAGTAAGCTATTGACTAGTTTGACTCAGGGCATGCAGTCAATCAATCAACGTTTAGCAGCGTATACTTAGCCTGTGCTTTGAATTCCAATTTAGGTTTCAACTACGCGGCGTGATTTTACACACTCATTTATCTACAGTGACCGTTCTGGTGAGCGAAACGTTGGCAAAAATACAAGTTCTTAATAAAACAACTAGTATTTTGTTTAGCATTACACCACGTGAACGACAAATTAGTTAAAAATAAAGTATGCAACTTGCTATCAGCTAAAACCAAAAAAAAGCTTACAACGCTGTTGATACGATTATAAACTATCACAAAACATTATTTGGAAAATAAAAATATATCACATTCATGTCAATTTCGTTTGCGGTTTTCGTTTCGTCTTAGGCGGAAAGTGTTTTTATGTTAACACGTGCCGTTAAATCCATTAATTCCGCGTGTAAATCGAAATGTTCGTAATGCTGCGAACGTTAACATAAAATTAGTTTTTTTGCATCCCACTACACTGTAGCGTTTCTAGTTATCCCGTCAAGTCTGAAGTACCTGTCAAAGCTAGCATATGTAACGTCACTTAATTTCAAGTATAAACGTTAATGTGTATGACGTTATTATAATAAGCTTTTACGCAAGTTCACCAATGACGTTTTATGTACTAATTAGAGCTTTGAATTAAGAGACGAAGTTATTTTATAATAATATTAACTTCATCTCATTTGCTTAGCCGAAAAGAACTCTTTGGCGCGTTGTCATTTCTATTGTTTCGAAACTGGCAAAACCAACTGGTAGGACAGACCTCCAATAGCGCTGGGAAAATCCCAAAGTTTGTCCAGTAATTTAATGTAGATCTGCATGTGTAATACGCAAAACACCTGCAACTTGAATATGAAGCAATATGTCTCGCTGTAGCCAATGTAACAAACAAGTAAACACCTTTCAAGTTTGCCTGTTGTGGCTTATTGCAAAATAAGTGAGGAAAGTAAGTGAAGTTTTTTTTTTTTTAAACAAGTGAGTGAACATTGTTTGATTAAAAAAGTACATACGTTTTTTGTGATACATTGAAGTTATCTCAGGCATCTGGATATTAGCAAGTGTAGATGAGATTTTAATTTATTTGTGAGCTCTTTTTTGCAAATGATGCACTTTGCTTGTATTCAGCCAGGAAATAGTGGATGCGGTTACACTATACGTAAAACGCGCACAAACCTACAAAGTTTTGATTGTGGTGCCGTACTGGGCCAAACGTCTCAAATTATAAAAGTATGGTTCATGATTTCGATTCCTGATGTAATCAAGTAGTATGTTTTCAAAATTAATACACTGTAGATTGATCACGTTGTGTGTTTGCATGAGTTGCATGAAAACACAAATCACGGCATGCAGTAAATTTATTTTTGTTTTAACCATACAACATTTCACCGGTCGATAGAAAACACCACAAAACATGTCATATGGTTTACCGATGAACTCTTATTAAAGCAAGTAAGATAAAACTACTCAAATTGCAGTTTTCAACTAGCTCAAAGTTTGGTAAGCCTGATAGTAGCAAGAATGAAATTAAATATTTAAATTGCTTTCAAACAGATGATCATGTATGTGAAAAACATCAGCGTTTACATTGGGACTCTGTGTGGTACATGATTTTTTTACATTGTTAGGACACCAAAGCTGTACAAATAGGTGGTTTTTCAGCCAAAGCAAATATTTTTATGAACATCAGATCGGCAAAGTTACTGTTTATTGTGATTCAATAAGTGCTTTTTAAACTTGAAATGACATTAAATCTTATTTCGCAAACATCACATCGATGAGGTTTCTCTTTAGTGTGAATCAATATGTGTCTTTTCAAAGCACTCCAACGAGCAAACCGTTTCTCACAAACATCACATTGATGAGGTTTTTCTTTAGTGTGAGTCAACATATGTCTTTTGAAATCTATACCTTGAGCAAACCGTTTCTCACAAACATTACATCGATGTGATTTCTCTTTAGTGTGAATCAACAGGTGTGTTTTCAAATGACTACCACAAGCAAACCGTTTTTCACAAACAAAACATCGATACGGTTTCTCTTTAGTGTGAATCAACATGTGTGTTGTTAAAATTCCCATACGAGCAAACCGTTTCTCACAAACATCACATCGATAAGGTTTCTCTTTGGTGTGAGTCAACAAGTGCCTTTTTAAGCGTCCTACACGAGCAAACCTTTTTTCACAAACGTCACATCGATGAGGTTTCTCATTGGTGTGTGTCACCATGTGTTCTTTCCATATTCCAAGCCGACCAAATGTCTTTTCACAAACAGTACACTGATGAGGCTTTTCTTTGGTGTGAGTCAACATGTGTCTTTTCAAAATCCAACCCTGAATAAAAGTTTTTTCACAAACATCACATCGCTTAAGTTTCTCAATGCTGTGTTTCATCATATGTCGTTTTCTATTTCCCTCTTCCAAAAACCTTTGATTACAAATATCACTTTGATCCAAGTCCAAATCCGTTGATGTCATCTCTCTTTAAATTAGTTTTTCAGTGTATGATAAGTAAAAAATAGTTATGCTGATTTACGATTAATATGTTATGAGCTGAAACAATATTGGCTTTTTCTTTCCTCTAAAAAAATGTTAACTGGTCATTCGACGTTTCGACGTCTTATACTGGGCGTCTACCTTAGGGTAAACGTCAGCTAGCAAACCAGGGGTTCTTGTAACAGCAAGAGAGTGAACACGAAAAAGACACTGCCGTGAATATGACGATAATACATTGATAAAAATCGTAGTTAAGTGCTGCAAATGCGACTGATAGCTAATCGGCATTATGTTTTTATATTTATTTCGAACTACAGGTACCTTGTAATACTGGTTGGTTTGTGATGCACGCCCAAACAAAATGTACCATCAAGGGGTGTCGAATTTCTGTATCCAGGAATAAAATATTCTTGTTTTTGTCTGTAAACAAACCAGCACATCCAGGTACCTACAGTTGATGATCCATCACCCGGTAAACCAAAGCCTTTGTATATCAAAGTGCCGGACAGATCATTGAACCGGCGCCTGAAGAAACACCAAAAAGACGTAGCAAAATGGAATTCGTTGAAATCTTTGACACAAATTTAGTTTATCAAATTTGTTACGTTCCGGAACGTAGAAGCATAACCATATTTTCATCATAATAAAAATTTCCAACAACATGCGTGCTAAGGTGAAACATACTACACATTATTTTTTTAGCTCCTTCAATAGTTTTTAAAATAGTATGCCGTCGTTCCGATGACCCATACGAGACACCTTCATCAGGGCAATGACATAAATTAATTATCAACTAAAAGTTGTCATATACCAACAGGGGCGGTAAAACAAACACAAAATGCGTGGTGGTGAAAAAAAACGCAGTGCGCATCAATGGTCGTGTGAACACCTTGCTCAATGGTGCAAAAGCAACCGATAAGTTATCGCCATTAAAACGTCCGTTTTAACGTTTATCGTGTTGGTGTGAGAATGTATGTTCCACGACTCCAGGAAACCTCGCTTGTGAAAATCAAACACTTTAGCAGCAGAAAAGTTAATGGTGTAATTGTGGACTGTAAAACTGAATTACAAAGGGTACACGAGGCCCTGCGGTTAAACGGCTACCCGAACTGGATTATCAGTGACCGAAAAACCAACGTTGCACGGAAAAAGATTCAGTCCAAAGAGCGTGCATTTGTCACTTTGCCATACATTCCTAAGTTAACGGATGTAATCCGTCGCATGTTGACCGATTTGGGGCTCTAGGTAGGGATTAAACCAGTCCACCCTACGTCAGATGCTGTCGCAGCGCAAAGGCGTGGTGTACGCAATATCCTGTGGAGAGTGCAAGGGGCGTGGTGTACGCAATATCCTGTGGAGAGTGCAATGAGATTTAGCGGCGAGGTCTTTAAACACGCGCCGAATAGAACATAAAGGGGATGTGGCCTTAGTACAACATGCTACTGTGCATAATCACACCATTAACGTTTCTACTGCCAAGGTGTTAGCGAGGGAATCCGAATTTCACAAGCGAGGTTTCGTAAATTCGTGAAACATACATTTTCACACCAACATGATGAACGCTCAAACCGTCGTTCTAATGCCGATAAATTAACCGTCGCTTTTGCACCATTGAGTTATGTGTTATTACTCGACCATTGGTGCGTTATGTGTGTGTTTTACCACACTTATTGCTTTATAATAACTTTATGTTCTCAATTTATGTCATTACCCTGATGAAGGTGTCTCGTATGGGACATAGAAACGTTGGCATATAACAAAAAATTGTTGCCTATTGCAAACTGCAACGGAGTAAGCAATTGTTCATTGGACAAAACAAAGGAATATGTCCCAAAAGTTTCTCACTGCTCATTACAAAACTTTTAGTTACTAATGTGTTTCTGTTTGATCTTAATGTTTTTAAGTAGAGTGGAACATATTTACAGTACTTCACAGGTTTGTCTGTTTAAAAAGTTTACCAAGTTCAGTAAATAACTTGATTTGGTTAAAAATTTTATTGAGTTGATTTGGTTAAACTATTAAATGCTCAACACTTTCAATATTTTCATAACCACTGAATCATTATCAAACGATATTAAATTTAACATATATATATAATACTTTAAATGACTGCGACCTGCTGACTCAACGTGTTACAAATTTTCAACCAAGGGCAACGTACATCAACGTGTTTATTGTTCTTCAATACAAGTAAAATATCACTTTTTTGCCCAATTGAAATTCAAATCAATATTAAAAGAAAACATACACAATGCTGAAGCTTACCCCCATGTGTAAACAAACCCGAGTTTTATTTGTGTCGGTAAAAATAAACAAGGTAATATTTCGTCGTTATTGGCCGAGTTTATAAGTAAAACATAGCGTTATTAGATCAAAATGTTTTTTTTGTAATAGTTTGAAGAAATTACTAATGTAAAGGAGTCGAATATCCCATCGACAGGCGCCGAACTTAAACTACAGTAGATTTGAATGGTTTGGTGAACAACGTTAAATGTACATAGAATCAACGTTTTTATTGTTACTTGTGTCGTACATGTTTTTTTAAAACTGTTTGGAAACAAAGTCCATACAAAAAAAGCAATTTCAGCTAACCTTCACATAAGTAAAGTTAGCTTTTGTTGTGAGTCAACATGTGTCTTTTCAAAATTGAAATGTCACTGAAACTCTTTCCACAAACATCACATCGATGAGGTTTCTCTTTAGTGTGGGTCAACATGTGTCTTTTTAAACATCCCATACGAGCAAACCCTTTTTCACAAACATCACATCGATGAGGTTTCTCTTTGGTGTGAGTCAACATGTGTGTTTTCAAACTTCCACGTTGGGTAAATTTTTTATCACAAGTATCACATCGATATGGTCTCTCTTTAGTGTGAATCAACATGTAGGTTTTTAATTTTCCACTTTTGGTAAATCTTTTATCACAAACATTACATCGATGAGGTTTCTCTTTAGTGTGAGTCAACATGTGTGATTTTAACACTCCCATCTGAGAAAACCCCTTTTCACAAATATCACATCGATATGGTCTCTCTTTAGTGTGAATCAACATGTGTCTTTTCAAAGTTCCACTGTGGGTAAAAGTTTTTTTTACAAACATCACATAGCTTAAATTTCTTAATGTTGTGTTTCAGCAGATGTCGTTTTACTTTTCCACCTTTCAAAAACTTTTGATCACAAATATCAGCTTGATCCACGCCGAAATCTGTTGATGTCATCTCCCTTCAAATCAGTTATTCAGGTTTTATAAATAAAAAATGTTTATCCTGTTTCACGACTTATGTGTTATTAGCTGAAACAAGATAGATATTTTTGTTCATCTGACAAATGTAAACAAGTCATCCGACGTTTCAACGTCATACACGCGCTGTCTACATCAGGGTAATGTCAGCTACCCAACACAGTCGCTGTTATAACACCCCGGAAGTGAACATGAGGAAGACACTGGCCCGAAAACTAAGATAAAAACGTGGGTCAAAATCGTAGATTAACATAAAAACGGATGTTTCAAAGTCAATTAGCTCGCTTGGAACTGGTGAACAAAGGTCGCTTGGAACTGGTGAACAAAGGTTTTTTTGTCTACGTTTTTGCGCCAACGTCTTTCTGGTGTTTACACTCGGGGTGCTAAAGAATAGATGTGTACCGAATATTCGGTTTGCCGAATTCGATCATTTTTGCGAAGATTCGGTTTCGGCCCAATAATTTGTTGCGATTCGGCCGAAACCGAATCTTTTACGAACACAAATTTAAAGCGTTAAACGTGTCTTTAAGGACGAAACACAACTATTTTGCACTGGCTGCCTGATAGATAAACATTTTTTCACGTCAAACGCGTAGCGTACGACTTCGCGTGACCTCATTAATGATTCGGTTGATTCGGCCGAATTTATTCGGCAAAACCGCCGAATATTCGGTTTCGGCCGAATCAAAATTTAGCCCATTCGGTACATCACTACTAAAGACTGCATTGGATAGCTGACATTATCTTGGTGAAGCCGGATGTTCAAAGAAATGTGTTTGCAATATGCCTGGTGCTGGTAGCAACACTATATTCACTGAAATAAGTTGTTGGGATATACACAATTGTTTTACACATTTTTAGCTCTTCCAGCAGTTTTTATTGTAATATGCCGACAATTTGCCAGAAGACTTGGTAAGTAACAAATTTTCTACGAAGTGGAAACAAATTTGTTTCAAAAATTATTTTCACAAAATTTCCCATTTTTGAGCTCTTTATCGACATCGAGCGAAAGCAAAATTTTCTGAGCAAAAATTCGTTTCGAGTTTAGGGAAACAAATTTTTGTTTGGCAGATTTTTTTGGCAAATTTGTTTCGAAAATTTGCTTCGAAAACGAATTTACACAGCAGCCCATCCATGTACGTACAGTTGATGTCCCACCACGCATTAAACCAAAGCCTTTGTATACCAAAGTGCCGGACAGATCACTGAACGAGCGCCTAAAGCAGTGGTTCTCAAACTGTGGTACGCGTACCACTAGTGGTACGCACTTTTCAAGTGGTACGCGAGTACTTTCTGCGATACCTAATTTAATTCCAATCTAAAATTGCAACTAAACTGACCCAATCGATCAGCCCTGGTTTGGGCCAAAGTTGTGTTTTGGACATTCTTTTAAACTGCTAAATAAGCGAGCCAGGTTTAGAAAATGGGCCTATTTCTTGGTCTATCCATTCAAACAGGGTTTAGGACTTTAGGTGGTACGAAGCCATACAAAAAGTTGTCAGGTGGTACGCGACCCGGAAAAGTTTGAGTAGCAAAATCGGCATTAGCAAAACATGCTACTGTCCATAATCACACCGCTAACTTTCCTGCTGCCAAGGTGTGAGCGAGGGAAACCGTTTTTCACAAGTGAGGTTTCCTGGAGTCGTGGAACATAAACTTTCGCACCAACACGATGAACGTTATAACGGACGATCTAGTGCCGATAACTTATCGGTGGCTTTTACACCGTTGAGCTATGTGTTATCACTCGACCATCACTGCTTTTAAAAATTTGTTGATACATTATGCCTGGGAGCAACAATTGATTACTACTACACATTACTTTCCCCGATGTAATTAAGCCCGAAGTATGAAGCAAGGGACCTCAAGGGCACAAGCGTTGCACTCAGACCTACAAAACGATTGTTTGCTTTATTTTTCCTGCCTTTTTTGGCGCTTAACAGATTTCGGTCGCTTAAAACGCGCAAAAATAAGCGAGAGTTCGCAGGCCGTGCTTTTTCTGCGTCAAGTAGCTTGAACCTGTGGTTCATGGTTCGATGGCAAAAGTAAATGATGATGCTCTATTTTCCTTAAATGTAATTATTTGTGACACTGTTATGGTTAAATTACATGTTGTGTTTGACAATTAGGTAAACTGCGTGTAATCGGCCAGTGTTCCAGCATGTTACTCAGCACTGGGGACTATTTGCTATAGAAGCATGAATGTATGATAAACATTCCACCAATCTGATCATTAACATCCAGTATAATTTTGTATGATTACCAACATACAAAATCATGTTTACTAACAAAATATTATTTATTTAATTTAGATTAATGTAAAGCTATTTTGGTTTAAAATTATATAACAATACAGATTTGATGATGTATAGCCATAAACGGTTATGTGAGCTAAAAATGACGTCGAGCATTTCATTTAGAAAACTAAGGTGCTCGCCGACAATCGCAGTGCAAAATAAAGGGGTAACAAGGTAAGGATAGACCACCAAGCATAGTGTCAATGCGTTTTGTCGATCAGATATTAATTTAATCAAACTTATATTGTTGCGAAAACGAACATGAGGAAAAAATTTTAGCATCATGTTTAAACAGTTTTTTTTTATTGCACACACTTATATCTTTCAGTCCTTAATTATACAAACCCAAGCAGTTACTAGTGATAACCATTTGTAAAAGGTTATGTTGTTCAATATTTATGTACGTGTCTGACTACGTTACAGTACTATAGTCCAGACCATTACTAATTTCACATAATAATTTTATTATTTTAATGTTTTTTTACGAGCTTGGGCAGGTACCATCAAAACCAACAAAAACGCTCAGAATTGAACAGAAAGTAGTCAACACCTCATACCGATTCTTTAAATTGCCATAAACCGAAGGCGTATGAAGCGACAAGAACTTACTTCATTGAAGACTATGTCCTAAAAGCTTCTCACTGTTCATCCCAGAATTTTCTTTTACCCAATGTCAAACTAGAGTTAATTGGTTTAAACTGTTAAACACTCAACGCCTATAATATTTTAATAATTACTTAATCATGTCATGTAAGCGTATATGTCATATAAGAGTATATATATATATATAATTTTAAAGATTGCGGCCTGCTGATCCAACGTGTTACAAATTTTGAAAGTAATGTACATTATGTACAACGTGTTTATTGTTGTTCAATCCCAGTAAAAAGTCATTTTGAAATACCACCACTGAAAATACAAAACAGCACCAAACGAGAATTTTTTTTGTAATATTGTAAAGGCATTCCTAATTTAAAGCGATCGAATATTCCATTGACAGCTGCCAAATTTCCCACATAATTTATGCAAGATTTGAATGGTTTGGTGAACAACGTTAACTGTACATAGGGTCACCTTTATTATTGTTGCTCTGTGAGATACATGTTTCTTCAAACTGTTAGGAAACAAAATCCGTACAAACAGGCAATGTTATAGCCCAAGTAAACATTTTAATGAACATCACACCGGTAAAGTTACATTTTCTGGTGAGTCAACATGTGTCTTTTCAAATTTCCAGAGTGGGTAAATGTTTTGTAACAAACATCGCATCGATGAGGTTTCTTTTTAGTGTGAATCAACATGTGTGTTTTCAAATTTCCACGTTGAGTGATTTTTTTACCACAAGTATCACATCGATATGGTCTCTCATTAGTGTGAATCAACATGTGTTGTTTCAAATCTCCACTACGAGCAAACCCTTTTCCACAAACATCACATCGATAAGGTTTCTCTTTAGTGTGGGTCAACATGTGTGTTTTCAAATTTGAATTATTCCTGAATCTCTTTTCACAAACATCACATCGATAAGGTTTTTCGTTAGTGTGAGTCAACAAGTGTCTTTTCAAATTTCCACTCTGTGTAAATCGTGTATCACAAAGATCACATCGATAAGGCTTCTCATCTATGTGAACCAACATGTGTTTTTTCAAAACATCTTTACGAGCAAACCTTTTTTCACAAACGTCACATCGATGAGGTTTCTTATTGGTGTGTGTCACCATGTGTTGTTTCAATATTGCAAGCCGACCAAATGTCTTTCTACAAACAGTACACTGATAAGGTTTTTCTTTGGTGTGAGTCAACATGTGTCTTTTTAAAATCGAACTCTGGGCAAAAATTTTTTCACAAACATCACATCGCTGAAGTTTCTCAATGCTGTTGATCAGCATATGTCGTTTTCTATTTCCACCTTCCAAAAATCTTTGATCACAAATATCAGCTTGATCCACGCCCAAATCCGTTAATGACATATTTCTTCAAATTAGTTATTCAGGTAATATAAACAAAAAAATGGATAAGCTGTTTTACGATATATATGTTATGATCTGAAACAAGATAGGCTTTGCTTTCCTGTAAAAAAATGTAAACAAGTGATTTGACGTTTTGACGCCTTATACTGGGCGTCTACTTTAGGGTAATGTCGGCTAGCCAACCAGTGGTTTTTCAAGAGAGTGAACACGAAAAAGACACTGGCGCGAAAACGACGATAATACGTTGATAAAAACCGTAGTTAAGTGCTGCAAATGCGACTGATAGCTAATCGGCATTGGAACATCAGTTTTTATGTTAATTTTGAACTGTAGGTACCTTGTAATACTAGTTGGTTTGTGATGCACGCTTAACAAAAGTGTACCTTCCAAGGGTTTTGAAATTTCTGTATCCAGGAATAAAATATTCTTGGGCAATGACATAGATTGAGAACACAAAGTTGTCATATAGCAAAAAGAGGTTGAAACACACACAAACGCGGTGGTTAAAAAGCACAGTGCACCAATGGTCGAGTGATAACACATAGCTCAATGGTGCAAAAGCGACCGATAAGTTATCGGCATTAGACCGTCCGTTGTTGGTGTGAGAATGTATGTTCCAGGACTCCAGGAAACCTCGATTGCGATAATCAGTTTCCCTCGCTAACACCTTGGCAGCAGAAAGTTTGATGGTGTAGTTATGGATAGTAAAATGGAATTACGAAGGGCACCCTGCGGTTAAACGGCCACCCGAACTGAATTATGATTAACCGAAAAACCAAAGTTGCACGGAAAAAGATTTAGTCCAAACAGCGTTCTTTTGTCACTTGGCCATACATTCTTAAGTTAACGGATGTAATGCGTCGCCTACATTTTTATGAATACATTTCAAATTGCCGATTACCTCCAGACTGGGAGTAGGTGAGAATATGTTGCAACATATTTTTGCCAAATATATTCAAATTCAATTCGATTTGGCAGTGAATGTGACCTGATTAGACAAGTTTTTGTTTATGTTGCGAAACAATGACACATAAAGCTTAGATTGTGACGTTACATACATGCAATTGTGTTACAAAGATGGCAAGATTAGCTTTGTTCTCAACACATGACAGGTGAGGCAAACATATCAGTAAATTTGGGGAAATTTACATAACGGAGATTTAAATCATTCAAGCTAATGTGGCAAAACAAAACTCGTTGGTTTACATTTTTACCGATAAGTTAGCAATGAATAAACCCAAATGCTCCTTTTTGTTCGATACCTTCTAAGTTCTAACAGCAACTACAGATACCCGAATCGGTACATTCGAATTGTTTGTTTTTGACAACAAATAAACAATTCGTGAACACAAATAACTAAACTGTTAATTCGAATTGATACATTTTAAAAGGTACATAAGTATTCATGAATACGAATACACACTTGGAGTTTATTCGAAATACACGTTGTGTTTTTTTGGTCAACTATTCGACAATACAAATACTTGACATGCTTTATTCGAATTGCTGCCACTTAAACATTACGAAACAATTCGTGAATACAAATACTTGACTGGCACTATTCGAATACAACTCGAATTGATACATTTTAAAAAGTGCGTAAGTATTCATGAATACGAATACATGCTTGGATTTATGCGAATAGTATTCGAATTACATGTCAAACAAACACTTGACTTGTTTTATTCAAATATCATTCGAATTGCTGTTACTCAAAAATTACTAAAGTATTCCTGCATTCGAATAGGGCCATGCAGGTATTCGTAAAGTATTCGAATACAGGACGCGTGTATTCGACCTCATGTCTGGTGGATAGTGCAATGAGATTTACTTTGGCGAGACGGGAAGGTCTTTGAATACGCGCCGAAAAGAACATGAAAGGGATGTGACCATGAAAGATGCACACAAATCGGCACTAGCCTTACATGCTAGTGTCCATAATCACACCATTAACTTTTCTGCTGCTAAGGTGTTAGCGAGGGAAACCGACTTCCACAAGCGAGGTTTGCTAGAGTCGCGGAACAAACGTTTTCACACCAACACGATGAACGTTAAACCGTACGTTCTAATGCCGATAACTTATCGGTCGCTTTCGCACCATTAAGCTATGTGTTATCACTCGACCATTGGTGTACTGTGCTTTTAAACCACCGCGTTTGTGTGTGTTTCAACCCCCTTGTTGCTATATGGCAACTTTGTGTTCTCAATCTATGTCATTACCGTGATGAAGGGCTGTCTCGTATGAGACATCGAAACGTCGGCATATTACAATCAAAACTGCTGGAAGAGCTGAAAATTTGTTGATATTCCTGGCAGCAACAGTTTATTCACACTACACATTACTTTCCCCGATGTAACAAAGACCGAAGTATGACGCATTAGGTTAACATAACATGTAAAACAACTTTTTCATATTCAATCCCAACACTCAAATTTCACTATATTTAAACAATTTTGCAAACCTTAACCGTTAAGGCTTAACATACAGTTTCTTGGGGGCATTATAATGCTTTCTAAACAATGCACCGGCTTGCAAACAGTATAAACATTAATGCAATCAACAATCTGCAAATCAAAATATATACATCTGCTGGCACCATCTTGGTTTGGAATAATACAGTCAGCTGTGCAACAATTTTTGTGTCCGATTACAAGCGTCATTCATATTGGTATGAAATTGGTCAAACTAACTCCAAGACAGATTTTCATTAGCGCTGGCAACGTTGCCAAGGTTTGTCAAGTGCTCAATATTTATCTGCTTTTGTAATGCGGGAACACATGCAACTTTCATCTGAAGCAATATATCTCGCTGTAGTCAATGTAACGAACGAGTAAATACTTTTCTAGTTGGCAATTTGTTACTTATTACTTGCTTTGCGCTAGCATAGACACGCGAAACAAACAGATGTGTAAGTAAGTCAAAGCTGTATTAAAGCATATTGCCTAAACTGCAACTGAGTAAGCATTCTTTGATACAAATGGTGCATAATGTTTTGGTAAAACATTTGAGTTGTCTGAGACATCTAAATATTAGCAAGTATAGATAAGATGTTAATTTATTTGTGAGCTCTTTTGTACCAATGTTGTTGAATCCGCAATTTGCCTGAGTCAGTGTTTCAAAACAAGTAATTTTAAGCAATAGTACTGATCAGACATGGGGTCGAATACACGCGTTCTGTATTCGAATACTTTACGAATACCTGCATGACTGTATTCGAATTCATGAATACAATTTTTGAGTGACAGCAATTCGAATGGTATTCGAATAAAACGAATCAAGTATTTGTATTCATGAATTGTTGACCAAACTACAACGACAAGTAATTCGAATACTATTCAAATAAACCAAGGCATGTATTCACATTCATGAATTCTAAGCACTTTTTAAAGTTCGGCAATTCGAATTGTATTCGAATAATGCGAGTCAGGTATTCGTATTCACGAATTGTTTCGTAATGTTAAGGTGGCAGCAATTCGAATTGTATTCGAATAAAGCGTGTCAAGTATTAGTATTCATGAATAGTTGACCAAAAAACAACAACGTGTAATTCAAATACTATTCGAATAAACCCCAAGCGTGTATTCGTATTCATGAATACTTCGTACTTTTTGAGACGTAGCAATTCGAATTGTATTCGAATTAATAGTTCTAGTTATTTGTATTCACGAATTGTTCAGTTGTTGTAAGAAGCAAACAATTCGAATAACATTCAATTTGTTGCGGAAAATAAAAGAAATAAGTTGCGGAAAACAAAAGAAATGCCCCGAAACTTAAAAGGTATTCGATCAAAAAGTAACAAGGGTTTATGAATTGCAATTTCATTGGTAAAAATGTAAACCAACGAGCTTTTTTGCCACATTAGCTTGACTGATTTAAGTCTCCGTTATAAAAATTTCACCAAATTTACATGAAATGTTTGCTTCATGAACACGCTACACCTGTCATGTGCTGAGAACAACCCAATGTTGCAAGCTTTGTAACACAATTCCATTGATGTAACGTCACAATTAACTTCTATATGTCATTGTTTCGTAACATAAACAAAAACTTGTCAAATCAGGTCACATTCACTGCCAATTTGAATTGTATTCGAATCTATTTGGCAAAAATGTAGCAAAATATTCTCGACTACTTCTAGTCTGGAGGTAATCGACAATTCGAATTGTATTCGTAAAAATGTAGTCATATATTCGATTTTACGTATCTTACGTTGCCAAAGGAAAAATGTAGTCATGTATTCGATTTTGCGAATTGTTACTTAGCCACAGGCTGACAACAATTCGAATGGTAGTCGTACAAATGTAGTCATGTATTCGATTTTACGAATTGTTACCTTGCCGAAGGCCGACAACAATTCGAATTGTATTCGTAAAAAATATCGTGTATTCTAATTTGCCAATCCTTAGGTTGGCAAAAACCTACAACAATTCGAATTGTATTCGAATAAATTTACTCAAGTTTTTGTATTCATGAATTGTTGGTTCAAAAGTTAACTTCAACTATTCGAATTGTATTCATGGACTATCGAACGAAAGCCAAAATCATTCGAATACAGCACGAAGGTGCCAATACGAATGACGAATACGAATGGCCCCATGTCTGGTACTGATGGAGAAGTTTTTCGGTCACTCTTCTGTGTAAACTCACTCTGATAAATTTCTTCACTTAAACTCTGAAACAATAAATTAAAAATAAGTTGACGTTTTTTTTTTCTTAACAAATATTAACCACCTGGTCCTTTGTAAAATATAGTATTCCAAAAACTAGTCCCAAAACAGCCGTGATTACAAAAACACACATCAAGATAATATTCACATGCCACACGTTTTGATTTTTCAAAGATTCTTCTGATTGTTTGTCACTTGATTGGGTAACAATTTCTGCCAAATAAACGTAATTTCAACCTTCAACCAGACTGCACGATCTATAGTAAAACAGGAAACAAACAGAAAGTTTGATTCGATGTGGGTACTTTTTGACAATTTAGCCTAAGTGATGCAGCGCATCAATATCAGGCTAATGTGTAAAACAAAAAGTTTAAATATTTTGTTCAAGGAAAACATCTCACCAAAAGCTTGCACAGTGCCAACTTTGGAGCTCATTGTGTCATATTCTTCTAAACATTAGTTCACAATGTTGCGTTCTTCTTTGTTTTTCTAGTTGGTTAATTACAAAAAACATTATTTAAAATTTACTGTTTTGACCATACATCTTCAGAAACACACGATAATTCACACTTAGATCCGACTAGTTTAAAAACACGCTTTTCCAATTTTACTTTGTTCTGTTTAAAGTTAAGAAGAACTTTAAATACAAAGTTTTCTACTGAATTAGCTAATCTGTTGAAAAATAACGGACCACGATGTTTCATAATGAGTATGCTAATAAACTAAATAAATCCTTTTTGTTGTCCCAATCAGCTGTTTTCATCTGCTCACTGTTTTTTTTTTTTTTTTTTTTTCTTACATTTTTACATCTTTTTTTATTTTTTTACTTTCGCGGCACATGGTTTGCGAATCACTGCTTTACAGTGTGAATCAACATGTGTCTTTTCAAATTTCCATGCCGGGTAAATGTTTTATCACAAACATCGCATCGATGTGGCTTGTTTTTAATGTGAATCAACATGTGTCTTTTCAAATTTCCATACCGGGTAAATGTTTTATCACAAACATCGCATCGATGTGGCTTCTCTTTAGTATGAGTTAACATGTGTCTTTTCAAATTTGAACTATGATTGAATCTTTTTTCACAAACATCACATCGATGAGGTTTCTCTTTAGTGTGGATTAGCATGTGTGTTTTCAAATTAGAAATGTCATTAAATCTCTTGTCACAAATAACACACCGATGTGGCTTCCTTTTAGTATGAGTTAACATGTGTCTTTTCAAATTTGAACTATGATTGAATCTTTTTTCACAAACATCACATCGATGAGGTTTCTCTTTAGTGTGGATTAGCATGTGTGTTTTCAAATTAGAAATGTCATTAAATCTCTTGTCACAAATAACACACCGATGTGGCTTCCTTTTAGTATGAGTTAACATGTGTCTTTTCAAATTTGAACTATGACTGAATCTTTTTTCACAAACATCACATCGATGAGGTTTTTCTTCAGTGTGAATCAACATGTGTGTTTTCAAAACACTACTAGCAGTGAAACCTATTTCAGAAACATCACACCGAGGTGTTTTCTCTTTAGTATGGGTCAACATATGTGTTTTCAAATCTCCACCACAAGCAAACCTTTTTTTACAAACATCACATCGATGTGGTTTCTCTTCAGTGTGAGTCAACATATGTCTTTTTAAATTTCGGCTTTGAAAAAAAGTTTTTTCACAAACATTACATCGATGCGGTATTTCCCCAGTGTGAGTTAACATATGTCTTTTCAAATTACCACTGTGGACAAAAGTTTTTTCACAAACATCACATCGATAAAGTTTTTCAATGCTGGGTTTCAGCTTATGTCGTTTTACATTTTCACGTTCAATAAACCTCTGATCAAAAACATCATTTTGCTCGAAGTTAAAATCCTGAGATTCCATCTCGTCAAATTAGTTGTCCAGGTATTATAACAAAATGTTTTATTTGAATCATGAGTATTATGTTATGACCTGAAGCAAGATGTTAGTAATTTTACTATTGTTGTAGATGCTTTAAGTACTGTTCCTAAGTTTAAAACAAAGGAATATTATGTTTAAAATTGTTTGATATAAATTTAATTGAACAAACTTACTACGTACCGGAACGTAGAAGCAAACCTATATTCACGTCATACTACAAATTTCCAACAACATGTGTGCTAAAGTAAAATATACTGCACAATACTACTCTGGTGTAATGAGATTCGAATAAACACAACAAACATTATTGCGATTAACTATGTTCAAAGCATAATTCTCAAGTGAAGTTATAAGCTAACCTGTATCAACTTGCTTCGCAATGTGGCAGTCAGCAGTGCAACAATTTCCTTTTCCAGCGTGTCCGATTACACTCATTTATACTGGGCCGAAACTGTGCCAAACCAACCGAGGCAAAATCCAAATGGTTTGATTAGAACTCAATAATACGCCAGTCTCAACTATTCACTAAATGAAGTTTGCAATTTTTAATCAGCCAAAACTAAAGAAAGCTTGCAACGTTGTTGAGATGGTGGGTCACCGACGTTAACAAAACGTGATCTTGACAAAATAAGCCACTGTCACATCCACAACAAATTTAGTAAACGTTCAGGCTGAAAGCGTTTTTATGTTAACACCTGCCGAAAAACCTTCATCCGTGTGTAGACCAAAGTTTTCAAAATACTGCGAAGTCTAAACGTTAACATAAAATAAATTATGTTGCATCCCAATATACAATCAAAAGTTTGGTTGACTATTCTGCTCAGGCAAAACAAACTCGTTGGCACATAACAACGTTCACAGAACCAAACATAAGCTTTTTAAACATGCCAAACGCTCATGCGATTAACTATAGTCTAATTCTCGACTGGTCTGTTGAGCTAACCGACTTCAACTGACTTCGCAATGCGGCAGTCAGCTGTGCAACAATTTCCTTTTCCAGCGTGTACGATTACAAGCGTCATTTATAAAATCACTAAACGGACACAGTCCACTGGCGCTGGTAAAATCAAAATGCTTTCTCATGTGCTTTACTAACAACTTATACGTGTATTAATTTATGCGCGATATTCGTGTGACTTTAACCTGAAGCAAATTTTTTCGTTGTAGCCAATGTGACAAACAAGCAAATACAATTCGAACACACGTGTCAAAGTCACTCACACCATAAGCGGTCGACGTTGCAGGTTAGTGCTTATTGGTTTATTACCGAGTTTGGCTTTCGGCTTTAGAAAGCAACAGTCTACATTTGTTAAGTCCTAAAAACGCAAGAAGACTGGAAATTATTTACAAGAGTTCGATATTGCCAGACAGTTTATTCTGCTAATGTTCATAATATTCGCAATACGAAACTTATTTCTTTACCAATCAATCCAAAAAGCCCTCAAATCACGTAAATTAAAGCTTGTATATAGTGTATGATGGCCAATATGTCTTAGTATTTTTCATTAAAACACCAATGTTTAATTTTTGTAAATCATTTAACCAACAACAAAGCACAATTAATCAACATTTATTAAATGAAATATATTGGCAATTCATTAAATAATTATAATTATGCGTACAGCAGGGGTCTCCAACTCAAAACCTGTCCTGAGTCACTTTTCAAATAAACAAGGAGCCGCGGGTCACAGCATTAACGTACTTATTACCTAAGTAAAATAGCACCCAAAATAACAACGCAACTTCGTTGTATTTAATGAAATATAAACTGGAACAATACACAAAATGAAAAGCAAATTCATTTGGTTGCCCTGGATGTTTGACGATGTTTTGCAGCGACGAGAGAGTCAATGTTGGGTCTTATTTTTCGTTGATTCGCTATTCTTAAAACGGCATGCAAATGTTCATCTGTCAATCGTGTGCGGAGGGCTGATTTATTTATTTTCATTGTGGAAAAAAAAACTGCTCGCAAACATACGTGCTGCCAAACATCGCAAGAATACGGCGTGAGTGCGAGAGTAACTTCGGAAATCTTTCTTCTGGCACGTACTTTTAAAAATCGGGAAAATTCACTTCAGAGTACTTTTCTTTTAACAAGGTGTCTCACTGCAGATATACCAACTCCATCTGAAATTCGTCTGAACATTCACAGACATTGGAGTAGAAAAGAGCGTGAATTCTTTTTCCAACGCCAAAAAGTCTTGAAATCGACGGTCAAATTCCCCATGCAGTGTCATGTTTTTATCTGCATATTGCTTCATGGCGCTATTCTAAACGTTATTAAGAGATGGCAGAGTTGGAAAATGGACGAAGTTCCCGACCTTTAACTGATATGCCCAAAACAACAATTTGCACTTAAACGATTTTATGGCATCAAACATGATTGTGACCACCTTTGAACGACCTTGTAAAATGTATTCAAGTTGTTCAAATGTGATGTTAAATCACATAGAAATGCTAGGTCTGAAATAAATTTTGGTTCAGCTAGCTCCGGTATGTCAGCTTCTTTCAAAGCCATGAACAGACCAATCTCATCCCTCAAGGCGAAAAAAAACGTTTCAGCACATTTCCGCGACTGAGCCAGCGTACATCTGTAGGGTAAAGTATTTCACCATACTCACTTTCCATGGTTTCTAGGAATGATTTGAACTGCCTATGATTAAGGCCCCGTGATCGGATAAAATTCACAGTTTTCACAACTAACCCCATAACATCGTGCATTTCTAACGCTTTACCACACAGGGCCTCTTGATGAATGATGTGTGAATCGACACACCCTTTCCAGTATCTTGTTTCGGAGAAGCCCAACCAAACCTATTCTTTCAGATCGCATGGCAGGTGCCCCGTCTGTGACAACTGATACGAGCTTTTGCCAATCCAAATTGGCGCGTTCAGACACCTTTCCAATTCACGAAATAAATCCGGGCCAGGAGTTGTGTCTTTTATTGCAATTCAATCTAATAATTCTTCTGCAATAATTGAATTCCTATCAACTCCGCGAATAAACACAGCACACATAGCATTATTTGTTATGTCTGTACTCTCGTCCAGTGCCAGCGAAAAACCTTCAAAGTTTTTTTTTCCAACTGAAATGAGTTGTTGGTACGAATCATCTGCCAATTCTGTTACGCGCCGGGCAACGGTGTTAACTGAAAAACTGATGTCTTCAAAACGCTTAGACTTTTCCGGACATAGTATTTCACAGGCTTTTAACATACACTGTTTGATAAAATCTCCTTCTACGTAAGGACGTGAAGATTGTGCAATCATTTCACTTATGGCGAAACTTGCTTTTACAGAGGCTTCACTTGCTTTGGTAATATCCGGGAAAAATTTTCTCTGCCTATTTAATAAACCTTAATTCTTCTCGCATTTTCCGGTGTATGCATAATATTTTTCTCTGTATAATGATTCGTAATGTCGTCGGATGTTGTATTCTTTTCGAACAGCAGTAATCGCACAACATATCAGACACTGAACCTTGCCATTGCAGTCACAAACAAAATGCATCTCTTTCCACTTTTCTTGAAAAATTCAGTTCTCTGAGCTTTTTCGTTTTTGAGACATTGCGTCTGGGTAAGGATGCGATAATTTTCTATTATGTTTGTACCGTAAATCCGTAAAAGCAAAACTATATAACTAAATATTGCAGCAAAGCTAGAACACGTGAGCGCTCTATAAACTGAACGGTTTCTAAGAGTTGCGCTTTGATTATAATCAGACATTATTCACCTATTTCATCATAATGAGGCATTGTGTAATAATGCGAATCAATGAACCGGTAATTTTTATTGTGAATTGACAGCGTGGTTGATTGTTTCATGAATTTTAGGCGAGTAAAACACACAAAAAGTGTTTATATATTAATATTTGTGTTTGAAACTGCAAAGTTCAAATAACCTCGCGGGCCATGGCATGCGGGTCGCGTGTTGGAGACCCCTGGCGCACAGGAATTGAAAGTCAGATTATCGTTACAAAATTCTGTGGCTCATTTGTCCGTTGCAGTATTGTAAACTGTACGTAGATTCCAATGAGATTTAACAGAAGAACAATATAATCCAAAACCCAGTGTATAAAATCCTAGGCCAAACAGAATCAACCGTTGTATACAATATTTTTATGGAATATATATTTCACCAAAAAGTTTTGGCATCTTCAGTTTCTGTAAGCGAATACAACACTGTTATGAAAGCGATGGAATAGTAAAACAATAAAATACAAGCTGCCAGTATCACATGCAATTGGTGACGAAACTTTCCAGAGTAAACCCCGAACCGTTTACTATCAGACTGTCAAGTCTGCTGCAGGTGTATCACGTGAAAACTGCTACTGTAGGTTGATTTCAGTTCCAACTAGACATTATTTTTCAAGAACAATATAACAAACGGATAAGGAATTTTTGACAGTGTGACATCTTTGAAGAATAGCATTTTAGTTTTCATATTACACAGGTCAATTTACAATCTTACAACATATTACTGTTGTTGATAAATGAAACCAGTTTCTGTTACGCTGCTAATAGGGTTTAGATTGTATTCTTTCATTATTACATGTTGTTGATAAATGTATTTTATTGCACACAAACATTAAATTGCCCTGGCAGTAAAACTTTTTTGTCACCAATCGCATGGTGATAGATTCATATTTCATAAAATAATAATTCCTTGTTGCTGTATAGACTGACATTTGCTGAAGCTGTATATGCAAGTTTTTTTGCGAATTTTACAGAATGATAGTTTGAACAGTTTGATTGGGCACATATTACTACACACTGAAGTGACTGTGGAAGAACACAGAGCGATTAATCTCGTGACATATTTTGCCTGCCATACAACCTAACATGTGAACGGGGTCCTGGCAAAACTACCTCAGCGTTTTTTACTGGCACGAAATTTGTTGTTGCATGAGGCATTACATTACAACATAACAATATTATGTTTGTAGCGATATACGATTGAAGCAACTCAAATGTAACGATAGATAATTAGAAGACGTTGGATAGTCTATGTGTATACCACAAAGAATAATAATGCATACAATAATATCCATATGAAACATAATCAAACTTCAGAAGTCATTAAAAATGTACAAATTAAGAGATTAATAATAAAATAGAGATTAATTGTATGTCTCGATTTTATTAGTGCAGATTTAACGAAATAATAAAGTGATACAACTTTAGACAGTGCATCGACTCAAATCAAATTTATCTATAAAATATCATAATTGTAGAATCTAAGTCTCTCTGAGAATGAGCATAATCAACTGGTGTCGTTTCGTTTAACATGGTTCCAGGCAATCCGTTCCAATCTACATTAAACAAAAACAATAAAAAAAAAACATTTTGTATTCCAATAACGTCAAATACAAGAAATAGATAATTTACTTGTAAAATCATTACAGTCATCCAAGTAAGGAAAATCTGGATTCTTCATTCCTCCAATACAAACAAATTCGCTTCGCCAATCGTTCAATCTACAAAAATTGCAAGTTAGCTTATATCCGACCCCCGATCGTATTATTTTGTTCACCAAATTCTTGATAACTAGGTAACATTAAGAAGTTAATTTTCTCTCTTCAATGGTTTACTGCAACGACATAAAGTAATGATCTAAAGGAAATTGATTAAATAATTGACAACATTTTAAGATATTGTTTGTGTGTGAAGAACATTCTTTGGTATTGGTGACGTAACATATTAGCATTGATTGGTAGAGCACACTTTTTAACAGTCACATAGCCAGATTTCAAATGAGATTGTAGAAAGATCATCATATGGCGGCCCAGAATGATCGCCTAGCAGATTAAGTTTGAAAAAGCAAACATAGTCGACCCGCTGCGAAAAACGTTTGATGACAACTGTACTAGACCAACAGTTAAATGCACGACTGTGACTTTAACATTCTAACTACTGTTATGAATATCAGTCTTCCTTACTTAACTGCAGGACACATTGCGTAGACGTTCCCAGTTCTTCCATAAGCACGAAACTGAACAAAACCGGTCGGTAGAGGTTTTACGCTTGGTGGCAGCATCGAGTTTACCACTGAATTGTTTCCGATGGAAAATTGAACTGGTACTGAAAGTACGTCATCATCATAAAAACAATCCTGACCTGAAACAACAAATGGCACAAAGTGTTGCAACTTCCAAAGCATGAAGTTACTGTAATGAAATGTTAATTTGCTGTGGAAAAATCCCATATAGCAGACAGTTAAATAAAATCATTTACTTACAAAAGTTGTCAGTTTCGGAAGTAATTTGCAATATTTTGAAGGTAACTGCATTGATCTCTGTTTCAGGTATCAAGAAATCATATTTTCTACAAAGTAACATCGTTTTAAGAAAAGTCAAGTATTACGATTGTTAAAACACAATAACAGCACATTCAGCAGTGAGCATTAATCTACCTTGAAATCATTGTATAACCAAAAAGTGTGTTTGATACAGCTTCCCGAATTCTCAATCCAAAATAATAATATGTTGAATACGTACTGTTGTTCAACTGTATGGCAGGCTTTCCAGAATTCTGTGTGATAAAAAGAAAAAAGACTTGTTTTTAATTTACTGTCAGTGCTTCGTTTATTTTTGTGAGAACTAAAAGTAAAGTTATTTAACCCTTTGAAACATCAAAGGGTAAAATAGTTTGTACTGTTTTCTACTTTGCAGAGCGGAAAATGCAAAGTGATCATTGCTGAACTCGTACATTGCAAAATAATCATAATTGTTGTAATGATTACAAACTAAATGGATTACAATCTTGAAATAATATCAAAATAATTTTCGACATATAAAAATGTAGTGTATACTATTTATTGTTTCTGTACATGAAATAATAGATATAAAAAATTAAACCGAGATTTTTGACCAGTAGATTGCGATCCCCTTGTGTGCATTTTGGCATTTTACTGTTGGTCGCCTAGGCTTTTGATGAACAATAAAATATAAAAATCTTTCAGCAAATCAAAGGTATTTTCAATCCATTCAAAAATAAATTCGCTGTTGCGTGACGGTGCAAAAGATTATGTTACGTGTATTTTTTTTTAAGTGGGTCGTCAGTTATATTCGATTGCTAAAAATTTCCACCGGATAAAAAGGTAGAAAGTCACCTTTCTACGATAAAAGCAACGTACCTCAGTATTAATGACATAAAACAAAACATCACACAAGCTGGCATATGATGAACCATTTCTACACTGCGCTTCGTAATGTAAAAAGAAATTGCCGAGAGTGTGGTTTCCACTGTAAAGAACTTTTGAATCATTGTTTGGTCGATAACCACGAGCCTTAAAATTGAAGCATTCAGAAAAGAATTTTGACAGGAAAATTTGTTATCGACTTATATATTTACCCCCATATAGAAGTAGTCGAAGCAATGATCAAAGTTTCCCACAGAAAACAAGGCAAAGAATGGATGCGTTTTGCGACTTGATCGCATCATATTGCCAAGATTACATCTTAATTGTTCAAAAGTAATGCAAAACTAAAGAATCAACAAAACAAAGAATCACCATATCTTTTACCAACCTATAATCCACTCCGTAATGCAAATAGACACTTCGACAATTAGGTCTATACCCGTACGGAGGACAGTCACGACTTGTTCTGGTGTAAATCTGTATCAACAATTTTATAATTATAATTGTGCAAATAAATGACATTTCTATAACTTACCTCCATTCCATACCTGTCACCAAACAATTTACTGTCATTTAACCTTCTATTACTGGAACCATCATAATTGTAAAAGTAGTAATCAGTAATTAGGTTTGTGATTTCTGTGGATTTTGCTTCGAGTCGATCCAACGTCGAATTTACATCGGGATAAAAAGCTTAAAGTGCAAACAAACAGAACAAATATATTATTGATTGGTTTTCTGCAAAAGAATTCAACAGAAAACGTTACACCTCTGTATCTACTTAATTGGTACAGGTGACATTAAACAGTTCTGCCTTCGGCGGATGCATAATAATAATCCAATAAAGAGCAAAAAAATGCTTTACTATTTGCTGCTTGTAGTGGATAATGCTGATTGAAAATTTTATGCAAATTTCCTCCATATATTGGCATAAATCCATTTTCAGTTTGATACTGCAGAAAACTGTGCTCTCTGCTGTCTTCTAGTGGCGCTTTGTTTGGAACATGACGTAACATTATGTCTTTTCCCTAAATATTTATCATTTGTATGTTATCAACACAGTATCGTCACCACAAGATACTCGCCTCATACTCATAATAAACTCGACTTTTAAAATCCATTTTTGTGCAAGTATCAAATGTCCCGAATGTGTTTGTGTTCATCCAATTTTGGTAATCTGCAATGAAATGACACATGCCTTTTTTCGAAATTTGAGCAGAAACGTAGCTTACTCAAATCAGTTTTGTCTTTGTTTGAGGTCGTGAGAAACCACAAATCATTGTAAGTTTCTGTTATATTGAAATTGTCGTTAATAGTTGCTGCAAGAATCCATCCACCACCAGCAGATTTCATGTCACAGTAAGCCTAAGAAGAAAACAAATTTGAGTTCACAAACATTGCTGTTCAAGTCAGTTTTTGTAAAAAAAGCAATTTATTAATAAAAATGAGTAATTCATATGTCCGCACACCAATTCGCAAAATACCTCAAATGAAGCCTTTGACGATTGTATGAAGTAGATTCCATCTTTAAACCCAGCGTCTCTCAGTTGAACACATGAGCGGGCAGGATTGGGGAAAGTACCAAGCGATGATGTTGTTAATTTCTAAAGTAAATGACGCAAAACACAATTAGACTTTATGGAAAAGTCTTGACATAACAACATAACAAACATTACACACCTGATGTATTGTAAAGTTGAATATCCCCAAAAGTAAACCCAAAGCAGCCAGAATTACAACCGCACACACCAAGAGAATAATAACATGGATCAATCTCTGCATTTTTGACAATTTTTCTGGACATTTGTCACTCGATGGTAGCGTAACATTTTCTACATGATATACACAGAGCTTAAACGTACATGCAGCCTTGTCGCAGGCCTGAAATCTTTATTTGTTTAAATCACTTGTGTGGACACGAATAAACTCAGTTAGTTTGGTTGCATGATAGTTAATACAACTTACCATAATCTTGTACGATTTCAACTGGTCTCATTGCAGGGTTGCCTTCATACGCGTTTTCTGAAAAGCATGTAACGTGACACTCTTAATATTCGATGGGATATTTTTGCTTCAACGTAAGATTACGTACAAAAACCTATTGTGTTTTGTTGTTGTTGCTCAAAGGCAAAATTTTTAAAACACATGTTATGTTGCAAAATATTAAATTTGTTATGACACGAAATACAATCCATCCATGCTACGAGTTAAACCTCAATGTTAAAGGTTTGTAGTAACGATTCACACAATATGAAAATAAAATATATATTACAAGTTAAAAAAGAATTTTACCTCGTTTATTTGTACTAGTTGTAGCTTGTCGAGGATGCCTTCTTTTAAACTCAATTGTTTCATAAGTGCTAGCATCATCCCTCACATTAATACTATTCATCTTTGAGCCAAATCTCAAAACTGTTACAAGAAATCATGTTTACAAAATTTCAAACGTTTTTCATTTGACGACCAAAATGGTTGGTTTAGTTACATTTTTACACTCGATGGGAAAATATTGTTTGTCCTTATGATTGTTTTTTAAAGCACTTGCAATATACAGCCAAGTAAGCTGTCACACTTGACCACAAACGCCAGTATTAAAACCACTACAACTCAGGTTCAAAGCACTTCCAAATTTAATGTAAAATCCAAGAACTAAATAATACGAAGCAAACTTCAAAAGATATGATTTGTCCACACAATCAGTTACATCACGTTTTGCTATGCAACCGTGCAAAGATGCATTGACTCATCGCACAAGCACCGGACCAGCCAACAACATCTGCCAACTTCCGCATGTCGAAACAGAAAGTGACGCATGTTATGCGAAATTGTTTGAACAACTGCAAACATGACGCTGGTTCGAATTGTTTTTTCAGGAATAAGTTCCTTATCTTTTTTGTTCCTGTGTATAAATATGAACTCAACTGGCATTAAACTTAATATCTAAACCCCAATGGTGTTGAAAGTACACGCAAAAGTCAATCACACAAAAACCTTCTTAGTTGCTGTTCAACACGGCAAGCATAAAGAAGCCCTTAACGGGTTTTTGCAGTCCAACAAATATTTGAAAAAAGACAAAAGCAGGAAAGATACCATTTTGATAAATACTATTGCGCGCCGGTTCATTTCTTCGCTCAAACTTTTTATCACTAAGACCAATCTACACAAAGGTTAATATTGCAGGAATTAGTTTTAGTGAAAATAATCTCGGCCCGTTTGAACAAAGGTGACTTCAAAAGAAAGTTCAATTTGTGACTCATATCACGCTACCGTAGTTTTACGACAAAATCTATACCATGTAAACTTTGAAAATTACCAAGTGCTGAAAGAGTGAATCGAATAAGCTTAGTTATCTGACAAATACAATCACTGCAAGCTTCTTTTAAAGTTTAAATAGTTCAAGTTGAAGCTCATTTTTACCACTACAATTTGCTGCCAATGTTTGCATAAAGATATACATTTACTTTGCTCACTTGTTAAAACAACTGAAAACAATTATATGGTTTAGCAAATAAAAACGTCACTTTAAGTCAAAATTACACTTCACACTTTTTCTCTGCAATCGTTTGTATCCTTGCAAGCTTATTTCCTGTAGAAATTCCACAGAGGTCGACAACCTTGGCACGCGTCTCACTTAAGAAACGTGTGCTGATTATTCATGGCACGCCTAGTAAAAAAAGTTCATGCGCGTTGTATTTAAATTTAATTTAAAATATTTTACTGCTTGTGGTCAGTTTATACCATCCAACAGTTTCATACTAAATTTTGTAAAAAAATGAGTGATCATTTCGTGTTTACTTGTTACCTGTATAGAATATTATATCATTAACTTCTCCTCTCGCGATCTTCCAACCCATTTCTGTTTAAAGGACAATTGCGCCGTATGTGGCCAGGTTTGCCACACCCATAACACGTAATATTGCGGTTGTACGGAACTCTTCGGGGAGGTGGAACTTCAGAGAGACATTGTAGCTTTTACACAATCTCCTTCATTGTCTCCTGGGTGTGCACCGCTTCAAGTTTTTACAACCAATCGCCTATGGAAGGTTTGTTTTCCTGATTTACTCCGTGTACTGCATGGACCCTCTACCCATTCCACTTTGAAGCAAAGTTCAGAACCACGACGATATTTGTTGGCAGCCCCTACCATTTCCTCTGGCGTCAGATTTTGGCACACATTGAAAATGTAAAAAGCAAGATTTCTGTACTGTAGACCACTTAAGAAAGCAATGTATGCAGCACGGTCACGTATTTGCATGACACTTCCCGCAGTACTCTCATCATAGGCAAGACGAGCAATCTCTCCCAATTCACCCAAGTAAATTTCAATCGATTTTCCCACTTTTTGTTTTCTCTCCATATACCTGCACATGGTAGTGCTGCTCTCGATTTCGGGTGCAAGTCTTGTATTCGGGCGATTTCAAAAGTCCTCAAAATCTTGTTTTTGTTCTGTAGTAAGGTTCATTTTCTTTATGACCAAACCAATCTCGGGCACACCAAAAGATGTTAAAGACAGCGAACGCTGTTGCATGGGGATTTTAAGAAGGTCAGCAAAATTCTCAAAACTCATTAACCACGCTGCAAAATCATGTTTCCCATCAAATTGTACCGGTGTGTTTATACATTCCGAAGATATTTTCGCTGAACATGGCTCAGCTGGTTCAGGTTCTCGTTTCAAGTTTTTGCTTCATTTACCATCTCGTCACGACGTTCTGGGGTGTCAAGGGGAGTTCTATCCGAAATTGAAGTAGATGCAAGTGATTTTCCTCGAACTAAATCGATTTTTCTTTACTTTTATGCATCAAGGTACCACCACTGCAACGTTCCGCTGCCACCACTGCAACGTTCCGCTGCCACCACTGCAACGTTCCACCGTTTTTGTAGGTTACCAAATCAGTCTTATTTAAATAGAATCCAACGATTAAAAACGATAATTACGAATACAAAACACACACAACAATCTAACCACACCACGAGACAAACGGGCGACAACCTCCCGTAATCTCGATTCCAAAACTTTAACACATAAATCATAATCGTTACAATATATATGTAAAAATTTAGGCTGTGGAATTACTATGTAATGAAAATGTAATAAAACGTCATTGGTGCTTTACATTTTCCTGCCCGCAACCGATAATAGGACGGTGTTGCGTCAAACCTACATGGTTGATTACAACAAACCTTCATCGGTTTCCTACCTGTCTGTACAAAGACATTATGTAATTGGCCCTCAGGCCAGGTCAAATAGCTGACCATGCTGTGCGTGGACGAGAAATCTCTTTCGGTGACCGTACTTTCCCAAATTCTGCTAGAAACGTTGTATTTCAAAGGACTTATATTCATCTTGAACTGATACTGGTCATTCTGGCGATACCCCAGTACGAAGCTGACACGTGCTGCATACCAGGCAGATAACGGTGCTTGTGATTCAACTTTCGACGAGTTCACCACTGAGCCTACGCAACTCAATTTGTAAATCGCGGGTCCCCAATTTCTGTTATGGGTTCGAATCCCACCGCAGACGCCCGCCTACACTTTGCGAAAGTTTTTATTGATTTGCTTTTTTTTAGGTTTTGCATTTTTGGTTCAAGCTATCGTTAACATAAACTAATTGAACCAGCAAAGTATCTTTGGTTGGTAGACATGTGTTTAACTCGGTTATATTGTAGCTGCGGGTAGTTTTCATCATAATACAGTGCCAAAAAAGTAGCGGAAGCAAACGGTTTGAGAAAACTCAAAGTTCGAGTAATTTTTCAGTAATGCTTCGATGTTTCCTGTTGCACATGAATCAAATACAATATGTGATACAGGACTCGTGGCAAAAACGCAGCTCTAAATATTATTACAAACGTCCAGGCCTAAACGCATGTGAAATATTATCTGCATTTACTTGAAAAACAGGAAGGAACATGATGAAATAATTTACCCACTGATGCTATTGTTTTCGTATTTTGTGCTAAAACAAGGAATGACATTCACGTAGTTAAAATTTCAAGAATTGCGCAAATTTCGACTTAGTTTGCCAATTTCGACCTTGTGTGAAGCGTTTAACGTGAAAACAAAACAAAATTAACAAATTTTCACTTACTAAACAAATAGGTGTGAAAGTTGGCCACAATTTTTTTGACTTGTTTAGCATGCATGTAGGGTTTATTTTTTTCGAAAATGCCCTATGACTTTAAATGCATTTGGTTTCGCGTACAACCTGGCAGTAACTTTACAAGCGTTATGCATTTAATTTAAACTACGTTATAATTGGAATTTCAAAATTAAAAACAATCATAAAGGTAGGAATAACAAACTGTTTAATCCATTTGAAGCGAGAAATTTTTCAATCGGTATCGGTTTAACTAACTTATTTAAGTTTGATAAAATCATTTGTCGTTTTTTTTTTTTATATGTAGGAAAAACCTTACTAAACTTTTTTAGGGATTTACTTTCCCACTTGGTGGAATCAGGCGAGCCTACTGGAAACTGTGTCTGGAGAGATAAACTTTCTTATCGGATATTAAGTGTTCGCAAATTAACAACGACATTGCGTGAAATCAAATTAACAACAAATGCAGAATATATATAGAAGTTCCAACACAAACCAATGACCGTGAGTACTCATCTCCTCCTGCACGTTTTCCCGGATTCATTAGAGTAAGTTACACAAGCTTTCCGTACCTTATCTTTAACGTCTAAGTTAAAAAGTTAGTGGTTTCTCTAACCTCGTTTTTTAGCACTCCAGTCAAACACGAAATTGTGCTTCAATGACATGATGCAATTTTTACCACGTTCTATAAGCACATATGTGATTTCGCTTTAATGTTGTTTCATTTCCATGTTTGTGACACGTTTATTAATACACAAAAAAGGCGATGATGTAACAAACAGGCCTTTGACCCAAAGTTACATCTTTGGGATTTGGGACTGCTAATTTCCACAGCGGGAAACTAACGACCGCAACCTTGTTGATTTCTTATAAAAAGGCTGATAAATTTGTTCCATGCAAAAATATCTTGCTTGTTTAAATCCCAACTCATAATTTCAAGAATTAAAACATAGGTGTTTTTTTTGCAATCTTCATGATCACCTTTGTACATGTTTTTTTTAATCACAGTAAACACTTGGTCGAAGTGAGCTTTTTCTGAAACAATTTTAAACGAATAAAGTAAAACAGTAATCAGGGATCAATTGTTATGTAATAAAGACGTCTCTCTTGCTCAAGCAATATGGGTTGGTGTAATTATCTTGACGTTGATGTTGTGTGTTTGATTATACGGGGTTGTTGTGTAAGTTGGTGGGTATTTGAACGGTAAAAATGCGAAAAAAAAAGAACGTTGAAATGCGAAATATCGCGATGCAACATGCGTATTTTGGCATATTCTAAGAGCAGAAGTAATAATTACTTTTCAAGCATTTCGTTCATGGGTGACGTTACAAAAATGACGTCACCAGTTTGTTTTAATGACGTTGTTGTTCGGAGTTGTAAAAGACGATTGGTGGATTGTTGTGTGATTTTATGTCCTTGCGATCTTCAGCTGTTTGAAATTAAAATGAATTTACTTAAAAATTGGTTTAGTTGAAATGTGCGAAAAGATTAATTTGGGTAAAATGAAATCAACCTGATTTGTTAATAGGATGGACTCATATTTTAGCTGCTTGTAAAAAATGTCGTATCTGTCTTTGTTTGTTCTTTTTTTCTTTACTGCAACTTTGTTCTAAACAAATGTACTTACTTATGTTGACAACTGTACTTTCTTGTTCAAACTTCAGTGACAATTCGTTTCTGTGAATAAAATGTGTTAAGTTTTAATCACGTCGACAATATACACATGTAGACATACTAAGTCTTTTCGAATACATTAGGAAAACAAGTTATGTCCTACATCGCACATTTGTTTTTATTGTAACTAATTCGAGCATTTTGTTCTGGAACAAAAGATGCCGCTTACCTCCTTTTACGTTTCCCCAACGTCAGAATGGCAACCACGATGCCGATTATGACTACGACGCTCCCACAAGCTGCTGAGGCTATGATCACCTTGACCATATTACCTGTAGAAATTTATACAATTTGGTATCAAGCAAGTGTGATCTACAATATTCTACATAAGCCGCAACACTATAATATGTTAAAAACAATCCTGACAGATGATACTTTTACTCACGAAAATATGTTTCGCGAAACAAAACTCGCTAAATTTCATTAAACAATGCCAAGGGTTACGTTAAAGTGAATTTCTTGGAAAAATACAAGGTTTAAGGTAAGCATTTGCGTACCTTGTGATGTGCTGCTTGGTGAGAATAGTTGATCGGTTCCGGTTGGTGTGGAGGTGATTGCTGTAGGAGTCGATGTGGTTGTGATCGTCTGTGCAGTCAGTAAGTTGTGGTCGCAGTAATCTATGTAGTCGTATGTGCAGTCATGTAAGTAGTCGGTGTGGTCTGTGGGTCGGTGTGGATATGGTGGACTGTGTAGTCGGTGTGGATGTGATGGACTGTGTAGTTGGTGTGGTTGTGGTGGTCTGTGTGTCGGTGTGGATGTGGTGGTCTGTGTAGTCGGTGTGGATGTGGTGGTCTGTGTATCGGTGTGGTTGTGGTGGTCTATACTAGTCACTGTGTTTGTGGTCCTCGCTACAGAAATAGATCGAATATCCGCGCACATCAGTAAAACCAAGAGTAATTTACGAACCATTTTGTTTGTTGTTTAATCTGCGACACAAAACAATCGTGGCTGGTAATATAAATGTATGCTGCATAAAACATTGTTAAAAAGGGGAGGCCACCAAGCCCGAGATTAAACGATGTTAAATATGCAACGAGGATTATCTTATTATTAAAAAAATCCACAGGACTAATATTTAAAAAAAATACCAATTGTATAAAAGTTTTGCAAGCATTTCTGTGACAAAAAGAAAAAATATGTTTTTACTGTTTTGGACTCTGAGCGTTCGGTGCGAGATGATTCTGGCGAAAAAAAAACTGGTTGGTAACAGACATGAAAGTAGACGACATCTTTATCGGAACGATCAAATATTGCCCAAATAAAAAACACAGAAATAGAAACAACCCCTTCTGGCTACGTAAGCTAAAAAGCAAGGCAAAGTAGTATAAAGGTTGTCAATATAATTTTAAGTTGTTTTTTGAAGTAGATATAAGATATTGAGTGTACGAACACATTAAACCCGAGGTCCAACGATTTGCGAAAATGTACTCACCCGGTCATACTCAATACGGGTCTAACGTTTATGGGAAACGTTTTGCTTAGGTAAACAAAAGTCAACAGGTCAGCGGAGTACGTTTTGCAAAAACATAGTAAAAAACAAATTTTATTGTTAATTTACTTTTGGTGCAAAATAGTGTCAGTTTCTTTCATACTGTCAGGGTGGTTATAAAAGGCTACTCTTGGACAGCAGCATCGATCTGAAATATGGAGATTGAATTTCTCGTAGTTAAAATACTTTTTCTCGTTTTTCCTATTTTTTTCTATACAACCTATGATAACATAATAATTTAACAAAAGATTGTAGACAAAAACTTTTTTAGTTTTGCGTGATTTCTACTAATGTTACATTAAGGATCAAAAAATTACGAATACGATTGTCCTTTTAGAGTTTTTCCGAAACTATTCTGAAAACACTTTAACCCACTCATTGAACGCTGATGTAGTTTCTTTTTGCAACAATGGCTTTTGAAACACGAAGCTTCATTCACTCAGTTGAAAAGGTTCTAACCTACAGCATGCTGCTAATTCACGCCCTAATCAATCGTTCAAACATAATAAATACGTTCAAACACGGCAACTTTTTTTACCTACAATTTTTATTAAAGGCGGCACTCTACATACGTTCCTCTTATATAGAATAATATATGCTGTTGATGAAGTATGTTGGAAATCCCTTGATTTTGAAACAATGGATTTTATTTACATCGGAAATGCGTAGCAGGAACACGTATAATAATACCATATCACTTTATCAATGAGTAACTGCGTGTTTCTGTTATAATCGTGCCACGTTTTGGCCCGGCAAGTTATATTATTTTCAGCTAAAGGCAGTACTTTCTTAGTGCATAGCCATTTTAATCGTTTTTAAAATTTGTTTTTTAATAAAACATTACGTAAGCCATCATTGTAATGCTTACGCATAAATGTCACGATATTTGGTTTGGCATGAAAAAAAGACACATGACTCTTTGAAATAGACATGAAAAAAAAAAAAGACACAATGACTCTTGAAATAGAAACTTACTCAATTTGGAAAATTTTAATACGTAGCGGGTGCATTGTGGTAACAGCTGTTCATATTGTGTTGACGCTTTTATTTTAACCGAGTCATACGTTTAAAATGAGTACATCATGCATTAACTACCAACACTTTTCGCTAACGCCAACCGTTTGCGTTCGATATGATGGATTAAAATCAGTTTCCAGGTCCATATTGTGCATCAAACATCGATAAACTTTCACACTTTTTTATTGTCATATGTGATATTTATTGTTAGTTGCATGCGGAATCAAATTCCTACAAAAATGCATTATAAACAGTAGTTGCGTTCAAATTCGTTGGTCCGTTTGTCCCAGCTTGCCAAACATATGAAGTCTAACAATAGGAGTGAACTGAACGGAAAACAGACATCACAAGATTTGGTTGTGTTGTTACTGATTCGCTTGTGTCTGCAGAAGCGCGTGGTTCCCCCAACATCAAGGCCCACTGAATCTTGGAATGGAAATGTTTTTGCAGCTAAGCTTCTTGGGCTATGTTATTCTCTTCCTGTACCTTTCTTGCTCTCGTAGTTTGTGTCGGTCGCCTGTACTATCGAGTAATTTCTTTGTCGTGATTCCTAAAACTTGCTGCATAGAACCGACATGATCCAGAAGCGAATTATATGTTGCATGACTTTTATTCTGGTTACGCAACACACATCAAGTCTCGTTATCTCAAGGCAATAGAAGAGAAAACAAAATCAACGAGTTATAAACTGACGCTCCGTTATCTTGTGATCGTTGCGACAATTATTAGTTTGTTTTAGGTTAAAAGCTTGCACAAAATATATGCTGCTATGGATCGCACAACTATTTTGAAATAACCGTTTCACGCACCAGCCCATCTTATTGTCAGACTGTTTCAAAACAAAAGAAAACCGGGAGCATGAAATAGTGTGGAAACGGTGACACTGAATATAGACTACACATGAAACGTAATGCAATACCGACCTGGGGTAATGTCGAATGAAACAAATGAGTTGCTTAGGAACGAAAAGTCATGCTGACAAAGTAAATTTTTCCAGTACTTTAAGCTTCGCCAAACCAATGTGCAAAAATTATGATTGAAAAGCATGTGACCGGTGTACGTCCTCGGTCGTTTGTCCGCCGGTCTGTTCTGCTGAACATATAAATTATAAAGTATGCATATAATAGAAGCAGGGGCGGCTCGTGCTAGTGTGCTGCGAACATTACAGATAACTTTCATCATACTTATTTTTTTTTTCTTAAGTATAATTTCCGCCTTGGTCGACATTTTTTTCATTTTTGTAAAAAAATGTGGCATTAATATGTTATTTATGGTGGAACTGCAGCTCCAGTTTCATGCCGAACCGTGACGTTTTGCACTTGTGCGCACTTAGAAAAGCTACAATCCGGACGAAATAGGCGACTGGATGCTGCGGCTCTCGCAGCTCCACCAAACACGCAGCATTTGAACCGGCCTGTAGTGTTGTGTTGTCTGTTTCGGGTCTATTTTGTGCTCCAAAACTAAACCCATTTGCTATATTCCCAAGTTCGACAGTGAGTACAGTTAAAAAATTAATTTGCCATCTTTTTATTTATTTGTTTAAAGGTTAGTCGTGAATTTTTAAGACGACTGTACTTCCGTTTCTGCAGTTATCATTGAATTAGAAAGTGTATCTACCACACCTTCAAAAAGAAAAAAAGGTCATCTAAAACTTTGAAAAATCACGATTAACCTTTATAATAAAAACTGAATAAAAAGTTAAGAAAACTGGATACGAAGAATGCTCTGACATGTGCGGGGGCTGGTGTGCGCGTGTGTTGCATTATTGTTTACTTGAAAGCTCGTTAATTCTTCTGCTTCTCTTGGCTCGTATCGGTCGCCTGCAGTAGCGAGTAAGTTCATTATTACGATTCTTAACGCTTGCAGCATAGAGCCGACATGGTCCACAAAAGATCAATTTAGTTCTTGTCTTATATGGCAGAACTACCTCAGCGATTTTTACTGGCACGAACTTTGTTGCTACATTTGTTGTCAATATAAGAGACATAACAATAATAACTTTGTTGTAAATTGCGATTTAAATGTAATGGCAGATATAAATAAACGCTTGATAGACAATCCCAAAATGTGATGGTCTATATAGCCAAATGTGATGGTCAATCTCAATTCCAAATGTGATGGTCAATCTCATAATGTGATGGTCTATATAACAAAGCACAAATCAAACAATATTGATGCAGACAATATATTCGACCCAAAAAAACAAAATTCCTTAAAATTTCCGAGATTACTAAAAACCAACTCATTAATGAAATGCCGTCTATCTGTTTGAGAGGAACCCGCTGCGTCTCATCATCGTAGTTGAGGGCCTGTCATACATGGATTTCATTTGTACATACTATATAATTAGTCCCTAAAAGCATCACGGTTCTTCAACATGAGACCTTATAGGTGGAAAAAGTGTGCAATGTTTGGTTTCCGATCAGTTGCTTGGCTATTGTGAGCCTGTTTACTATGTGGTTAATGCCTGATTGTGGAATCGTAAAGAATAAGTGAGGTTTTTTTTAGCTAGCCCAGCTAAATAAGAGTGCCGTTGGATGGCTACGATACGGTCTGTTTCTCGTCACCAGCGGCCCAGATGAAACCTTGTGGCACGAAAAAATGTGTACTGTCTGCACAGCTTATCATCTATTGCAATGTTCCCGACCGGTAGTACGCCACATAATTCCTGGCAAAAACCTTTTGGTTTGGCATTTCATCTTTTGCGTATTTTTGACACCAATCGCTTATTTTGACATAAATTGTATCCCTTGCTATCCTGGCGAAAAATCCGGGCGCTGATGACTTCTTGTGTAAACAAAATTATGTAAATCGTTTCGTCATAAAGATAACAAAAACGATTATGCGATCACCATTAAACTAGTTGCAGGGAATTACGGTCTACTGTGCAAAATGCAAGTGAGAAAAAACAACAACAACACACTGTTCCTTATTTACCTTTATTGCCAATTGGTCAGATTGTATTCTTGAATGGGTTGCATCGAAACCCAACATAACGAAGCTTTACTGGCCATAATCTTTGCCCTACGCAACTACTTAAATTTACCGCTAAGTAGGACAAAGATAGGCCAAATCCTTAATAATAATCTAGCTATTCCTGAAGTAGGGGCTGCAAAATTAGTCCGAGGCGTTTCCCTGTTACGCTTAACTATCTGCAAAGCCTAAATCTCGATTGAAGTTGGCTAAACGGCATTTACTGTGTTCACAATGCGACAGTCAGCTGCGCAACAATTTCCTTTCCCAGACTGTCCGATTACAAGCGTCATTTATGTTGGTCTGACACTGGAGCAAACCAACTGTTGTGACATGTTACACTGGCGCCGCTAAAATCAATATGGCTTGTCCAGCGCTTCAGTACACTGATATCAAATTTTGCGCGATTCTTTCGTGATTCAAGCCATATATCTCGCTGAAGCTGATGTAGATAACTGTTCTTCGATTATAAAATCGCTTTTTGCCAATCTTAAGCGGTCGACGTCGCAGTCTAGTGCTTGTTGATTAATACCGAGATTGGCATCTCGCCATACAAAGCCAACTTTATTGATTTGTTCAGTCGAAAAAAGCCTGCGAAGACAGAAAATAATTTACAAGCATTTCAGATTTGCAGATAATTCATCCAATTAACGTATATTCATAATACGAAACACATTTATTTACCAATCAGCCTAAATACATCTAATCACGTAAATTAAAGCTCATGGTAATGTAAATTTTAATAGGTTTGATATAGAAATGTAAAAAAAAAACAATATTAAAAAACTCTGAGAAAAAGTAAAAACAAGGGTAATTTGATATGGGGGAACAACCTATATTGTATGTATCATGAAATGAGCAAGGGCAAGAACCTGTTGTACTTATTGAGGGGTCGTAGAGTTTCAATAGCAAAACTTTCTTTTGAATGACAGTGAGCGTGGCAAAGACTTAATGTTATGGTATTTTTTCCATACTTTTAGACCTCGATGGCAGTGGTAAAAAAACAGACTAATGTTCTGAAAGATATGTGTCATTGAACACTGATTTGGTCTGACAAACTAAATAAAGGCTGTTTTCTTTCCTACAAAATTACAATTACATAATTCTGTACAGACCTATATTTTTGCGCTCGATAAAACTTGTCTTTCGGCAACTTTTACAGAAAGACAAATCAAACAATCTTATTAGTTCGCTGCACGAGTTTCGTTGCTGGAAGTGGCGATACGACTACTTAAGAAAATCAACGTACATATTATCATATTTTAGTATTAGTGTTTTGAGTTTAACGCAAATCAAAACGTAATTAGAAGACATATGAAAAAAACGGTTTTACCTTCCAGTGATTAAAGATTTTTTTTGTTATATTGCAAATAAATTGGCCTAAATATCACGTTCAAAAATAAACACTGCATAATTTTATATTATTAAACACAGTCCTTTCGTGCAATGGAGTATGTTAATAATTTACAAAATCTTTCATCCAAATTGTCATTTAAATCGTATTTGACGAAAAAATATTATTATTGTTCAAATCTCTCTAAGAGATTCCAAATCTCTCTAAGAATGAGCATAACCAATTGGAGTCGTCATGTTTAATCAGCGGCACTAATGAGAGTTTACAGAACAGTATGTCTGCGCAGCTTATCATCTGTTGCACTAGTTCTCAACCGGTGGTACGCGACGGAATTCCTGGCGAACAACTTTCGGTATTTTATCTATTGCGCATTTTTGGACGCCAATCGCTTGTTCTGACATAAAACACTCGCGTTGCGTATCACTTTTGGCCGCTAATGAACCTTTGTAAACAAAATTTTAGTTATAACGATAACAAAAACGATTATGCGATTACCATTAAACTAGTTTACAAGGAATTGGTGTATACTGTGTTAAAAAAGTTTGCAAGTACAAAAAGGGCAAAAAAACGAAAACGAACAAACAATGAACTGTTCCTTAATTAACTATATTGTCATTGGTCAGATACTATTCTTGAATGGGTTGCATCGAAACCAAACATAACTCAGGTTTAATGGACATAACTAGGCTGAATATGTCCTTTGTACTATCCAACTATTTAAATATATCGCTAGGTGGGACAAAGAAAAACTAAAGCCCGGTTCGAATATCCAGTTAATCCTGGAACAGGAGCTGCAAAATTTGACCCGGCCGTTTCCCCGTGAAAGCGATATTATGCTTATTTTAGGTCATACAGCAAATAAATCATTGTTGATTGTTTTCCACATATTTTATTTGTTTTGGTTAAATTTAATTATCTCATGCTTGGTGAATATTGATTTTAATGAAACATTTTATACGAGTTGATGTAGCTAAACATAGCGGGACCGACCCCAAATGTTTTTTTTGTAATGTAGTAAAAAAATCCTATCGTGAAACAATAGGATGTATATCAAAATAATCCATTTACTGGCGCCTAATTTCTAACTTCGAGTACTGTACATTTAAATGGTTTGGTGAACATTGATAACTATGCATAGAGTCACGGTTTTTATTTTTACTCTACGCAATACATGTTTCACACTTTTAGAAAACCAAATCCATACAAAAAAATTAAATTTGTTTTTAACATTTTTTAAGCCCAAGCAAACCTTTCAAACATCACATCGATGAAGATTCTGCTTAGTGTGGGTCAACATGTGTCTTTTAAAATTTGAAATGAACCTGAAATTCTTTTCGCAAACATCACAGCGATAAGGTTTCTGTTTAGTGTGAATCAGCATGTGTCTTTTCAAACTTGAAATGACACTGAAACTCTTTTCACAAACATCACATCGATGAGGTTTCTCTTTCGTGTGAGTCAACATGTGTCTTTTCAAAGTGGTACTTGCGGTAAATCTTTTATCGCAAGTATTACATCGATGTGGTTTCTTTTTAGTGTGAATCAACATGTGGGTTTTCAAATTTGAAGTGACACTGAAGCTCTTTTCACAAACATGACATCGATGAGGTTTCTCTTTAGTGTGAGTCATCATGTGTGTTTTTAAATATCCACCCTGAGCAAACGTTTTTTCACAAACATCACATGGATGGGGTTTCTTTTTAGTATGAATCAACATGTGGGTTTTCAAATTTCCACTTTGGGTAAATCTTTTATCACAAATGTCACATCGATGAGGTTTCTCCTTAATGTGGGTCAACATGTGGGTTTTCAAACTTTCGCTTCGGGTAAATCTTTTATTACAAGTATCACATTGATGAGGTTTCTCTTTAGTGTGGGTCAGGAAGTGTTTTTTCAAATTGGAAATAGTACTAAAACATTTGTCACAAAAAACACATCGATGAGGTTTCTCTTTGGTATGAATTAACATGTGTGTTTTTAAATCTTTTATACGCGCAAACACTTTTTCACAAACATCACATCGATGAGGTTTCTGTCGGGTGTGCGTCAATTTGTGTGCTATTAAATATTGCTTACGAGCAAACTTTTTTTCACAAACATCGCATCGATGAGGTTTCTCTTTAGTGTGGGTCAACATGTGTTTTTTCAAATTTGAAATGGTACTGAAACATTTTTCGCAAACATCACATCGATAAGGTTTTTCTTGAGTATGTGTCAACATGTGTGTTTTTAAATGTCCCATATGAGCAAACCCTTTATCACAAACAATACAGAGATGAGGTTTCTCTTTAGTATGGGTCAACATGTGTGTCTTCAAAGTTCCACTTCGGGCATAGGTTTTTTCACAAACATTACACCGATTAAGTTTCCCAATTTTGTGTTTTAGCATACGTCGTTTTACATTTCCACCTTCTATAAATCTTTGACCACAAATATCACTTTTCTCCAAGCCCAAATCCAGAGATGTCATATCTTTCCGATTCCTTGCTAAGGTTTCATAAAAAAATATGTTTATCTGACTTGAGAGTACTATGTTTGCAGCTGAAACAAGGTTTTAGAATTTACACAAATGTTTAGACGTTTCAAAGAACAAACAAACCGTTGGATTAAAAATGTTTGACATAAATCTAATCAAACAAACCTGTTACCACCGAAACTTTGAAGCAAGATATGTTCACATTATACTACAATTTCATAAATAAAATGTGATTAATTATACTGCATATTACTTACCACGAAGTAATGACCGAAGCACTATGTAACAACAAGTAAAAGCAGCTGAATTCCAATACTTAAGTTAAGTTTTGAACAAAATGGCGATCGGCGCGTCATAACGTTTTTGAAACCAAGCATTGGCCTTACAAACATGACCCACAATTTTGCGAATAACTGTCTACAAACCATATTTAGCAACTGGAGTTAGCTAGCCGGCATCAATCAGCCTTGCTATGTGGCGGGCGGCTGTGCAACAATTTCTGGCATCTGTACAACAAATAATTTCCTTTTCCAGCGTGTCCGATTACAACACCCTGAAACTAGATCAAAGCAACTAAGGCAAAATTAAAATGGTTTATGCAAAAAATGTCAGACTTAGTCGACAATATAGTATAGCACGTAATATCCTAAACAGCCAAACTAAAGAAAGCTTGTAATGTTGTTGAGATGGTGGCCACACACTTTTACAAACACCATTTCATGAACGAAATTCAAATGTGAAAATAAAATCCACTTATTCCAAGTGTAGACCAAAGTTTCGGTAATGGTGCAAAAAAGTCGGTAACGCTCAAATGCTAATGCTGGTTATAAAGGCAAAATCTTGGCAAATAAGCGAGTGTCAAATTCATTTCAATTTTCGCTTAAGTGTTTTCATTTTAACACAAGACGTGAGCCTATTCATAACATATTAAGCCTAAGTGTTTGCAATATTGGAAAAGTTAACATGAAATAAGTTGTGTTGCATCCCTATTCACTTTATTGTTTCTAGTTATCCTTTTAAGTTCAAACTAACTGCCAAAGCTATCATACATAACGTCACTTAATTTCAATCATAATCTTACGTAAAAGTAAATTACGTCATTGCGATTATGATAACTACTCCGTTAGTTTACTTAAGACTTTTTAAGTGCTAATTATAGTTTAAAATTGAAGGTAAAAATTATTATCAAACATCAACTTTATCTAACTTGCTTAGCCAAAGAACACTTTGGCGCATTATAACGTTTACAAATCCGAACAAATGCAATAAACTTTTGGCAAAGCCTTATTTCCACTAGAGGTACATGCCTACTGGCAACAACTGGCTTCGCAAAAATGGCAGTCAGCTGTGCAACAATTTCCTTTTTCAGCGTGTCCGATTACAAGCGTCAGTTATATTGGTCCAAAACTAGGTCAAACCAACTGCTAGAACATATTATTTCACTGCCATGCTAAAATCATTGTTTTTTTAGTGCTTACACTGATATTAAATGATGCGCGATTCATTTGTGAACCAGTGGGCAACTTCACAATCCTATGCTTGTTGATTTATTATAAGTTGCGTATACTTGTTAATATTCACGTAAATTTCGACTTAACTGTTGCTTAATCTTTCTTACAATGTCACTGTGCTTGCAGACAAAACAACCTCCATCATGGTTGGTATGTGTTGGTTAGATATGACGATTTGAGTTGAGTAGAGTTTAACTTTTAGAAGGCACATATAGCGAAACAAGAAATTCGAAAAAAAATATACTAAAAAATCAAGCCGGAATTAGCTGAGCTACGTTAAAACGTTATGAAGCGTTAAATAGTGAAGGAGACAATTGGGCGATAATGGCTAAACGCGCAGCAGCTAGACTGTATCGTAAAGCGTTGTTTGGCGGGAGCTCACCAGCGCACAACTATAACACCTCTGGGGGAACGTTAGTGGGATCAGCCGAGGGGCACCTAGAAGCTAACCACCTGTATTAGGAAAGAGCTTGGGTTTTGTTTTATAGTAAAACAGGGAAAAGTTAGTATGCGAAAAAAGTTACTTGTAGAGTTATGAAATTTTACTCGTGATTCCGATATTTATTTGTTGTTTCGGGTGATTTTTTAGGTTGTGGTGGTTGCATTGGTTGTGCTTGCCTATGCTGGCAAATTAGTCAATCAATCATTTTATTGTCACGCTTTTAGAAGGTGAGGTCACTAATGTAGGCAAATTAAAGTCACTAAGAAGTAAAAAAATCGAAGGAAAACCAGCGTTTCATACCAGAAGGTAGCATAACGAAATAACATTATTCGTTATGTGCAATTTATAAAATTTGTTATTCAGTTCTGGTTACCGATATTTTTATTTCGTTCCGGATCAAATGAAAATAGAATACTTTTTGGTCATAGAAAAGAATCTTTGTTTCTGATGTTTACAACTCTTAAGCGAACAAACAAAGAAAGTTGCAGCACACAACAATTATTGTCAAGCCGTTTGTCAAAACAAACACATGTGTTTCTTCATGAGTCGCTGGAGGCCACTTTGACGGGAGCCAGGAAGAGAAAGAGCTGTTGAAGTTTCCTCCTCTGGCGCCGCTTTAGAGTGGATAAAAACGCTAGGGCGTGGCAAGCACTGGTTTCCAATCGGAAGGAACTTGAAAACTTAAAGACACGAGTTTGTTTTAATTTGTAAATGCGGTTCGTAAAATCTGGAAATAAAATCCGTGATGTAGATAAAAGACCCATTTTTTAGTGGTCTTTGTGTGGTTTAGCAGCTAATATTTAGTCTGGGAGAAATATAGATATTTTGAAATGTTAAGTGAGGAATGTGTCGAAGAGGTTGGGAACCACAAACCTTAACACACGCGGTAAACGTTTTATCACTGCGCAGTTGTTTTCGATATGATGATTGTTTAAGTGTGTATCGGACCTTGGACTTTTCATTTAAAACATATCGGACTTTGGACTTTTTAATTCAAAACATTTTAATTCGTGTAATTGTCGTGTCATATCGTCCCGGTCAAATTCGTTCATAACTCGCCTTTTTCTACACAAAGGCTTGACCGGCTATTTAAACCTGTTTTTCTTATTACTGGACCGGTCAATTACTGCTTAAGGCTATTGTTGTATCGCTCCTAACGTGTTAACAGTAACCCACGTATTACTCGGCCTCCAGCCATGTTATATGCGACACTTCTGTAAAGCAATTTAAAGAATAATTACGGTTTAGAACACAGTTAATCTTTTCGGGCGAACGTTTTACAGCTAAACCCGTATAACGAGATTTGACCTGAATCCTATAAAGACGACGTGTTTCAAACTAAAAATCAGTTATCTAGAGTTACCTAGAGTTATCTACAGTTACCATAAGTTACCTTAAGTTACCTACAGTTACCATAAGTTATCTAAGTTATCATAAGAGTGACTAGAGTACGCATTGGAATTGATGTCTCACAGTTGATTCGTGGCGCGGTGACTTTTGTGTTGCGTGTTTAGCCGCAAGAGGCGCTGTCGTGGTATGCCTTATTAAAATATAATGTGGGAACGTTAATTTAGCTTTGCGTCTTGTTGTTTGTTTAGATAGCGATAGTTTAATTATTGGAGTCAGATATACGTGTTAATAATTGTCTACCCACTGGGTCAGTACAAGTGCAATTCGCTATGTGTTCTTTCATCAAGCGAATCAACTTAACTCAAACACAAACTATCAACTATTCACTACAAAACCGGAGAAAAAATGCCACGAGAAGAGTATGAACACATATATTCTACCACTGCCAGAGAAGGGAACAAATTAAGGGAAATTATTTGACGCCATACACTAATTTTATGGAACGAACAAGAAAGCTTTAAAAAGTAAGGCCTTAAAAAACATGGGCACGTTCAACCTTTCTATTGTTTCACTATTTTATTTTATGCAACCCCGTGTCCCACCAACAAACATGATTTTACGCTCAAAGCAAGATTTTAGAAATCTGCTTTTTATTTTCAGTGGTACTTTTCGTCTAGCCCTAGACCAGTCAAGTAAGATAATTGATCTGCCTTCTCTACATTGCGTGTAAAAACGTTACACATGTTCGGTATTTACGGTAAATACTTTAACCTTTGCTTGAAATAGATAAGAACTGCGGCTTTTCATAACACAAGCGTAGGTTTTGAATATGCTACACCTATTTCACTTTGACTTTTCTCAATTGTCAACAAGCAAGTGCGTACTTCCTTAGCACAGGTGTCAACAATTCATGGCACGCGTTACACTGAAGACAGATGACACGCCAAGCTACATACGAGTTCTTTTTTTAAACACTGTATAATCAAATAAAAACCACTGTACTGTTTGTCGTCATTTGATAGCTTTAATAGTATTTAAGAGGCGAAATTAGAAGCGCCTTTTTGTTTTATTTATATGATTTGAGTGAAATATAGGACAATAATGCCATGAAAATCCATTCTTTAAGACTTGTTACACATGGCCAGTTAAATACTTATCAAATAGTTTTAGTGGTATATATTTGCTACATTTTGATGCCAAAGCACATTACGCATTTTTTGCAAGAAAAGAAAATGTTAAAAGAATAAAAGGTACGAAATTTAATTAAATGTGTGGCACTACGCCAAAGTTTTTAGACTGGCAAGCTACATTCAGAATGTTGACCCTGCTTTAACGTTTCAAAGTGAAACTAAACTTCCGGGTTTAAAACGGTGTATCTGTATTGTAAGGAGCAGGCATGATCTACTGCTTAAAAGATTGCAAGACTAATTTTTTGGATTGAAGTTTACATATAACTTACTGCAATTTATTTGTTTGCAATGAGGTGGTGAATTTTTTCATGAACAATAAGTTGATTAACCCTGTAAGTAGACAAAATCAAAGATGCAATGAATACAGAATGGCGTCAATGCGCGCTAAGAAACAATACGACTTGTTAACATTTGTTTAACAGTGACACTGGTGCCATCACAGTCTTGTAAATTAGTCATATATTTTGAAATGATTTAATCAAAATGAAATTACACATACAAACAATATGGAACATTATCATTTGCAAGGGATACGACTGATCTGTCGATTCAAATCTTATTTAACGATAAAATATCATAATTGTTGAATCCAAATCTCTCTGGGAATGGGCATAATCAACAGGAGTTGTTTCTTGCATCATGGTGTTTGGTAATCCATTCCAATCTGTTTTATCAAATACGTTTCATTGAAAAACCCAAATGGTAAAGAAAAAGTTATTTACTTGTGAAATCATTGCAGTCATCCAAGTAGAGAGAGTCTGGATTCTTTATTCCTCCAATACAAACAAATTCGCTACGCCAATCGTTCACTCTAAACAAATCAGTTGTTGTATACGTTTGGCTCCAATTAGTACCCATTAACTTTTTAATGTTAACTTCAAATCAACTATATCTACAGTTGTAATTTTGTACAGGTGGATGTGCCTGAAGTGGGACTTACTTAACAGCTGGGCACATTGCATAAACGCTTCCATGTCTGCCATAAGCACGAAACTGAACAAAACCGGTCGGTAGAGGTTTTACACTTGGTGGCAGCATCGAGTTAACCACTGAATCGTTTCCGATCGAAAATTGAACTGGTACTGAAAGTACGTCATCACCGTAAGAGCAATCCGGGCCTGAAACACGGTGACTAAAATATTGATTTACATAAAGAATAGTGCATAAAGAAGACGATTGGTTTGGAATAGTTATAAGTGAATGATTCAAAACCGATTGTCAAAATTTTTGTTAACAAAACAAACTACTTGGAGATTGAGTGTTTCTGAAATGTTTAACTTACAGAAATTGTCAGTTTCTGAAATAATTTGCAATATCTTGTAGGTAACAGTGTTGATCTCCGATTTGGTAATCAAAGTAGCATTTTTTCTATGGAGGAAATTCAAATGTAACAAAAATATTACGATGTCTGCAGTGATAAACAGTTCACTTCCAGCAGTGATCAACAGTTTACCTTGAAACCATTGTGTAACCAAAAAGTGTGTTGGATACAGCTTCACGAATTCTCCATCCAAATTCATACCTTCTTGAGGATATATAGTTGTACGGTTCTGTTAAAGGCGTTCCAAGTGAGTTCCAATTCTGCGTGATAAACAACAAGCTAGTTGCTTATGATGTAATGTTGTACGTCAACAACACAAGTCTATGTTTTGCCTAATTTTGTTAGTGGAAAAGCATAAAAATCTAAAGTGACGAAACCAACGTACCTCAGTATTAATGACATAAAACCAGACATCACACAAGCTGGCATACAAAGTCCCATTTCTACATTGTGCTTCATAATGTAAAACGAAACTGTTGAAAGTGTGATTTCCCTTATACAAAACTATTGAATCAGTAATTGCTCGACCAGAATTTCCCTTAACAGATCAAGCATCAAGAAACAAATTCTAACAAATTATTTATACAACATCCCCTACCCAAAGCAACATGTTGTAAAAACAACGATCAAAGTTTCCTACAGAAAACAAGGCAAAGAAGGGATGCGTTCTTCGGCTCGATCTTTTCGTATTGCCGAGATCACATCTGTATTGTTTGGAAAAGAGTAAAACTTGGCGTGAAACCGGTTAAACTTAAACCAAAACAATATTTGACTTACTTATAATCCAACTCATACTGCAAGTAGCCTGTTTGACAGTTTGCTTGGTACAAGCTTGGATAGCAAGATTGGCTTGTGCGAAAGTAAATCTGTATCAACACTTTTATTTGTAATTTCACAATAATACGGTCATGCAGTTAACTTACCTGCATTCCTTCAAAATAATAATAATAATCATACAAATTGCTATCACGCAAGCGGTCCGAATCAGTGCCATAATCGTAAAAATAGAAGTCTGAAATTAGACTTGTGATTTCTGTGGATTTTGCAGCAAGGCGATCCAACATTGAATTCACATCGGGGAAAATAGCTAAAATAGGGAATGTCATTAGTAAATTAAACTAATCCAGAACTGTAATCAAACAAATCATCCACGTAAAGATCACTTTTAACCCTGTCCCGCCAACAACTCATTCGCCGCCTACATTACCATTTCTTACTCACATGTGTAATGTGCAGGCAAAATATGAGAACTAAGAAGAAAATATCGCGAAGTTAAGTATATTACCATTCGATGGATTCAATGGATAATGATAATTATAAATTTTATGCAAACTCCCTCCGTAATTGGTCATAAAACCGTTTTCAGTGTGATATTGCAGAAAACTCTCTTCTCTGCTGGCCTGCAGTGGTGTTTGGTTTGGAACATGACGTAACATAACGTCTTTTCCCTAAAAGATTTTCTCCGTTTTACAAAAAAAGTACGAATTTCACACCACATTATATTTGCCTGATATTCATAATAAGCTTGGCTTTTAAAATCTGATCTTGTGCATGTAGCGAATGTTCCAAAATAATTTCTGTACATCCAATTTTGGTAATCTGGAATTAAAAAGCTAATAATAAGCTTTAGCCATTAATGTAACGTTGTCAAACTAACTCATGTAATTCTGGTAATTGTTTGACGTGGCGAGAAACCACGATCCACCATAAGCTTCAGTCATATTAAAATTCCTGTCGTTAATTGTGGCCGCGAGAATCCATCCACCACCGGCAGCTTTCATGTCACAGTAAACCTGCAGTTAAAACTAACTGTGACCAACTTTTTCTATAGCTTTTAAATGATTGAATTTTTATTAGTCTTGAAAGCTTAATTTGAAGTTATGGCGACCACGTTTGCATGTTTACATTCGTGTTTATCGAAACGTGCGTTATGCCTTTTTCTCGCGCTGACGTTGTTGCCTTACAAGAGCGTTTTTATTGTTGGTTGGTCTTATTGCACTGCTGTTGAATAAAGCATCCGCTTTAAAGTAATGGATAATTTTGTTTCAGCAAATGACTTTTGAAACGCAAACAAAACATTATTTACCTCAAATGCTGTATGTGACGGTTGTATGACGTAGATTCCATCTTTAAATCCAGCGTCTCTCAGTTCAATACATGAACTGGCAGGATTGGGGAAAGTACCAAATGGTGGTTTTGTTGTCACTGATTCAGTTGTGTTAGTTGTTTGTTCAGTTGTGTGTGGTGCTAAAACTTTTCATGTAAATTTGTTTATTTATTAAGCATTTACCAGAGGTAAATTAAGTACCTTTTTAAACGCTACAACTATAAAATTTTCACAGATGAAAAAACAATTTGAAACTCTTACTTTCAGATGTTGCTTTTTCTGCGTTCTGAAACAAGACAAACAGAAACAACTTTAATAACCATAGTTACAGAGGCAGTTAAAAATTTTCTTTTTGCTGAGTCACCTGACTTTTGTGAAATTGATTATGCCGAAAATGAGTCCCAAAACAGCCAGAATCACAACCACCAACACCAAGATTGTATTCAGATGGCACATCTCTCGCATATTCCAACATTTTTTAGGTGTTTCGTGACGTGATTGAGCACTTTTATTGTCTAAAAATATTGAACATTTGTAAATGTGCAATTGCTACAGCTCTTCGGTTTCATATTGAGTTTTAAATTTATCGTAACTAACGACCATTTACGTCGACCTACTCTTTCTCCGAACGTAGGTTACAGAGCTTGAGACCTACTTCACAAAACTTATCTTTGAAAATCTTACTGTATGGTTGACCTTAACTCAAAATAAAAAAGAAACTAAAAAATCTTGCGCCACCTTGCTAAAGGGAATTTATTGTGAACTTACTAAAATCGTGAATAGTTTTATCTCTTGTTGTAGTTTCATTTTGCCGCAATCCTGTTACATTACGAGCATTTGATGATGATTCCTCGTATATGTTTGAGAATCCTGGTCGACTTTCTGTCGTAACAAAATTTGCTTTATATACCATATTAAATCATACATTAAAAGAGCGCTAAAGTTTGAAATACCTGGTTCTCTTTTGAGAGTTTGTTTCATCGCTTGTCCTTCTTTAATTCCCACCGTTTCGTATGTGTCATCACCATGATTTATGTAAATATGCGCCATGATTTGAACATTAATAACTTTTCTAAATCTGAGAAATCTCTTAGACACAAATTAAATAATTTGTCATAACAAATTTTTACTCATTTTCGATGCAAGAACGCCGGAAAAAGACCTTGGTTAAACTTTGCCCGTCAACTTTGAAATATGTTTCTTTTTTGTTCATTGTCTATAATGTCCTTACATTATTCTTTATATTTCGATGCATAGACACTAGGCAAGACTGTGTTTAGATGAAACAAAAAACAGTTTTACCAATCTAAGATAACCTTTTACTAAATTCGTATTTTAGACATCTATAGCTTCCTTATCTGCTTTCTGCATGCAAGCAATTGTGGAATAAAGCAAAAGAAACAACATTGCTACAGCTACAATATGTGTCAGCTCAAACCGAAAGTCTTAGTCTTTGAGGTAGAACAAATAGTTTTTTGAAAATTTGTTTGCCAATAAACCTTTAGAGAGGTCTTTCTACCTCCTTGTTTTACAACCTGCTTGAACAATAGTCTGGCTCTTAATAGTATTTGAGTCACACAAAGAACAGAATGCGTGTTTGCCTTGTCGCAAAAAAACTGACAAAACGGATAAGTGAAATTGGGCCGTGTGACATATTGGGCGAATAGCTCTTCGGTTTTAATTTTACACAGGTCTATTTACAATATGACAACATATCATTTGCTGATATCCAACTTTGAAACTAAAAGGTATGCAATTCAATTGATCTGATTTTATATTGACTTTTGCTCTTTGTTTCATTAACATCCAGCTTGAGACAGAGAAAAAAAAGCGTCTTGCTGTGGTATTTGGTAAGTAAAGTATTGCTGTGCAACTACTCAGTACACGTATTTCTATTCTCACGTACATACAGCAGAAACAATCCACAAGTGTCAGGAAGTGCTCGTTACTACGAATTACACCTTACAAAGCATTGTGTCGAAATCGTAAAGGTTCCACCCTTTTCCAGTCTCAATGTTTTATTACTACGATACGTCTGTAGTCTGAATCCTTTTTGATCTTATTTCGTTTAATTCTGCTGAGATGACTTTAACAAAATATTACAAATATAGCAGTGCCAAGTCACACAATGGATAAGACGTAGTGTAATTGTAGACAATATCCTAAAAGTTTCTCACAGTTCATTTCAGTTAGAATTCTTAATTACTGATGTGTTTCAATCTTTTCTTGCATTTCCTATTTAAATTGAAAGGTATTCACATTTCTTAACATGTGTGTATATTTCAACAAAAGGTGAATTGGATTAAACTAATAAATACACAACGCATATCATCTCTTCAAATCACTTAATCTTATATCATGCAAAGAGTTACATTTATTGACTGTTTTAAATGACTGCTGACCCATCGTTTTCCAAATGCTAAACAGAAAGTAATGTACATGACGTTTAAGTGATTTCAACGGTAATAAACCTATCGCTTTAAAAGGGTCGTTATCACAAATGATGTACAATAAAACCGTGGCAAGGTTGTCCAATGTTTGTTAAAGTTGTAAAAATCTCCGTACTTAATATTTTGCTGTTTCGCGTTGGGTTTTATGTACGAATTGTACAACACAAACCTAAATTAGTTTAAACCAGTCTAGTAATCCTGCTAATGTTATGTGTTAAATCCGAATGTTCGTAAAATTGTGTTTTAGAATATATATTACACAAACGCTTGCTACTGAGCAACTTTTCAAATGCAAAGAACTTACATGTAGCAAACACAAAAAGTAGAATCTATTGGTGTGTGATCGTTTGACTGTTTTAACAACATTGTTTTAAGTAAATATACTGTTGCTGCCAGGCAAATTTGTAGAACTTCCGATAGCTGCCACTGCGTTTTTTGTGTTTTATCTCCCTTGTTGCTTTATAACAACTTTGTGTTTTTAATTTATATAACTGATGAAGGTGTCTCGTATCATCGAAACGTCGGCATATTATAATAAAAACTGCTGGAAGAGCTACAAATTTGTTAAGTGTTTCATCAGGCATTTAGGCATATAATGAAACATTGTTGCTATTTAAAACTGTTCAGAACATCCTGCTACCTGCAACCGATATAACTACGTCAATCTTTAAAATTTTTAACGTAGTCTTAATATTTTATGCAACACCAAGCTTTATGCTCAGAGAAAGCTGCTCAACGTCGCAGTTGAGTCTGTCCTACTTGGATGACTTTTTAAAGATATTTGCAAATGATTCCTAAAGGAAAGATATTGATCTTGAATTATCAGCCTGACGACAAATATTACCAAGCGTCCTGAGATATTTGCTTCTGTATATTTTACAAGTAAAGTTTATGATTTCGATTCTTCATGTAGGCAGGCAGTACTGTTTCAAAACCAATACTGTTACATGTTTAGCTTTATTACTAATTGATCACGCTGTTTTTTTGCATGAGTTGCAGCAGTTAATTGCATGCAAAAAAGAGTTTCTGTCGATTTTACGAAATGATGTAAAGTGTAGTAGTTTACGTGTTAGTAAGCCGCGTTTTGTAATTATCCAACAATTGCAACCGCCACTGTTAAGGGCCCCACAACGCTTTAACGTTGCGAATCTATTTCCGTCTTGGTGAATGTATTAGTTTTATTGTGTCGCTATAACCAAGAGAAATAAACTTAACTGAACGTTCAACACAATCGGCCTTTAATAATTTAAAAACAAAACAAAGGATACTGACAAACGCAACAAAACATACCGTTATGCAATTATACATGATGTAGTGAATACATGATTTAACATGAACACAAATCAATTGATAGCCGATTGGCAAACACATTAGAAATTATCCTAATAGTGAGTTTTGTACAATAGTGCGTTTTGTATTAACAACAAAGCACAAATCAAACAATGTCCATAAAGGCAATATCGATAAAGAACAGAATCAAGTATCACTAATCAATACTAGTTAAATTTCATAAGATAAGACATAGGCAAACACATACAAAGTAATTGATATCTTGGGTTTATATCCGCAGATTGAACAAACTAGTAAAGTGACAAATCTGTTAGACATTGCATAGAATAAAATCTCATTTATCGATAAAATATCATAATTGTCGAATCTAAATCTTTCTGTGAATGAGCATAATCAACTGGAGTCGTTTTGTTCAACGAGGTACCTGGTAATCCGTTCCAATCTGCATTGATTAAAAACAAAATTACAATAAAATAAATAATATGGAGAACAGTCTGATAGTATACTTGTAAAATCATTGCAGTCATCCACGTAGGAAGAATTTGGATTGTTCATTCCACCAATACAAACAAATTCACTTCGCCAATCGTTTACTCTAAAAATATGATTTTAAATATGCAATGACAAAACCTATTGAACTCAAAAAACATTTTATTGTCTCTTTTTATAGTTAACAAACTAATGCAGTGTCAACTTTTATGAGAAAAACAGCAGTTAGGGAAATGTTACTAACGGTATTTGGATTTTCGATTGGTTAATTGCCACTAGACTTACTTAACAGCAGGACACATTGCGTAGACGCTCCCAGTTCTTCCGTAAGCACGAAACTGAACAAAACCGGTCGGTAGAGGTTTTACACTTGGTGGCAGTATTGTGTTAACCACTGAATCGTTTCCAGTGGAAAATTGAACTGGTACTGAAAGTACGTCATCATCATAAAAACAATCCGGACCTAAAATAACAAATTTATTTCTTATTTCGGATTCTTACGCAGTTATTTATACAGATGAGGTTGGCATAAATGTTGTGCTTGAAAGCGTTTTTATAGATCAGCGATTACGGCATAATCATATATAAATCATAATTACGGGTGTTAAACGTCCTATAACAATTCAAGTCAGTCACCAACCAATTGTTATGTATCGTAAGGTATATGCCAAATATACACTGATTACCTATACAGAACCAACAATCAATCTTTTAAATCACTCGAAATGTAAACTTTGTTGACATATTTGCTGTTACAAACTACTCACAAAATTGATCCGATTCTGACACAATTTCCAATATTTTGTTGGTGACAGCGTTCATTTCTATCTCAGGTATCAATCCTACACCTACCCTGAAAATATGTGCTCAATTCGATTTTAAAACTAAAGCGTAAAACTAACCAATATCAACTTTTATTTAGTTTACCATGAAATCATTGTGTAACCGAAAAGTGTATTGGACACAGGATCAGTAATTCCCCACGAAAAATAATAGTCTTCTGGATCCATATCGTAACCGACATTTATTGGTGGCATATCAGATGATTTCCAATTCTGCAAAATTTACAGCAACAAAGTTTGTGTAGCTGAACTATTGGAATTTTCTTTTAACAAATTTCTTTTTCGTATAAATCCTGGATTTACAAAGATTTCCGTTTGGTTAAAGGCTATAAATATTTGATAAGCCAAAATAATTTCGATTAAATGACGCGATAGTTATTGACGTACCAATATACCACGCAAACAAATTTACCTCATAGTTATTGACGTAAAACCAAACATCACACAAACTGGCATACATCAACCCATATCTACAATTTGCGTCATAGTGTAAAAAGAAATTGTTGAGAGTGTGATTTCCACTGTATCTAGCCCATGATTCCAAATGTGGTCGACGTGAATACAACTGGAATTGTCAGTAATGAAGCATGTATTTTATTTTTTTAAATATTTCTGAGATATTAACTTACATGAAAACTGAAGTAGGTGTTGCTATGATCAAAGTTTCCCACAGTAAACAAGACAAAGAATGGGTGAACTTTACGACTTGAATATATTATGTTGCTACCATCACATCTATACATTTAAAAGGAAAGTTATAGTGAGAAGTGCAAAACTATTTCACTTGTTGTCTTACCCACAACTTTGCCCATAATACACGTTGTTATTGGTACAATTATTTTCAACGCCGAATGAACAAGATCCCCATGTAGCAAATCTGATCTGGATCGAATTTTTTTTATCACAATTTTATGAAAGTTGAGCAATCAAAATGACCTACCCTCATGCCGTAATCTGCATACAAATTACTATCATACATCAAATCAGGAAATGTACCGTAGTCATAAAAATAGAAATCAGTGACCAAACTAGTGATTTCTGTTGATTTGGCTGCAAGTCGATCCAACATCGAATTCACATCGGGATAAAAAGCTTGCAGTAGAAAAAGGAAACGGGTTTAAATGAAGGCAAAAATTAAACACTTTTGTGCTTAAAACAACTAGGTTTTTCTGAAAATGATAATTTCTCAGAAACGTTTATAAAAATTTTTAAGGCCAGCAAAACTTAAACTGGGTAACGATTTTTTTTCTTATTCAGTGGCAGTCTTATCTTCTAAAATCTAAAAAGAATCTTAAAAAACAGATTCGATTGAAATACTTTTAACGCAGAAAATTGAGGTATAGTTGGAATGTTGACTTAAAGGATTGCCTTCGTGGGTTCGAATTCTACCTCATGCGAGCCGATGCCTCGTGAATGCACAATATTTGCGATATTTTTTTTAACAATTCCCATCAACGTGGGAAAGTGACTGTAAAACAAACCAATCACAAAAATGTTTTTCTTACCATCTGCTTGTTTAAGTGAATAATGGTAATTAAAAATTGTGTGCAAATTTCCACCATAGTTTTGCATAAATCCGTTTACTGTTTGGTATTGCAGAAAACTCTGCTCTCTGCTGGCCTCTAGTGGTGTGTAGTTTGAAACATGACGTACCATAATGTCCTTTCCCTTCAAAATCGTACTGATATAATTTACTGGAAAACTTTATTTAAACTATATTCACCTTGTATTCGAAATAAGCTTGACTTTTGAAATCTGATTTTGTGCAAGTTTCAAATGTACCAAATATGTTTGTGTTTACCCAATTTTGATTATCTTAAAGTAAAAATGCAATGGAATATTGTTAGTTAATGTCAGATAATATAGTCTACCTGACACATTCTGATTATTTGCTGACGTCGTTAGAAACCACAAATCATCATAAGATTCAGTTATATTGAAATTGTCGTTGATTGTGGCCGCGAGAATCCATCCACCACCAGCAGCTATCATGTCACAGTAGACCTAAATACAAGAGACGTTTAAGGCCAGAAAATTTAAATCTAAAACTAAATGTTTTGTATTTTGGGCATTTTTATAGAACAATACAACCGTTTAATTCGATTTGCTTCACAACTAAACACTTGAAACACAATTTACAACGATTATGCGTACCAATTAATATGATTAATAAAGTACCTCAAACGTTGTAAGTGACGGTTGAATGACGTAAATTCCATCTTGATAACCAGCATCTCTCAGTTCAACACATGAACGGGCAGGATTAGGGAAAGTACCAAGTGGTGGTTTCGTAACGATGGATACCGTCGTGTTTAATTTTGATTGTTCAGTTGTCTTCGGTACTGCGTAAATAAAATAGCTATGTAACAGTGATTGTGATTGCCATTAAAGAAATTGTGTCACCAAAATCGAGTAATTTTGTGGGAAACATATCCCTTTCATCACAAACCCTAATAAAAAATAATATAAATTTTAAACTTCATGTGCATATGCATGGTTAGTTTAATATTTAGTGTTATGAAAGCTTATTATCCCATCCGACCCTAATTGCATTTTTGAGACTCTTTAATGTTTTCCAAAAAGTAACACAATAACGCCAAAATCTTACATCGGACAAAATGCTCACTTAGTTGTTTAGCAGCAAAGCAAATAATGTAGTTAATCTATTAAGTATGAATTGCTTTAGAATCCGTAAAGCAAACTCAAAAGAATTCCAAAAACAATTTTTCTGTTGTTCAACTTACTTGATGAAATTTCTTCATTACCGTTCTGTAACAATCATAAACGTGATAAGAGTTAAGGTTCAAGAAGCAACATCAGATTAGATCAGTCTGTTTCAATTTACGAACCTGGTCTTTTGTAAAATTAAGAATTCCGAGAACTAGTCCCAAAGCAGCCAGGATTATAAGCACACACAGCAAGAATATAATCAGGAGCCACAACCTTTGAACTTTTGAAGACTTTTGGAGAGATGGATTTTGAACAATATCTGCAGATTAGGCAATATTTAAATGCACATCATTAACTTGACATGAAAATTACAACAACAAAAAAAGATACAAAATTGGGTAAATGCAATGCTATAGTCTAGCATCTAATTTAAAACTGCTAGACTTGTTTTGAAATAGTCGTCTTTAAGTTATGATGTAAACTGGTAATGAGACACAAACATATATGTTTGCTGGATAGCAAATTGCAACTAATTCTATTTACGGGTTCAGAAAAACGAAAAAAACTTACCAACTGTTGGTCTCTCCCGTCCAATATTTTCTTCATACACAGTTGCAGTAGAATCTGAGTTGAAAATTCGTAATTGGACGTTGGATGCAATATTTTTGCTTTGAAACCAAAAATTCTGACAACTTCTAGCTGAACTGAACCAGGCAGTTTAATCAAATATTTACCCGGTTTCCTTGAATCAGTTGAAGTTTGCCGAAATTGTCCTTCAAACTCAATGCTTTCGTAAACTCTTGCATCACTATTTGCATAAGTACGAGGCATTCTTAAACTCTGCACAACTTGCAAAGGCTTTTTTATTCTTTTATCCTAAAGCATCCAATTTAAGTATTCAACCCGTTATAGTATATGGATAGCATACAAACTTTATTTTTTGTATTCAATATTTTATTGTTAGATTTTTGGCAGAAAAGACGTTTCTGTGTTGATGTTGGGTTTGCAGAATACGACAGCTAGTTGCAAGCCCTATCGCTTTTTCTCTGATTTGGGTTGCAAAGCTATCACAACTAGTGCACATGTTTTTTTCTGAACTATGTTACTATTGCATGCCTGCTGCACATGTTTTTTTTCTGAACTATGTTACTATTGCATGTTTTCGTTTAACCCCAGCTCACTTCCCAGAAAACACCGACCCTGGAGTTTGTTGATTTGATACAACGACTTACATTCGCAAACGTACAAAAAATCCTCTTTTGCCTTAACACTTGCTTACAATACATATTGCGGTGCAACCGGCTACAAAAAATGATTTGCTGCAAAGAAACATTGTACCAGTCACCAACATCAACTAATGTGTGCTAGCCTAAACAGAAAGTAGCATAGGTCAGAATCTTGTTGTTTGAACGTCCGATAAGCTGACCTCGTTATCAGGAAACACGTACATTATCACCAATCGCATGTTTGTTCAAATATGTAAGTTTACTGAAGTGGCCTAATGCTTTTCAAAATGTTTCTTGCACAAATTGTTGTACCGCGTTATGGTTCTCTCTCAGCGCAATGTGGTTGTGATAACACAAACGTTGTGTTTGTATCATTTCTATTCCGTTAATAATTGTTTTTTTGGCAGTTTATTTTAATTACATTGTGTTTAAACTTTGCGGTGTATTTTGATTGCCAACTGATTTAGACTTTCTTCCAGTTGTGTTTCTAGTTTTCTGGTGACTGGTATTAAATACAAAACCTATTCGGACAATAACAATAAACAGTCTCACTCATTACCAACTCACCACAGCTGAAAGATTAAATATTTGACTGGTAAAGTCACCCTCAAAGGCGTATGGTCTCAAAATGTCAGTGTTTCTTGTAATTTTATTTTTTTAATTTTATACCTGTAATTTTGACTGCACTGGAGATCAATTCTTAAAAAATGAATCTAATTATAATTTTCATTCACCAGTCCTAATAGTTCGACAATAAACTTTTACCCCTAGTATCTGTTTTGACGGATGTGTACAATACATGGTTGCAAAGTCTAAATTCTTTTTTTATGGTAAAAGTTTCTCAGTTTGGAAAGTTCTAATATGTAATATATGCACTGTTTTAACATCGGGACGCATAAACTTGTAACTCGATTAAACAATATGTGGTAACATTGACCATAGGTCACTTATGCTCCAAGTATTATGGTTTGGTGTTATGATAAAACAGAACAGAAAAAAAGTTATTTTAACTGCAAGGGATTTATTTGGAACAGATGCAAAATACTTACTGCATGTACACTATAATGCGAGCGTTATAAAAAGTTTGACCAACGTTGCTAATCTGGTTTTACTCAAGTTATCTAGTTGTTTAAACAAACAAAATTTAATGCGAATAACAAAATAGAAAGGAAACTGTCGATGTCGCCATAATAAAACATTAACACATTGTTAAAGATGTTTAAACATACAGTATAATTTGCGTAGTATAAGTATGCTTCTTTGCTCTAATGCACATGTTTATAATATTTCATTAGGATTTTAGCTTTAACTTTTTGATTTGCCACTTGACTCCAAACTACTGAATTAAATATTTCTAATCAGTTCTTCTTTTGCAGTTGTTGCCAACCGGTGGTACGACGGCATTTGTGTAGGTACGCAGACACCTTCCGGTAATCTATTTTTCCGTTTTTTTTATTTAACGCGTATTGTGACACAAAACGTTTGTTACCTAAAACACCGGGTTGCTATCATTTGCTGTGTTGGTGCAAAATTAGGACGCAAGACACTTTTTTTAAATAACACATTTTGTCTTTGTTTTTTCTAAGCATGTGTGCTACGCGGGGACGCTGACCACAAAAAGGTTGTAAATCACTGTTCTAGTGTTTAAACATTTTGCATCATTTTAAATGAAAAAAAGTTTTGAACTAGTGATGACAGTGTTTTGCCTTGGCAGTGTTGTTTTGCTAGTCAAGACTAGTTGGGACCAACAGATTAAATTCCAGAATTGTTAGATACTGAATTGTTTTTGTTTTTTCAATGGTTTAAATCTTTAAGCATGTAATACAGTAACAGTAATACGGTACAGTAACACTAATTCTTTCCAAAATATTACATCATAAAACGTTTCTACGGTTTTCTGCTCTATAATCTTATCCTAAAATCTAATACTTACCTGCACATTGTTCAAATCAACAATGAACTACCTTTTTTAAAACAATTAAAATATTTTTATTGAATCATGCAGATTCAACATCAATCAATCAGTCATGTGACACGTTTTACCTGCAATACGATTCAACATGAGAAAAATAGCAGAAATTTTGAACACGACTTATTTGCTGCGTTTTATCTTTTTATTAATTTACAATCAACCACAGGGGCATATCACAACAACGACATAAGTTATTCAAACATTTCAGTTTGTCGATAAACGCAAGTTACAAAGTAATTATAGCGAATTGAGGAAAAAGCGATTTGAATTTACTTTATTAACGAAATGTCATGTCTAAAACATTAAACTAGTAATCATGTAATACAACATACTCAACAAACACGTAAGAAGGGATTCAACGTGTTGGTAAATTATTTACAACCTAAAATTTTAACATAAACACATCCAGTTGATTTTGTCACGATTTTGACAAAATTTATCGATAAAATATCATAATTGTTGTATCCAAATCTCTCTTAGAATGAGCATAATCTACAGGCTTAGTTTCGTTCAACGAAGTGTTGGGCAAACCGTCCCAATCTGTGTAAATTGCAGAAACATTTTAAGACAAAGAAAAAGAGCAAAAAATATTCAGATCAATTACTTGTGAAATCATTGCAGTCATCAAAATTGGCATATTCGGGATTGTTCATTCCTCCAATACAAACAAACGCGCTTCGCCAATCGTTTACTCTAAATAAGAAATAGCTAATAATTTAGAAATTTGCCGGTGTAAATAGAGTTATGTTATTAGGGTAATTTGTTACTTGCCAGGCACAAAAATGCCTTCTGCAGTTACCACCTTTAGTGCATTCGTGACTTTGCGCAACTTAACAGTAGGATTACCGCTTCAGCAAGAGATTTAGTTCTTTAGAAATTGGACCCTGTTTTTTTAAGCAACGATTTTGATTACCTGACAGTCACGCTTATTTTGCAGCTGCAGTTTGGCTGAGTAAGCTAGATAGCAGCGGCGAAATGAGAAAACTACAAAGCTTTCGCTAAAATTACCTGTTCTTTCTGTCAATCAGATGGTTAGAGAAACCGCCAATTTTGGAAAAAGTGCTTTGCGGCATAACGCGTCGTTTTAAACGACGTGTGACGTCATTAGGGATTTCCCCCAAAAAAATTGTTGCCCCCCCCCCCCCCCCCTTTAAAAATTTCTGGATACGCCCCTGGTCTACGGCGTATTTGCATGATAGTTTACTTACTTAATACCAGGACACATGGCATAGACGCTACCATGTCTGCCATAAGCACGAAATTGAACAAAACCTGTCGGTAGTGGTTTTACGCTTGGTGGCAGCATCGAGTTAAGCACTGAATCGTTTCCGATGGAAAATTGAACTGGTACTGAAAGTACGTCATCATCATAAAAGCAATCCGGACCTGAAATGAAAAATAATAAAGCAGGAACTGTACTATTTCCGGTTCTGAGGTAGCTACGCTACGGAAATGGTGGCATGTGTCAAAGGATAAAAAGCATTATGGATATGTACTGAAACCGAAGTATTTTACTTACAGAAGTTGTCAGTTTCTGAAATAATTTCCAATATTTTGTACATAACAGCTTTGATCTCTGTATCAGCTATCAAAACATCATATTTTCTACAAAGTAAAAGTGTTTGCCGAGTAGTCAAATATTCCGATATTTGTAAGAGTATGTCAAAATTGCTCAGACAGCAAACACCAGATTACCTTGAAAGCATAGTGTAACCAAAAAGTGCGTTTGATACAGCTTCATCAATAATCCATCCAAAATAATAGTATGTTGAATATGTTCTGTTGAATAATTGTATTGCGGGCATTTCGGAGGATTTCCAACTCTACGAGTTAAAAAGCAAAATTTTTGTTACAATCCTTGATTTTTTGTGGATCTGACGTCATGATCTTTCAAACTAGGAGTAATGCATTTTAAAAAAAGGTGTTGTGAATTAAATACGAGATAATTCGTCAAACCTATTTGAGTGTCACAAAAATTGTGCTAACACGAACCCAACGTACCTCAGTATTAATGACGTAAAACCAAACATCACACAAGCTGGCAAATGATGATCCATATCTACATTGTGCTTCATAATGCAAAAAGTAGTTGTTGAGAGTGTGATTTTCTTTGTATGGAACTATTGAATCTGTATCTGGTCGGTTTGTTGTTACCTAAAAATATCAAAAATGCAAAATTTTTAAAAACAATGTTTTGTTTCAATATTCGCTCACCCGAAATTGAAAAAAGTCGAAGCAATGATCAAAGTTTCCCACAGCATACAAGGCAACGAAGGGGTGCGTTTTTCGACTCGATCGCATCATGTTGCCAAGGTCGCATCTTTAAAGTTGAATAAAAACTTAACACTTACGACCAAAAAACATGACAATTCTCTGGCCTACCCGAAATCCAAACCATAATCCATGTAACCAATTGGGCAATTTGCTTGATATTTGCATGAATAACAATTTTGATTTTGTTCAAAGTAAATCTACCATTACACAGTTTGTTAATTTTTTAACATATAAATACATAAAAGTTGGATAAACTTCACTTTGTTAAACTTACTGACATTCCTTTAACATTTGTAAACAAATTACTATCCTCCAGGCTCTGAGGGTTAGTACCGTAGTTGTAAAAATAGAAATCAGAAATTAATTTCGTGATTTCAGTTGATTTTGCGTCAAGTCGATCCAACATAGATTTCACATCTGGATAAAAAACTAAAAGAACGGTGGTTTGATGTAAAATAACATTAGATCGTAATACGTAAAAAACTTTATCCGGTCGCTTTTCTCAAACATTCAATTGGCAGTTAAATCTACATTACTAGTAATTTCCTATTTTTTTATAGACAATAATTCAATAAATGGTTGATTAAATCATTTGCATAAACAACATGGCGCCAAGTGTTTGTCTTACCATTTTGTGGTTCTAGTTTATATCGAGAGTTGAACATTTCATTCAAATTTCCTTCATATATTTGCATAAATCCGTTTTCTGTTTGATATTGCAAAAAACTCTGCTCTCTGCTGTTCTCTAGTGGTGATTGATTGGATACATGACGTAACATAACGTCTTTTCCCTGAAAACTGGTAGTTGCTTAATAAATCAATTGCACATGTACACACATATTTGCCTGATATTCATTAAAAGCTTGACTTTTGAAATCTGATCGTGTACAAGTAGCAAATGTTCCAAATGTATTTGTGTTCATCCAATTGAGGTAATCTGACATTCAAGATGCACGTAAAACGTTTGTCTTTGTTTAGTAAAATATCATAAGTTACCCATAATATTGTCGTTGTTGTTTGACGACGTAACAAACCACAAATCGCTATAACTTTCTTCTAAACTTAAATCATTGTCGTTGATTGTGGCCGCGAGAATCCATCCACCACCACCAGCTACCATGTCACAGTAAACCTAAGTACAAAAATTATAAATTAAAGTGGATTGGTTTCTGTGAAAAAGTGAATAAACCTCAAACGATGACAATGACGGTTGTATAACGTAGATTCCATCGTTGAACCCAGCGTCTCTCAGTTCAATACATGAACGGGCAGGATTGGGAAAAGTACCGAGGGGTGGTTTTGTTGCCACTATTGTATTTGTTTCCAAGGTTGTCTGTCCAGTTGTCTGTGTTGCTATGCAAAAATGCACAAATGTTAACGAGCAGTTGTAAACGCAAACAATCATTTCAAAATTGAAGTATTTTGTGTGATTTTCATTTTTTCCTATGTTATGTCACCATGGGTGGTAATTTTAAACGTAGTAAAGTTAACAAATAACAAAAAGAAAATTTAAGTTGGAAACATCTTTGTAATATTTGACTTACTGCTGTAAATTTCCTCATTTTCGATCTGTAACAACAAAATCATACAGATTTAATTAAAAAACTGTTTCGCTGTTTGTTAAACAAACATCACACACCTGATCTTTTGTAAAATTGAGTATTCCAACAACTAGCGCCAAAGCAGCTAAGATTCCGACAGCACACACCAAAAGTATAACCACAAGGAACATTTTAGATGTGTTTTGAGATGTTTTAGCATCTTTGACAGTTTCTACAATAAAGACAAAATCATAAATATTCTTGTTGGTATTATTCGTACAAGAAAAAAACTTTAAGACAAAAACACAAAACAAATCAATAAAAGATTGACAGGCAAATATTTGCTAACATGATTAACTTGAATACCACACGCGCTTTGTGGGAAATAAAAACACGATTTGTTGTGGTTAAGCACTGCATAGGTTTCGGATTTAAAATAATATCTGGTGATCTGTAGCCTTCATTGTGTCGAAATGTATTTTCGTATAAATGTGTCAATTAAACGTTCCTTGAAAAAGTCTACCTGATTTCCTTGTAATATCCGCAGCTTCTCGAAGTTCTCTTCTCATCTCAATTGTTTCGTAGGCACCAGCATCATTATTCACATATATATTAGCCATATTTAAATTTTTACAAAATCTGGTAAAAGTTATGTGCAGCTCACGGTTTCAAACAAGCGTGAAATGTTAGTTTATGCAAAAGTATATGATTGTTTAGTTTAATTTTCATCCTCTAAGATCGAAACAAGATCCAAATGATATAAAAGTGTCTGTTGTAGAGCTGAACGTTTTAATGCTACTGTACATTTTAAATACCAATTTCTTTTGTCAATTGAAATCAACACAATGTACTGTGTCGTAATCAGAACAACCAATCGTGCTGGTGCCAGGTAAATAAATATTAAAGTTGCATATACACACAGATAAAATACCATATAAGACGTTGCTACGTGCACTGCCTCACTTTACAACCAGTTAGTTACCTAATCACTTTATCGACTAATGTACCATTCATTACTACCTGCCAACTTGCAACAGTCAAAAGAGAAAGTGGCAGACATCAAGTGCTTAGTGTTTGAACGTCCGATAAGCGCAGACTCTTATCAGAATTTATGTGCATTACTTCAATCACAAGTTTGTTCAAACATGCATGTGTCGTTCATTTTTTGTATTAGCCCTACGTTTTTATGAAAGATGTATCTACACTTTTGTAAACTCCCTGTTTAGAGTTTTGTTAATTTCTTCTTAGTTACAGAATGCTGCTTATTTCAAAACAAACTATGTGATGTATACTTAGGTTGTTCATGCGCTAAATTTACACAACATTCAGATTGAACTTTGTACTTCCCACTGATGTGGACTTTGTTGTGCTGGTAGTTTCATAATGACTTAAAAGTTAATCCAAACTAATTTTAAGTCAATTACTAACAACAGAATTCTGTGTTAATATACCAACTCAACTCGACTGACTTTTCAAATATTCGAGTGAATACACTCACAAACATGTTGTTACCGTCAGAAACGTATGAAATTTTATTATATTTACCAGTGTTTCGTGGATATACCGTCTTCGAGAAGGATTACTACCGTACTTATTGCAGTTATTAAATTGTACTCTAGCAAATAATACTCACTAGACATTTGAAATAATACTCACTACACCAGGGGTCGGCAAACTTTTAAGCGACGCGTGCCAACTTACTTGTTATTTGCATGCGGTAATGACCTCGCGTGCCAACGTTTTTCCAAATATAAGTGGTTCGTGCCAGCAGATATTAATAATAAGGAGAAAGACAATGACAAGATAAAGTATAAACAAGCAGTGTAACAGGTTAAATTGTTACTTCATTAAAAACATCCAAATCGGTTGGCGTGCCATGAAAAACCCCTTCCGTGGTTCTTGGCACGCGTGCCAGGTGTTGCCGACCCCTGCACTACACGGTCAAAAATGAGGAACGCTTTACGATTTTGCGTGTTCAGAGGAACCCGGTGCGTCTTATCATCGCAGCTGAGGGTCTGCCATACTTGGATGACGTTTTTGAAGATACATCCTTTAGAAATGATCCCTAAAAGCATGATCTTAACGTTTAGAATCATATTTATCATCAAAAAAGAATGTAGGTTACTTGTGGTGTGCTAGCAATGAATGCAGCGATAAAATAAAAGACATTTGTGCGACGCTTTATGTCAAATACAAACCTAATATAGTCATATGTTTTACTGTGTGCGTCTGAGACTTTAATAAAGTCTTTAAGCCGAATCATAGTTGCTTTTTGTTTTAAGTTTTTGTTTCTTGGGAAAAGAAAACATAGCGCCACAATTGCAAATAGCTGCGCAACATTGAAACGTTGTAAAGCGCGAAACAGTAAACAAAAAAATTAAAGAAGTCTATTACTGCGATTGTAGCGTTCATGCATTTATCACTGTACAGTAAAAAAAAGATATTTGAATTAGTTTACAGTTGGTTAGTTATATTTAAAGTAAGGTTTCACACAACAGTTAAAATTGCCACGAAAGAAAGTCATACGAAGTCATGAAACATTTAGACTAGAATCATAGTTCACCAGGCCCACTGAAGGCCCCATACCAAATCAGTCGCAATACACCCTTCAGTGGGACTCGAACCCTCTACAAGAGATCGTGTAAATGTTGTGTACGCCAAACCTACCTTTAATTGATTCCATTGTTCGGCTCAGATTAGTTAAATTGTTTAAAAGAGCCTCATCAATGCAGCTGGTAACAAGACAGGCCGTGTTAGCTAGTATCGCCATTTGACGTCACCCCGTGTGCTTGTTACCCAACAAACTGGAGTATTGTTAGATGGCTACAGGCTACTAGCCAACACGGCTTATGCTTTTTTTCACCAGCTTCACGACTTTTATGGGTCGATAGTCGAAACCGTATGTACTGTCTGCTGCGTACTTATTGGTTTAATTTGTATTCTATACCTGCCGAGGTAATAAACAATAACTGTTGCATTATTGCTATCTGCGATGAAATAACATAAACCGCGAAGCATTATACATAAATTACCGTGACAATATAGGCACAAGTCCAATCAGGTAGTAATACTAAGACACTTACTAAGGGCATGCCAGCTTTAACAAAAAACTGTTTTTGCTTTACTTGTTCTTTTTTTTCCGCAAATCAGTCTGGATAACAATCTTGATCTGTGTTTGTGTACACCTGCACCAACAATTTTTCATTTCAATTTCATAAAAAACATGGCGATTTAAATAATCTACCCCCATTCCATGTTTGTCACCAAACAATTTACTCATGCAGCTCTTTAGGGTAATAACCAAATTGATAATAATAGAAATCAGTATTTACATTTATAATTTCTGTAGATTTTGCAGCAATCCAACATCGAATTAACAACAGGATAAACACTGACAAATTCAAAAAGAAATTACGAATATGCCTCACTTTGCAAAACTCACAATGCTCAACCTCTCATTAATAGCACGGAAGACGTCGTTACTCGTAATGCAGGTTAGCTTATGAGTTTTTGAAGAAGTTTTTATTATTATTAATTGACTTTTTACCTCTAAAAAAATTCTTTCATATTGCATAAATCCGTTTACAGTTTGATATTACAGAAAACGCTGCTCTCTGCTGGTCTCTAGTGATGTTTGTTTTAGAATAACATGACATAATGTATTTGCCCCACTAAACCGCCCATTTGTAAAAAGTACATTTTTCAGAAAATCATTTGCCTTGTATTTGAAATAACCGTGACTTTTCTGATCTTGTGCATGTAGCAAATGTTCTATTTTTGGTTACCTGGAAAACTAAGCAAGCATACATTTTGCGAACTTAAACAAAACATTTTAGTTTACCAAAGATTAATTTGTCATACGTCGTTAGAAACTACAAGTTACTGTAAATTACAGCAAAGTTTTTTTTACCCAGAAAACGTTTATGGGGGCCGCGAGAATGCGTCCACCACCAGCAGCTTTCATGTCACAGTAAGCCTGGAATACAAGTGTAAACGTAGAGTTACGGTCCTTGTCTGACCAAACAGTACATGGGGTTTAGTAGAATGATCAAAAAACAAACTAAATGCCACACATTTTAGCTTTCATCCTGTACGGTAAGTTAAACTTTGTAAATCATTAATTCTACTCAATTTGACACTTAAGTGCTTTTTTGTTTATTTTCACTTATTTTTAACAAAATAGTTGAAGAGGATCAGTTTGGTTGGAGCATTTTAATACAAAAAGTTTGGAAACTATACATAATGTGGGTAGTAATGACTTTGCAGATGATTTATTGATCAAAAGAACCGTTTTAACAAAAAAAAGAACGGTCAAAAACCTTGTAACCTTGTATTTTTAATATACTTGAGTTTTATCTTATGTTTGAGTTGCACTTGCTTTCGTAAGTACTAACTTTTTTCTGCTACTTACGAGTCATGTTAAATATTACCACAAACTGTAACATTATAAACTGATATGGGAAATTACACAGGCTACGTCGGTCTGTCCGTTTGTTTTGTGGCATCAGGTTTACATACAATATGATTAGAAGTCTGTATGGCGGCCACTCGAGTGACCGAGCAAACCTTAAAAAAGATGTTCAGTGTTGAGCGTTAGTCTTTAATTTGGAACAATAATTTCGCTTTCCAAACACTGATTAATAAGGATGGCAGCAACAGGCAATTTGTTCAGCTATGCAGCAAGCATCTGACGTCAATGATCGGCGCCAATCCAGCCTTCCTGTTCTATTATTACGTCACACATATTTAGTGCAATTAAATTATGCGCTCGATAGCAACGCAGGGTTCGAAATTAAAGACTGTTTAACCAATGCAAGGTTGGAAATGAGGTGTTTGCGAATATTGCCAAAACACCAAACTAAATTTAACAAATAATTGTTAACACTGCCTTGCACTAAACTTTTATCAAAAGATTGAATATCAGTTTGATATGGTTTAAGATTGTTTAGGTAAAATAGGCATTTTGACAGCAGCCTGCACGCGGCCCCTTCTGTTAAGGCATTAAATTCTCTGCGCCAAGACGACCTCTGATGCCGAACAGATGCAGTCATAAGGACCACCGTCCAAATTCCACGAAGAACCGTCCACAAAACAGCCAGGTGTCAAGCCCAGGACAAAGCCCTTGTAGCAATAGCCTTGGGTTTAACGTCATGCAGCTAAATGTGGAAGGACTCGCTTCATGCAAGCTTAACATCGTCGAGCAGCTTGCTAATAACAACAAAGTCTCGATAATCCTGCTCCAGGAAACACATCGGACAACATCAGACAAGCTAACACCCCAAAACTTCGTGCTAGCGGGATTTATCCCGAGCAGAACACACGGCCTTGCCACGTTCGTACGAGAAAACCTGAGCTGGACGCCTTAAGGTCAATCTACAACAACATCGGAGATCGAATGGCTCTGCACCAACGTCTGTGGTAATTACATCGTGAACGTATACAAGCCACCACCGGCGCAACTGTCACCTGCGCCCTTTCCGGTGTTTCCAACTCCATGTATTTACGCTGGCGACTTCAACTGCCAGCACACGACATGAGGGTACAAATCAAGCAACACAGACGGAAAACAACTTGTCAACTGGGCAAGCAACGCCGGTGTCACCCTACTTCAAAATCCAAAAGATGACTGCAGCTTCCACTCAGTCCGCTGGAATCCTTGAACAAACCCCGACCTGGCATTTGCGGCAACCGTTAGTGGTTTGCAACTTCCCGACCGACAGGTGATGGCCAAATTTCCTCGCTCTCAACACCGACCTTCACTGATCTCCACAGGCAACTATGTAACGTCAGTCACGAGTAAGCCTGCAAAGCGATGGATTGTTCGGAAGGCTGACTGGAAACGGTTCTGTCTAATCACCAACGATAAAACAGATATGCTACCATCCCCCAACGACACTAACTTAAATCAGGCGTACCAGGACTTCTGTAATCCTCTCATGAAAGCGGCCAAAAAAGCATCCCACGAGGCTATCGAAAGACCTACAGGCGGTGTTGGGACAGCGAATGCGACTGCCTTTACAGAGCCTTTCTTACCGCATCCCCGGGTAACGAGACGGAAGCATCTGCCACACTACTGCTGTCTTATATTAACGAACAACGTCGACATCGCTAGAGAGAAGCGGTGGAGTCCATTGACTTCACACATTCCTGTCGGAAAACATGGAGCATAATAAATAGACTCACTGGCAGGTCGGCAACTCCTCTGGCAAAGTGTCCCATTACCGCAAACGCCATTGCCTCGCAATTGGTCAAGAACGGAACCTTCACGACATCAACTCGCGAGTCCTCGCGACTCGTGGCCAAGGAAGTGTCAGTTTGAGAAAGGCTAACAGACCGGACACAAACGTGTCTGGGGACTTCACCATGGCAGAACTGTCTGCGGCCCTCCAACACCTGAAGCCCGGTAAAGCACAGGGCCCAGATCACAGAGTTTTTGCTTCATGCCGGAACCGCCCTAAAATCCTGATTGTGTAAATTTTTCAACACCTGCCTGTGTCAGCCCAAGATTCCAAAAATCTGGAGAAAAGCGACAGTAATCGCAATCCAGAAGCAAAACAAACCTCTGGATGAAGCTGAGAGCTATCGTCCGATATCTCTGCTCTGCATCCCATTTAAGATCTTTGAGCGCTTGATTCATGCCCGTGTAGAGTCAGTCATCGACCAACAACTCCCCCAGGAGCAGGCTGGTTTTAGACGCGGAAGATCCACTGTAGATCAAGTCACCCTACTCACCCAAGATCTCGAGGAAAGTTTCGAAGCGAAAAAGAAGGCTGGTGTCGTTTTTCTAGACTTTACATCTGCCTACGACACAGCTTGGCACCGCGACCAAAACTGCAAGCTGCTCCGAATGTTGCCGGACAAGCACGTGGTCAAAATGATCATGGAGCTTGTCCACAACCGCAGCTTTGTACTCAAGACCAGCAACGGCCAGCAAAGCAGGTTACGCCGCCTCAAGAATGGCGTGCCCAGAGATCTGTTTTAGCTCACCTACTCTTTAATATCTACCCAAGCGATATACCAACTACAGTATGTAAGAAGTATGCCTATGCCGATGACCTGGCTATCATGTATTCCGTTAATGACTGGGGACACTTGGAAAAGACTCTTAGCCAGGACATGTCTGTCATGTCAGGCTACCTTCGGATGTGGAGGCTGAAGTTCAGTGAGACAAAAACAGTTTCAGCGGCCTTCCACCTTAATAACAAGGAGGCTAAACGAAAGTTGGCCGTCCTGTCTAATGGGAGAACTCTCAACTTTCACGATGTACCAACGTATCTCGACGTGCAGCTAGATAGGTCACGCACCTACCGCCAACATCTTAAAACGACGCGCAAAAAACTCACCTCACGCGTAACTCTTGTCAGGAAGCTGGGTGGCACAGCTTGGGGAGCCAGCGCGGATATCCTCCGCGTGTCTTCCCTTGCCCTTGTTTACGCCCCAGCCGAATATTGCGCTCCTGTGTGGGGCAGAAGCGCCCATACCCACCTTGTCCAACAGAAAGAATCAATTTTAAGAAAATGTATCATTAACAAGTTAATCCAAATAAATTCTGCAAGTGTACCGTTATACCTCTAATAATATTCACATAAGTTTGCACACGAACTGTATCTGATACATTACAAATGCTGGCCTGCTCATGATAAATCTTTAGTTTAATTGGGTTAGATTCTTTTTCAGTGAAATGTTACAAACAATTTAACTGGATGGTCCCAAATTTGTTTATCGTTGCACTCATATGCATTGCAACATATACTGTTCATGGGATCAGCTACCAATCTTTTGAAACAATGGATTTGATTTTAAGCAGGAATATGCTGCTTGAGCGCATATAACATCATCATACCACTGTATCAATGTGCATTAAACGCTTACTTATTATCTACTAACTATATCAGTTAATAAATTATTTTGTGCACTAAGCGTTTTGGTCGTTTTCGGCTAGTACCGAACATATAACTGAAGCAAACAAACAAACAGACACCAAAATATCGATCTAAACTAATCATTTCGATGTAAAACTTTTTAAGTCCACGAAAAACCACGCCTCTTGCAATCTAACATGCAATAGAAACGCAGCAGAAATACCACAGCATTTGTTTGCTAGTACGAACGCCCTTGATGCATTTACAATTGAATTAATCAATAATGTAGCAAGCTATTACAACACATCATTATTGTTATTGATTAAGTAAATTTGGATTAAAGCGCATCCAATGTAACAATATACAATTGCTAAAAACATGAGAAATTATCAAAATACAGATAAAAAAATCAAACAATATAAATGCAATGCAGATAAACAACAGAATCAAGAATCAGTGATTAACTCGCGTTAAAATTTGTAAGGGAAAAGACTAGTGCAACAACTAATAATAAAACAACAAGGAGTACGATTACAGAAACTAAGACGATGATTACAGTTTTTGAAGACTTTTCTTGAGGTTGAATACTTGGTGAAATTGTAACAGGTTCTGCGTAGTATACACAATGAACATAAAAACGTTCATCAGGAGAAAGGGAAAACGTTAACAAACTTAGAACGGTAGTGAAAATTAAACTTATGGCCTAAATTGTTTTTGTTTTGTTTTAGGGGTTTTGAAAACTCACTTACCATAATCATGAACAATTTCAACTGTAGATTTCATTGGAACACATTCATCTGAAAAATAAGCCCTGTGTAAAACACTTTCATAAATAAAGTTTTTAGTACTTAATCCTTTATTACGTTTTTATAGTGCAAAATAGTGAGCCTGTTAAAGCTTATTAATAAAAATCAGTTAATATGGAATCGTTTTGCAAATCTAAAAAATATTTTTAACAACGATTGTTTAAATGTATTTTTCGAACGGTGTACCTGTTTTCTTTTTGTTAGTTGCAGCTTGTCGAATGTCACCTCGATTTAATCCAATATTTTTGTAAGCACCAACATCATTATTCTCATAATCATGATTCATTTTTAAATGTTGCCAAAATCTGCTGAACGGAAAAACAATTACTGGATTTCATCGTTAGCTACGTGGTTTAGTTAATTTAGTCTAGTATATATTTTGTCTTACACTCTCTCACATCACGTGTTGCTATGTAATCGTACAAGCTCTGGCTGCTACGCCCCATGGCTGCTAAGACTTATGACTGGCTGCTACGACTCATGACACAACCACTTCATCAGCCAACAACAGTTAGCTTAAACAGAAACTTAAAATATGTTTAATCGAAACGAAAAAGTATCGAAAATAAAATCGAAAAAAGTCCCACGCTTCATTAGAAAAATGAATTGTATATTTTGCAGTTTGATTCGTAATTGCAAGGTGGTCTTGGTCTGTGTTGTGTTTTCTACGGATTATAAAAAAGCAATTTGAAAAACTATTTTGTAACTTTATTGTAATTGATGACATTGCTTTTGGTACGAAATTTAAAGTAAAGTTCTTGATGTGTGCAAGGCATTTTGAACATATGCAAGAAGATTCTGAAATAAATTTTCTTCAAGGCACACTTGGAAATCACTCGCGATGCTTTAGTTAGTACATTGCAGTACGCAGAAAAATGAACAAAGAAAATGTTTAAAATATTCTGAACGTAAAGATCACCACTATAATCAAATCAGCTAAACTAAAACAGGGTCTCAACGACATTGGACAGTTCAATAAATCAGTTCAATAAACAGAAGCGAATAGTATTTATACTACCAACTTAACTTTTTAATATAGCACACCTTCTTTGTCCCTCAAATACATACTGCTGTCAATCCAAACAAGTGCGTACTTCCTTCAACACAGGTGTCGACAATCCTTGCCACGCGTTACACAGATGGCAGGTGAAATGATTACTCATGGCACGCCAGGTGACATCCTTCAAAAAATGCAATACTACTTTGATTTGTTTGGTTGGTTATTTTTGGCAGCATTGGTAGCATTGCAAAAAATTTTTGTGTTAATTAACTTTGTTTTTCTTATTTATGTTTGCAGTGCAAAAAACACAGAAAACGACTGCTACTAGCCGTTTTTATACAAATATTTCTTGAGTTCAGTATTTGCGAGTTAATTTTAGCGTTGACTTCTCTATATATACTACCTTGCAAAACTATTTTAGGAATAAACATGATTTTTAAAAAGTTCGCAGCAGTGAAGAGATGCCAAACCTGCTTTTTCGTTTTATAATTAACTTAGATTTCCGGGAGTAAAAGGTAGCGTTTAAAGTTTCTTCGAAAACACCAGTGAAAATCGTTTGCCAAAAAAACTAGACAAAAAGTGAATGAGTAATATATATCAATAAAACTGTGTAGACTGTGTAGAGTACAATGAACAGTTATGCATAAGCAATGTGTTGATGTAATCTTTAAACTTTTTAAAAAACCTACAAATAACGTAGGGTTGGGCATTTGACCGGTCAAATAAAATCTGGTCAATTGACCGGTCAAATACTTGTCAAATAGGTCAAATATCGGTCAAATACTATTCCCATTATTAAATTGCAATTTTAGTTAAAAGTTAGAAGTTTAATCTTCTTCTAAACCATAAGTAATGGAAATGAAGGTTTCAACTCATGTAAATTTGTTTGTGAAATAGGAAATGTTCAGTTTATATTATATTACAGACTTTTCCGACTGCATTGCATGCTTCATTTCATCAATGGCCCCACCTGTGTGTCTGTAATTTTCATTCAGTAATCACATTTGTGAACTGGATTCTCATAATATTCTATATACATCAGATTAAAGTCTAATTTTGACTGATATTTAACTGCAAAACTCGCTTATCCTGCTTAAAATCGTAATTTATGCTGTTAAGCTGTTGTCCATTCATGACAAAAAAGGAATATACAAAAGCTTGATATGTACGTACTTTATCCCAATAAGTACTGAACAGTAACTTATCTACAAAAATCTATTCTGGGCAATTATAAGCTAAATATATAGCTACAAACAATTTTTGAATCAACTATAGAAAAAAGGACTGTGGGCCTACAAGTTTACACAGATGGTTTAAATTACTTAGATTTTTTATCTGTCAGTAAAAATGTGCAACATTTGCAAAATGCCTAAGTAAATACCAATGAACTAACTTCCCCTCATGGACCTATCACACTCAAATTTATTAAGATAAAACGGTGCTAGAAGTGATCCATGTTTTTTAATTGCATTGGAAACCTTGCAAAGTTTGCCATAACGTAAATCAGATCTTAATTTCAAATGAAAAGTATATCCTAATTGTTATGGGATTTTTTTCAAATGAACAAAACACATCTACATTAGCTTAAAAATCACTTATTAATACAAGAGTATGCCCTAAACTGTTCTACCTGAGGGTTATTAGAAATGAATTACCCTTTTCAACGACCAAAAAGCAAGTCCAAGAAAATTTACCACATTTTATTTTTGAAATTAAAAATAGTATTTGACCGGTTAAATAAAGTGCTGTCAATTGACCGGTCAATTGACCGTATTTGACCGGTCAATTGACCGGCTTGCCAACCCTAAAATAACGTACCACCAGAAAACGCGAGATGTGACTCACCAACCTGATTCGTAATCGTGACTTAACTGACGTGCTTTAAAGAATTGGTGGTGTTTTCCCACTCGAAATCTCCTAGATGTGTTGAACTGCAATTATCAAACTATGAATAGGAGGTTCCAAAGGTTTTCCTGTACAGATTTGATTGCAACTATGCATTTGCCCAAACGGTCAGTGTCTTGTTATCAGCCCCTATAAGTCGTGTGCATAGTGAATATTAATTCTGTTTGCAAGGCAGCAGAAAAATTATTAACTGACTCAAAACTGGTAAGTAACTCAAAACTGGTTAAAGTTTATAGAGCTCTACATTTGCCAGAAAAGCTCTATAAACTTGATATTATGCCTAGCAGCAATAGCTTATATGTCAAATCTGGTATGTAACTTAAAACTTGTAGGAAACTGAAACTTGGAGAATAACTTAAAAACGGTAAGTAACGTTTGTGTTTGCAATTATAATGAAAAATCTATTTCCATACCCCACATTTGTTTTCAGCAAGAAATGCATGAAAAATATATAAACTACACAATTCAATTGCGTCATGTTGTAATTTACAGATTGAAGTGGATTCGGGTGATATTTTTACCCTTGCAAACAGGCCACAGCATTTTATAACAGCACAAATGAAGTTATGTATTACAATTCAATAAATCAACAAAGAAAACAATTACATCTACACAATGCCTAATCACGTCTTTTCAAAACACATTATCTACAATTTAGATTCAAATGAAACAAAATGTCATGACACAAAGTTGTCAAACATATGAAAAATGATTAACAAACTCATTTGGTGAATACACATCTGATATATCCGAATGTTTATTAATAATTGAAGTCTATTAAGGAATGGAATTTAGCGATAAAATATCATAATTGTTGATTCCAAGTCTCTCTGAGAATGAGAAAAATCAACTGGATTCGTTTCATTCAACGAGGTTTGCGGAAATCCGTTCCAATCTAATTAAACACAGACAAAATTTTAAAATATACAAATTACAAAAAAGAAAATATCAACTGTTTAAATTTAATTTCAAATAAATTACTTGTAAAATCATTACAGTCATCCAAATAACGAGAATCTGGGTTCTTCGTACCTCCAACACAAACGTACTCACTTCGCCAATCGTTCACTCTAAACTAATGTCCGTTTTATTTGACTGTTTAAACCAAATATTTGTAGCGGCTTTACTTAACAGCAGGACACATTGCGTAGACGCTCCCAGTTCGTCCATTAGCACGAAACTGAACAACACCGGTCGGTAGAGGTTTTACACTTGGTGGCAGCATCGAGTTAATCACTGAATCGTTTCCGATGGAAAATTTAACTGGTACTGAAAGTACGTCATCATCATAATAACAATCCGGACCTAGAAATGGACAAATTTTTGGCTTAAACTGATACTTTATTTCGCAGTTAGCAAACACAATACTCACACAACTGCTCTGATTCTGAGACAATTTCCAATATTTTGTCGGTAAAAGCATTGATCACTGTTTCGGGTATCAATCTTCCATCTCTCCTAAAGGTACGTTATTTTAAAAACCCCAAACGCCTTTTAAATGATGTCGGATTAAATCCAAATCAAAAATACCTCCAACTTTAAATATTACTTTACCTCGATATCATTGAGTAACCAAAAAGTATGTTGGATATGGGTTCTCTAATAAACCATTCAAAATAATAGTCTTCGGAATTAATATCGTGTTCAACATCTATAATCGGCTTACCAGATGATTTCCACATCTGTGTAATTTACAGCAAACAAAAAAATATTTTACAAATTAACGTTTCAGAAGTTAAATTTGTTTGATAAAGACAAATGTTTAACAAATTTGGATAGTTTATTTTTGGCTACAAATGAAATCGTGCTGTTTTCCTCTGGAAGTTTGATTGAGAGCTGTAATAGAATATTTTAAGTAACGAAACAAAATACCCCATTATTGATGACGTAAAACCAAACATCGCACAAGCTGGCATTCGACAAACCATTTCTACATTGTGCTTCATAATACAAGTAGAAATTATTGCGAGTGTGATTTCCTTTGTACAGCACTTTTCGATCGGTAGGGGGTCGATAAGAATGTACCTTTAAATACCATATATTAACAAATGTTTGGAGGTACAATACATTAACGGTATCTCACGTACCCAACATCTCAAGTTTTTGAAGCAGTGATCAAAGTTTCCCACGGCAAAGAAGGGATGCATTTTTCGACTCGATTGCATTATGCTGCCTGCATCGCAGTTATATCATTCAATACAAACGTAAACCTTCAAATGTGTAGGGGCAGGACAAACACGTTCAAACATACCTAGAATCTTTTCCATATGTAATGTAGCCATGTCGACAATTTGTTTCAAATGGATTAATGGAAATTGAGTCAGTGTGGCAATATGGACTAATCGAAAAGAAGACCTTTTTGCAATAATTTTGTTAGAAAAACGTACAGGAACTTCGAAAATTTGGTAACATACCCCCATTCCATATCTGCTACCGAACAATTCCTTCTCATAGAGAAAGGTATTATGGGAATCATAAACGTAAAAGTAGAAATCAGTAATCAGGCCTTGACCTCGATTTATTCCAAATACTTTCATAAGCACCAGCATCATTATTCTCATAGGCATGATTCATCCAAAATCTGCTGAACATATAACAAGTTACAAGATTTTACTTTCAGCCACGTGGTGTTGAGTAACTATGTGTTGTCTCACATTTACTCACATCACGTCTTCTATGTAGTCGTAACTTACAAACTCTTGACGGACTGCAATGACTCATAGCACAACCACTGTATCAGCCATCATCTGCCAACATGTGCCAGTTAAAGAAGAAAGTAACTATTTTTGAACAACTGTAAACTAACTATTTCATGTTTTTGTTACCACTAATCACGTTTACAAATATCTCATGCCTAATTACACACGTGTATCGCAATGTTTTCTATGTGCAATAATTATGCTTCTTTTTGTCGATACTCAAGAATTGCATTTGTGTATTTCGAATTGCCAGTTTGGGTGCCTTAAGTCATTATTGTGATTTGGAAATTTTATTGGTGAAGGATTGTGTGTTTTTGACGTGTGTGTGCGTATCTTGACATCTGTGCGAGCTTAATACGTTAACTTTCTGGTCTAACCTTTCTATGTTTTCACTATTTTCGTTATGATATTCTGTGCCACTCCAACAAACATAAATTTACGCTCGAAGCAGGAGTTTAGAAATCTGCAGTTTATCTTAACTGGTAAGATAATAAGTAATATGATATTCGATCTGCTGTTTTTTCAAAAAGTTGTATGTAAAAGTTACACATGCTGGCATTTTTAGAGTAAATACCTTAACCTATGCTTCAAACAGATGGGAAATGCGGCTTTTCATAATACAAGCGTAGCTTTTGAATATGCCACACCTTGTTTTTGCTTCGACTGTTCTCAAATGTCCAAACCAACAAGAACGTACTTCCTTTAACACAGGTGTCAACAATCCTTGGCACGCGTTACACTGATGGCAGTAGACACGATTAGTCATGGCACGCCAGGTTACATACGAATGCTTTTTAGAATGCTGTATAACACAATCAAAACCATTGTTTTTTTTATAGTGCTTATCAGCAAAATTAGATCTGTCTTTCTTTTCTGTTTTCGATTACCTGAGTCGAAACAGCGCCAAGAAGGCATTTAAAATCATTCTTTAAAATCATCCAGGTGTTCCGTATGGTCGACTAAATAAAGTCAAAACGTACCAAACAATCTTAGCTTTGTCACTTATATCAGTTCCATTTTGCCAAGTACATTACGTATTTATTTGCGCAAAAAGGTATGTTTATGAAATAGAAGGAACGAAACTTGATTACACGAACAGAACCTTGGCACGCAAAATGTGGCATTTCGTCAAAGTTTCAAAACTGACATGCAGGATTTAGAATGATCATACTTTTACGTTTTTTAGAATGATCATACTTTCAGGTATGTAATGGTGCAAATGTATTGTCAGGATCAGCATGACCTCATGTTTTCAGGATTACAAGAATAATTTCAGAACTGTTAAATTGCACGTTATTTGATATGTTTGCAATGAAATGGTGAATTATTTTGTAAATAATGCGTTGATTAACCCTGGAAGCAGACAAACAATAAATCAAATACACGATGAACACAGTATAATCTCACTTTACGCGATTAAATCAAGTTTTATAACTGTGGAAAAGCAATCCTGCAAATAAAATCGGAATGAAATTACACATACAAGCAATATGGAAAGGAAAAGTTCGACAACAGTGAAGGATGAATTAAAGTGATCTTTGTAGCAAAAGATTGTTTATCAAATAAATGTTAATTGTAAATTGGAAAAAAAAACTTTTTTTTGCAGCGGACAAAGTTGTGGAGAAAGCACAACTTTCATTCAAACCTGATTTCAAACCTAATTATCAATTAAAATTAAAATCAAACATTGGCAATGCAGCTAAGTAAAATCTAATAACTGCAGAAAAAAATATCAATAAATTTTATAAGTTGCATTGTTTGAGAAGTTTATTGATTTTAATTATTTTCAGTCGAAACTGCATTTGTCTTGTTATGAAAAACACGAGTCTATTGAATCCCTACTTAACGATAAAATATCATAATTGTTGAATCCAGATCTCTCTGGGAATGTGCGTACTCAACTGGAGTCGTTTCGTTCAACGGAGTGTTTGGCAACCCGTCCCAATCTGTTTGAACACAAACAAAATATTGAAACAAATGGTCAAATGAAAGCAGTGGAAAACCTACTTGCAAAGTCATTGCAGCCATCCAAGTAGGCAAAATCTTGATTCTTCATTCCTCCAATACATACAAATTCGCTTCTCCAATCGTTCACTCTAAACAAAATGCATTTTTTACAGAAATACCTTTGCCATACATCCAACCTATTTTCAAATTTCTGTAACAGCTTTAAGCCCACATTACTTAGAGAATGGTAAACAGTTCACCAACTGCAGATTTTAAATTAAATGACCATTATTAAGAAAAAGTATCTCTAAACATTAACATTTGTGGCTAAAATTTTCCAGTCCATCGTTTGTTTTGGACCCCTAATTGTACATATAATCCACAACGGCCCCTTTTTTTACAATCGCCCCAAAAAAACACTGGGCCACAACTGCTACTTATTTTTGCTACTTACATAAAAATAATTGCCTAACTTTAGTTAGCCATATGTAGGCTTCAACTGCGTTTATTTAAATCAGTCTCACTTACTTAACAGCAGGACACATTGCGTAGACGCTCCCAGTTCTTCCATAAGCACGAAACTGAACAAAACCGGTAGGTAGAGGTTTAACACTTGGTGGCAGCATCGAGTTAACCACTGAATCGTTTCCGATGGAAAATTGAACTGGTACTGAAAGTACGTCATCATCATAAAAGCAACCAGGACCTGAAACGACAAGCTTGTCAATCAGTCAAAATCAATAAGTTTGTTTGCTTTTTTGACAAAATATTTTACTCACAAAAATTTTCGGTTTTTGAAATAATTTCTAGTATTTTGTAGGTAAAAGCGTTGATCTCTGTTTTCGGTATTAGAATATCATTTTTTCTGTGGATTAAAGTGCTTGTCAGTAATATCTTTAATCTACTTCAAACACGTGCTTACCTTGAAATCATTGTGTAACCAAAAAGTGTGTTGGATACAGCTTCACTAATTCTCCATCCAAAGTAATAGTACGTGCTGTATTGAGAGTTCCTTAATCCAATATTGAGTGTTTTGGATGATTTCCAATCCTATGTGATATCGAGAAGAACAAAACTGTCAGTTACTGACTGTTTTAATTCCGGTGCGCATTTTTTTAACTAATCATTTACATGAAAACATCAAAGTTACCAAAATTTCAAAAACAAAGTATTTTACGCATCAAATAACAAACAATAATTCGCCAATCTTTTTGTTTCCCTGTTGTTTAGTAAGTTGACAATAAAAAACACTAACAAAACTAAAACTGAACACAACGTCTTATGTATCTACTTGGCGATTTTAAAATTAAATTTACTTACCCAGTATTACCGCCCCTAGTATGCATAACGCCTGCACACAAACTAAAAGGAGACAAACGCAATTTACCTCAAAATTGGTGACGTAAAACCAAACATCACACAAGCTGGCGTTTGTCGTCCCATATCTACATTGTGCTTCATAATGTAAAAAGAAATTGTTGAATGTGTGATTTCCCTTGTACACAACTTGCGAGTCAACTGCTGATCGATAAGTATTAACCTGCAAAAGTAAGAATCAAGAATCAATTTAAGGTTTAAAAAGTAACCACGCATTAATACCCACCTCAAAACTTAAGGAACTAAAGCAGTGATCAAAATTTCCCACAGCAAACAAAGCGAAGAATGGATACATTTTTCGACTAGAACTCATAATGTTACCAAGGTTGCACCTTTGAAGTTTAATAAAAATTTAACGCACGGAAAATAGCAAATAATCAACAAATTTGACTTACCCATTACCCAATCCGTATTTTATATTGCCATTTTGACAATTAGATCTATAGTTGTATGGGTAGCAATATTGATTTGCGTAAAAGGAAATCTAAGAAAACATTTGTTGTTTAAATTCTAACAAACATTTGTAACTTGAAAGATTTTAAATCAAATCAATACGTTTTACGGAGTTTTGTGGACTCATTGCTGTTAGCATAACGCATTTAAATCATATCTCAGAACAAAAAAAGATTCGACAAGGTTAATTACCCTCATTCCGTATCTGTTCCCAAACACATTATTATCATTGAGTCGATAAGAACTTAAACCGTAGTCGTAAAAGTAGAAATCGGTGATTTGGTTAGTGATTTCTGTTGATTTTGTAGCAAGTCGATCCAGCGTGGAATTCACATCGGGAAAAAAAGCTAAAAGTTGAGGTAAAAAATAAATATAAAATGAAGAGTATGAGGTAAAATTGACGTAACTTATAACTTAGGCATTGTATTCACAGACACAAACTTAAAGAATGTAGTGAATGATTCGAATCCCAGTAAATTTACAGACTCCATTGAAAGATTTACATTCATTGAAAAACGAAAAGCCAGCTCTCAGTTTTCTTGGCATTGGCGCTTAGCAACATTCAAATTACAAAAGCACATACCATTACTTCCTAAATTTATTTGTCTCCTCACCATTAGCTGGTTTTAATGGATAATGATCATTGAAAATATTACGCAAGTTTCCCCCGTAATTTTCCATAAACTCGTTCTTTGTTTGATATTGCAGGAAACTTTGTTTTCTGCTGACCTCCAGTGGTGTTCGGTTTGAAACATGACGTATCATAATGTCCTTTCCCTGCAAAATTGTCCCAGTTTGAAACTTATGCTCATGTTTTAATTCAAATATACTTGCCTGATATTCAAAATAAGCTTGACTTTTGAAATCGGATTTCAAGCAATCATTGATTGTTCCAAATATATTTGTGTTCATCCAATTTTGGTATTCTGGAATTTAAACAATCTGTAGAAAGTGTAATAATAGGGATTCAAGCGAAATGATCTCTTTTACCCAAAACATTCTCTTGATTGTTTGACGTCGTAAGAAACCACGATCCACCATAAGCTTTAGTCCTGTTGAAGTTTTTGTCGTTGATAGTGGCCGCAAGAATCCATCCACCACCAGCAGCTATCATGTCACAATAAGCCTGAGAACGAAATGCGCATTAGAAAATAATACGAACATTTTATATTGCTTGTATCTGTTTGTTATGTCACTATTTCTTATGTATTGGATGCTTTTGTTACAATTGATTACATAGGAACAATTAGTTATCCGATAAAAAAAACGTAATGATGTACATTTCTAAACATAGCGGACATATTTGGATTTGTTATCTGAACCAACCTGCGTTGAAATACAAGTTTTGTTGAATTTCTAAAATGGAACCAAATCTCCAATCAGCAACTAAAATACCTCAAACGGTGTGAGCGACGGTTGTATGACATAGATTCCATCTTTTAACCCAGCGTCTCTCAGTTCAACACACGAACGGGCAGGATTAAGGAATGTACCAAGGGGTGATTTCGCCAATTTCTGAAACAATTATAAAAAATACGAACAGTTTATAGTAAACAACATGCAAGTTGATTAATTTAACCAACATCACACACCTGGTCTCTTGTGAAGTTTAATATCTCGAAAACAAATCCCAAAGCAGCCAGTATTAAAATTCCACACACCAAGAGAATAATAACATGCATCAACTTTTGTTTTTTTGAAGATGGTTTTAGACTTTTGTCGCTCGATTGAAGCGTAACGTTTACTGCAAGATATAAACTTACATGCAGCAAAAGTTAAGATGGACATAAATTCATAACTGGGATCAGCCCTGAAGCGTCTATGCAGACCTGCAATCACGGCACACTCATATGTAAATCACAGCACGCCAGGCCCATAGAAGGCGCCATACCGAATCAGTCGGTCACCACCATATGGCAAGGCGTAGGCTAGAAAAATCTAGCCTGCGGTGGGATTCGAACCTACGACAGGAGTCTTTCCGGGACTCGCGCTGTTTCGGTATGGCGCCTTTAATGGGGCTGGCATACTGTGACATGCAGCAAAAGGCACATATTTTAGCTTGCGGTCTGAAAATTAGTGAGGAAAAGGGCCAAGTTCACAGCTTTATTTAAGCTTTGTTCAAGACAAAAGTGTTTACTGCAATTTTAAATAAAGTCGATTCAATCAATTAAAAAGTAAATACAAACGTTAGTAAACGCACATGAAGTAATTTTGTATGAGTTAATCATTTAAAATTTAACTTACCATAATCTTGTACAGTGTCTGCTGTAGGTCTCATTGTGGGGTCTCTTTCATATGCGTTTTCTGCAAATGACATAATGCCATGCTTGGGTTACAAAATATTAGGCTAACCAGGATTAGTTACAAGCATTTTTGTTTTATAACGTAACTTTTTAACGAGTTTATTGAATAAAGTTTGCGAAAAATGTTTTGAATTTACTTCCATCCATGGTACAGATTAAACCTTAATGATAAAGATAAGGCTGGTGTATACAAATTTGTGCAATAACCTACTTTTGGAAAGTAAAAATAAATACACCTGTTTTCCTTGTACTCGATGTAGCTTGTCGAGCATGTCCACGTTTAAACTCGATGGTTTCATAAGTGCTAGCTTCCTTCCTTACATTCGATTGATTCATGTTTAAATCATACCAAAACCTTTAAAACGTGTAAAAATATGATAATTAATCTGCAATTGCATTTAACCTTTTAAACTTCAGATTTGTTGCGGAGAACAGGTTTGGAAAATTTCATTTTTACACTGTGTCGAATAAATACTATCTACGTCACTAATGGTGAGTCCCACGATCGTACTCCCTCATTCCTTAATGTTTTCTAAGAACATTTGCAATATACTGCAAAGTTACATGTTACGCTTGTTCAAATATGCTTAATACATCAGGTTTGAGTGAGTTCAGAACCTCTAGCCCAGTCGTCTTCAACCTGTGGGTCGCGACCGCAAGTGGGGTCGCCTAAACTTTTTCTGGGGTCGCTATAAATTTAACTTTTGGGCGTTTAAATTTACCGCCACAAAATCATACATTTTTGTTCTAATTGGCAACTTTTGCAGTACAGCTTGGTACCTCGTGTCACAATCTAATCATTGTAATGCAACACAATTTGTCCAACCCATTGTTACGCGATAAAGCCCCATGAATTGTGTCCAAAATAATACAGCGGGTACAGGGAAAAATATAAATTTTACTGTTTTCTACAAACTGGTGAGCTTTAACGCAAATTAGATTGGCCAAATTGAATGAAACTTTTGGGTTCTAACATTTGAGCGCAATGATGCACCCTGAATGCTCATCTTTAAAGTCCACTTAAAAATTAAGCGGGCAAATATACATGAAAATAATTTCAGTTTCGGCATTACTTCACTTTCTCCCTATCGGAAAAAATGGGGTCGCATATAAATGCTGATTTAATTTTCTTTTAAATTGGGGTTGTAAAAAAGGTTGAAGACCACTGCTCTAGCCCTTCCCAATTGAAGCATTTTAATTATGTTGAGGTCAAAGCGAAGTAAACAGATCCTCAACGTATGGTTTGTTCTTACGCTTAGTCACATCACGTTTTGCTATGCAACCGTGCAAAATGTAAAGAATGCAATGACTCATGCTAAAACAAACGTGCCAGTCAACAACATCTGCCAATTTCCGCTTGCCGAAACAGAAAGTGACACAAGTCGTGTGAAATTGTTTGGACAACGGTAAACTTGACGCAATTCTCTAAATATGATACACGTTAATGCGTCCAAATATATTGGTTTATATCCTGAAGTTTGCACTGTTAGATATTAAAAAGTTTTTCGTTTTTTTTAAATGACATTAAGTACTTCTTGGTTGTGGTACTTCATTTTTTTAATTAAATATGTTTGCTGATTATATACGCATTTCGTGGTACTTAGGTGATGCTCTTTATCTGTTGGTTTAGGTTTTATTTCACTTTTCGCCCCACGTTTTTGTTCAATTAGTACATAATTTAAAAGAAGTCATTTATACATGAACCCAACCAGAGTTGTAAACGGGCTTGAAATTGAACCCAAATCATTTTAAAGTTTGAGTGACAGGCCTTAACATTGAAGCTTTAGGAAAGACAAGACAAAAAAAACACAATAGACAATTAGTCTTAAACAAGGTGTTTTAGTGCGGTTTGGCATTAGGTCAGGTCCAAAAACTGATTACTTGGCTAGTTAAATTTGTTCAAAAAGTAAATAAATACTGTCACAGAGTCAGGCCCGAATCGAGCCCGGTTTTTGACAAAAACTAAGCCCGAACCCGACCCGAACCCAAAACTGGCCCGAAAAGCCCGGCCAACCCGAAAAGACAACTCTGAGCCAAACTAGGTCCACATCTAAATCCAAATTTGACTGTAGTTATGCACAAAATGGGGTCTTTGAAAGGCGTTATGCCCAACCTTTGACCCGTTTTTTTGGTTTTCACGACCAGCAGAACAGCGCAACAAATACAGTTTTACAAAAATATGAGTGTGTCACCGTGAAAAAATAATGTCAACAAAAATGCAAACTACAAGAATTTATTTTCAGTTAGATTATTTAAATTTGGGACATTGAAACTAAGCGTTTTCGCAAAAGCCGAATTTGAAAATGCTTAGGTAAAGATTAGAAGTAACGTATCATAAATTGCAGACTCATTAAACATGCGACTTCCAACAAATTTCATTTTGTAACTCGTATCACACATCCTCAATTTGCTACTTTTAGATACTGTGCTTCAATTAAATCCAATAAAATAAAAACCTTTGAAACAAACAGTTTATTCTCCTTGCAAAGCTGTACAGCGGAAAAATGCTTGTCACCAAATTATAAAATGTTACCATATTTATATACAATTACACTTTGCACTTTTCTTCTTTTGTAGTTTTTCTTACAAACAGGTTCTTACTTCCTACAGGGTAGAAGTTTGCAACCTTGGCACGCGTCTCACTGATAAAACGTGAGCTGATTATTTATGGCACGCCAAGCGTCAAAGTTCACATTCCATTGTTGTATTTAAATTTAATTAAAAACGTTACCATCCATTAATTGCACCCTTCACTATTTTACGTTTCACCAAAAATTAGTGAGGAGCCTTCCATTAGTGAATTAATGGCATAGTCTTAATGACACAATTAGCATTTCACTGATAAGTAGCTGTTGCATTTGCACAAATTGCTTAACTAACGACGATAAAAACCACAGAAAGTAGCTACTGACATTTGACAAAATCTGATTGAAACAGGTTCAGGTGTGCAACCATGTCTTTAGTAATCCGAGTCAGTCTGGTAACGAAAGGTATTTGAAACATAACAAATGTTTAACTTGACTAGATGAAAATTTACTTGTAAAATCATTGGCGTCATCAAAGTTCCGATAAATAGCCCTATAAATTCGCTTCGCCAATCGTTCACTCTAAACAAGCTGTAACTGTTAAACTTAAAGATTCTGGACAAACACCTTGTTTGTTATCTTAAGAATTTGATCTAACTTAATAACCGTCTCATTATTTTGTTTTGCTAAAATGGTTTTCGAACTGTGGTACGCGTACTCCTGATGTAAAGAACATGTCAGTGATTCTTAACCTAAAAATAACAAAAAAAGGGGAAAACAAAATTTTTCAGGGCTAACTTTTGTTATTATGTTGTAGTAATGATAATTTTATTGACACCATGACGTCATAGTTTTATATCACTTGGTCACCCAAGACCTGCCAACTATTATAGGAATTCCCATAATAAATGACGAGGCGTACAAGAGATTTTAAGGCGCACCACGTAATCCTGTATATTTTAGATGCACCGCAATCGGCCCAGTTATTACTTGAACAGCCAAAAATATTTGCACAAACGCGAAACTTTACGTAACACTGTCTCGATGTTTTAAATTATTTTTTTAGCAGTTACGCTGCGGCTGTTTTATTTCAAGTTGGTTACGCTATTTTGCTACGATATACAGTAGTTTAATTGTATATTTGTCAGCAATAGCGTGCCAATACGTTTACAGTTCCAAGATAAGATTACATGTGTTTTTTGATCCCCGTGGTTTCCATAAACTCGTCAAAAGATAAACTGTATATCACCGAACCTACGTTAAATACAGGGACTAAATTGTCGTTGTTGACACGGCTACCGCACTAAGAGCTTACTGCGTATTTTACGAAAACAATTAGCGACGATATGCTACGGCTGGAGATACTTTTTCGGACAGAAGTTGTATCTATTTTAAAATCCATTTAGGGCATTGATATTACGGTTATAGAAAGCTATTTATCAAAATTAAATCTTGTTGAGCTTTAACTTTACGTTTAGGAAAATTTTTATTTTTATTTTCAGAAATTGTGGTAAAATTGTCGTTTTTCATGTCCACCTAACAACTTACAATTTTTATGTCAACAATGTTTAATTGAATGAAACTGGAAAAATCTGTCTGGTACACAAGATTCGATTTATCGAAAGATTATGAAAGTGAAGGGAGTGCAAAAGTTTTCTCCACACAAGCGGTTAAAATCTTGAAACAAACAACTCATCAGAACGAATGGCAAACCATTGAATTTTCTTCCACATATATGAGTGAGTCACAATCTTGGTATTTTGCAACAGAATTTAATTAATTTTCGGTTATTTTAGTGCTATCACTATTCTTAGTGAGGTTACCAATTGGTGGTTCAAATCCCTGATGACTTCATAGTGATTAAAATGTAACAACCTTGTTCGCCTAATTTTCCACGATCTGATGCATTAAAACACCCGATCCGTCTACTTTTAGGCGCTTTAAACTGTCGAATTCTGGATAATCCTGGGCCATTATGCTGTCGTATTATATTCCATGTTATGGATTCTGCGCTTTAAGCGACATGGTATGCTATTGATATCACAAACAGCTTTGGGGTTACCCTATGTGTTGTTTTCGTCGGTTGTGGCTGTTTGTTGACAAATTAAATCAGCTGAACTGAACCTTAAAGTGCGGTAGGAAGTTGGAACTTAGAACACTGGCTTTAATTTATGGAGTTTTTTTTCCTAAAATTGGTGGTAAGTTTAACTTAATTAAGTATTTTGTACAAAATAGAAAAACATTTTAATATAGAAAGACATATCACAACTTTGTCTGACTGGCCTGAGGACATTAACTGGGTTCACACACGGGTAAGTAGATTTTCACTGAAGCAGCATAGTTTTACGAGTTTGTCAGCCTCAAAAGTGACAAGCATCTGTGCCCCTGTAGGGTCCTGGTGTGTATTTGATTTGGACAAAAACATCAAGGTGTTGAAAGTTTAAACTCATATGGGCAACACTTTCATCGATTATACAGATGGTATATTTTTGATTAAAGAAAGGTCCTAATTGTTTCAGAAAAAAATGCAACCCGGACAAGTCTGGAAATGTTTGGGCGGTGGTGAAAATTGGAATGTTGAAACCAATACACTATGGGACAAGTGACAGAGAAACAGATTCGGTGAACCACAGATGATTGTGTGAGAAGTAAACAGTTGATCTAAAGAACTTAAGGCAGATTAGTATAGCATGACTTTGATATTTGGCGTAGAGGTAGCATGCCGAGTTTTATTGACTGATTTTATTTGGTTGCCCCCAGCACTTGTAATATTAATGACTGGTAAAAACACTAAAATTGGTTCAAAATTGTTTGCGATTTTGAATATATATTGCATGTTTTGTTAAGTTAATAGTGAATTGAAATTTATTATTATATTGTGCAATTGCAGCTAATTTAAAGCATGCTTTAGTGTTCAAAAGAAGCAAATGACACAACGGCTATAGACTGAAGAGTAGACCAGGTAGATATATAGCCTATACAATTAGCACAAAATAGCTTACATAGTTTAACATAAATCAATTGTGTTTGTTCAAATTAATATTGCACTACTGCTACTAAAATAAGCTCTACTTTCACAGTTAGATTTACTTAGCAGATATGTGCAATTGTCAACAAAATGTTTGTTTAAAATGTTGCAGATAGTTTAGTTTGCAGCTCAGCTATTTTTATATTATGGCCTATGCATAGCAGTACTGTTATATAGTCTAATGGTAGCAAGAAAGCCTTTTTAGCAATTAACCATTTGGTTTTCAAGTAAAGATTGCAAAAATTGCATTTAATTAACTGTAAAGTTTCAAACTAGATTTGTCCCAGATAACATATATTTGTTGGCAAAACGTTGGGTGAACATCAAATTTTAATCGGGCCAACTAGTCGGGTCACCGTTGGGTAAACGTCTAAACGCTCTCTAAGGAAATTAAACATATAATTGTTGTAAAAAAGATTATCCTGCATCTACATAGAGAGTTCACAAAATGTAGTTCGCGGTCGCGTGGGTTCTTCAAGGTACTGCGAATGCTACTCTCACGAATTTCCAATAGGTTTGCGCTATGAGCCACAATAAGTTTATAGTTCGAACTGCTGCCTCAAGATTCCTTGGAGATAAATTTCAGAAAACACCACTTGTGTAATCCTTTGACTACATTGTTGGTTTGTTTGGTTATAAGCGACAGAAACATTTCAAGAAGTTTTATTCAAATAAGAATCGCCATTAAAGAGAATACAGCAATTAGTAAAAAAGTATATAAGAATTTAAAACCTATTTTAAATATTTAATACTATGTTTAATATTTCACAAACACGGTTAAGTATTACCTTCAATGTACGAGGCTGTGCTTTCTTTGTGAAAAAAACAAAACAAAACGGCGGGTATTAGCATGCTGCCGCTACAAAAGATATGATTTCACATACATACTCAAATCATTTGCGTTTACTTTGTGACTCTGTGTGGTATATGATGTTTTACATTGTTAGGCCACCAAAGCTGTACAAATAGGTGTTTTTTCAGTCGAAGCAAATATTTTTGCGAAGATCAAATCGGTAAATTTTCAGTTTATTGTGAGTCAACAAGTGTCTTTTCAAACTTGAAATGACTTTGAATCTTTTTCCGCAACCAAAATATCAATGGGTTTTTGTTTTGTATGAAGTAACACGTGGGTTTTCAAATGTCCGCTTTGGGTAAATCGTTTGTCACAAGTATCACATCGATGTGGTTTCTCTCCAGTGTGGATCAACATGTGTGTTTTGAAATATCCACTTCGAGAAAACCTTTTCTCACAAACATTACATCGAAGAGGTTTCTCGTTAGTGTGAATTAACATGTGGGTTTTCAAATTTCCGCTTTGGGAAAATCGTTTATCACAAATATCACATCGATGGGGTTTATCCATAGTGTGCGTCAACATGTGTCTTTTCAAATTTGAATTGATACTGAATTTCTTTTCACAAACTTCACATTGATGAGATTTCTTTTTAGTGTGGGTCAACATGTGTCTGTTTAAACTTCCACTGTCAGCAAATCTTTTTTCACAAACGTAACATCGATTGGGTTTGTTCTTAGTGTGCGTCAACATGTGCCTTTTCAAATTTGAATTGATACTGAAACTCTTTTCACAAACAACACATCGATGTGGTTTCTCTTTATTGTGAATCAACATGTGTCTTTTCAAATCTCCACCACGAGCAAAGCCCTTTTCACAAACATCACATCGATTAGATTTTTCTTTGGTGTGAGTCAACATATGTATTTTTAAATTTCCACTTTGGACAAAAGTTTTTTCACAAACATCACATCGATGATGTTTTTTAGTAGTGGGTGTCAGCATATGTCGTTTTGCATTTCCACGTTCCATCACTTAACTCGAAGTCGAAATCCTGTGATTTCATTTAGTCAATATAGTTGTTCAGATATTATAAAGAAAAGTTTTATCTGACTTTCGAATACTATGTTTTGACCTGAAACAATATGTTAGCTTTGTCATTCAACCCATTTGAAACCATGAAATATTATTTTAAAATTGTTTTGCATAATTTTAGTTAAACAAACTTACCACCACTGCTTTAGTGTGGAGACCAAAGTGTTAAAAATGCTGCAATGTGTAAATGTGCACATAAAATAAATTGTATGCCATCCCAATAAAGAAACGAAACTTTTGTGGACATTTCTGGACTTGCTTTGTTGGTAACATTACAAAGTTAACAGAACCAAACATAAGATTTTGAAACAGAACAAACACTTTTGATTACGCATAGTCTAATTTTCCACTGTGTTCAGTGTTGCCGCTAACTGGCATTAACTTGCTTCGCAATGCTGCAGTCAGCTGTGCAATAATTTTCTTTTCCAGCGTGTACGATTGCAACCGTCATTCATAATGGTCATAAACTGGGCCTGGGGACTGGTAACTGCTTAGTCCAAATGCTTAAACCTGTACTTTAAGATATGCGAAAAATCATTTCAATTAGCCAGGTACTAACACACCGGTGAAAACACTTTTCGCAATTTTTATTACCTTTTCTGGAAAATGTTACAAGTAATATTAACAAGTACACACTCAACTTAACCTCAACAAAACGCTTGTGAAATATTAAACATGTGTGCTATAAACAATAAAGAATCGTCCTAACAAATCAATTCATCTTTTCATTGGCTTTACCTCGCTACTGAAAATCCCTCAACTGGGCTGCTGTTTCCAGTTGCCTCGCTTACACGAAGTAATTCAAGCAGTCATCGGTTGTGCAGCTGCGTCCTCCGACGTTTGCACGTTTTTTTGTATTACAGGAAGCAATTGAATAGGTTGACTCAGGGCATACAAACAGGGACAAATGGTTTATGTTGCGTTTTTTCAATAGAACGTTTGGCAGCGTATGCTTTGACTGCTTTTTGAATGGCAATTTCGGTGTCAACTATGCGTGATGTTACACACTCATTCAGCTACAGTGACGCGTGTGAGCACTTTGCATGTGGTTGTACACAACAGTGGGACGAAGCGTTTTTCTGAATAAGGAAACGAAATTGCACAAAGTGCCAGTTAACACCCCATATTGCGTGATGCAAGCCAACAAGTAGTTTACACCTCGTTTTCTCTCTGAGTTAACTATTTGATTATATTTATTCGTTTTTACATGATGCAAAATTAATTTTCAAACGTTTTTGCTTTGTGTGTTACGAAAAAGTCATTTACTCGTCATCACCAAACTGCTAAGGAGAAGTTTACAAATCGGAGAACCAGAGAATCCTCAGCCGCAGTTCATTTGCCTTTTATTAATGCAGAAAAATTAAGGGTTGAAAAGTGTGGCTTCTAGGATATGTTCTTACGAGCGGAACCACGAATCTTAAGTATATTTCCAACGCAAAGAAAATCTGCTTGAAGCTATAACATACTTTATAACACTGATGATGCGACATTGTCCAGCATAAAAGAAAAAAATCAGAAATTTTCCACATAGAAATTTGTTGTCTGACGACGTAACAAACCACAACTCGCTACAACTTTCATCAAACCTAAATCATTATCGTTGATAGTGGAGTGGGTGCGAGAATCCATCCACCGCCAGCAGCTATTACGTCACAGTAAACCTAACTACAATAAAAACGTGATTTAGGGAAATGAGTGGTAAGTGGTTAAGGCCATTTCTGAAGCCTTCAAAAACGGACAAATCTTAGAAACAACGACGGCCTTGCAACCCTGTCTTTAGCGCACTGACGAGACCATGGTGAAGTATTTATATTTTATGCAAAGTAAGAAATTCAACGTCCACACGCTTGTTTTTAGGTAATTGTATTCAATTATTTGTATCTCAAGAACTTTTTAAAAAGATTCATCCAACAAAAAACTTGTGCAACTGTTATCTTACAATGGAATTGGATACGAAACTTGGCGAGTACTTTGACTGAATGCTGACAATTCATCCATTGCAATATAGGAAAGCTCAAACACAAAGTGAACTATCTCATACTTATTGTTTAAACAGACGAAAATTTGTAGATTTTATCCCTTCATCAAACAACACGATGCACCTCAATTTTTAAGTCATGTTTGCTAAAAGGTTCGCTGTGCAACACTTACGAGATGTAAATTTCGCTGCGGATCCAATGATTGGAAACAGATGAAGACGTAGAGCTATAGGAAGTATCTCATAATATCCCATAGACTGGCACCTAATGTTCACATAATTTGCAGTGGATTCAAATGGCGTTTGTTCAACGTTAAATGACAACAAATCGCAATACTTAAATGGAGCTTCTCTTTAGTGGTTAATTTTCAAATCTCCACTATAAGCAAACTTTTTCACACAAACATCTTATCTATGAGGGTTCTCTTTAGTATGAATCAATATGTGTCTTTTCAAAGTACTACCACGAGCAAACCGTTTCTTACAAACATCACATTGATAAGGTTTTTCTTTAGTGTGAGTCAACATATGTCTTTTCAAATCTATACCACGAGCAAACCGTTTCTCACAAACATCACATCGATGAGATTTCTCTTTAGTATGAATTAGCATGTGTGTTTTTAAATTTCCATGCTGTGTAAATCCTTTATCACAAACATCACATCCATAAGGTTTCTCATTTGAATGAATCAACATGTGTTTTTTCAAATGTCCACCATGAGCAAACTTTTTTTCACAAACATCACATCGATGACGTTTCTCTTTAGTGTGAATCAAAATGTGTCTTTTCATATTTCCACAGTGTGTAAATCTTTTATTACAAAAATCACATCCATAAGGTTTCTCTTTGGTATGGGTCAACATATGTCTTGTCAAATCACCACTTTGGGCAAATCTTTTATCACATGTATCACATCGATGCGGTTTCGCGTTAGTGTGAGTCAGCATGTGTCTTTTTAAAATCCAACTCTGGGTGAAAGTTTTTTCACAAACATCACATCGCTGAAGTTTCTCAATGCTGTGTTTCGGCATATGTCGTTTTACGTTTCCTCCTTCCAAAAACCTTTGATTACACATATCAGTTTATTCCAAGCCCAAAACCGTTGATTTCATCTCTCTTTAAATTATTCAGTTTTTATAAATAAAAAATGTTTATGCTGTTTTACGACTTATGTGTTATAAGATGAAACAAGATAGACTTTTTTGTTCATCTAACAAATGTAAGCAATTGATCCGACCTTTCAACGTCATATACGCGCTGTCTCTACATCAGGGTAATGTCAGCTTCCCAACACAGTCGCTGTTATAACAACCCGAGAGTGAACATGAGGAAGACACTGGCGCGAAAACGAAGATAAAAACGTGGGTCAAAATCGTAGATTAACATAACAACTGATGTTCTAAAGTCAATTAGCTATCAGTCGCCTGGAACTGGTGAACAAAGTTTTTATCTACGTTTTTGAGCCAACGTCTTTCTGGTGTTTACTCTCAGGGTGTTAAAGACTGCATTGGATAGCTGACATTATCTTGGTGAAGCCTGATGTTCAAAGAAACGTGTTTGCAATATGCCTGGTGCTGGTAGTAACATTATATTCACTGAAACAAGTTGTTGGGATAGACACAATTGTTTTACACATTTTTAGCTATTCCAGCAGTTTTTATTTTAATATGCCGTCACTTCGATGTCCCATACGAGACATCTTCAGCAGGGTAATGACAAAAATTGAAATCTCAAAAGTGTTATATAACAAGGGCGGTACAACACACACAAAGGCGGTGGTAAAAACGCAATGGTCGATTGATAACCACATAACACCGAGCTCAATGGTGCAAAAGCGACAGATAAGTAATCGGCATTAGAACGTCCGTTTTAACGTTCATCGTGTTGGTGTGAAAATGTATGTTCCGCGACTCTAGAAAACCTCGCTTGTGGAAGTCAGTTTCACTCGCTAACACTATGGCAGCAGAAACGTTATTGGTGTGATTATGTAGCATGTTTTGCTAATGCCGATTTTTTTGCTTCTTTTTGGCCACAGTTTATTTTTGAGCTCGTTTTGTTTACCAATGATGCCGCTTGCACTGAGCCAGGAAATAGGTGTGGAGCTTGAAGTTTAGATCAAGGGTCCCGCGACAACTTGTTAATTGGCGCATAACGAGATTGATTATAATCAATTAAACTATTAAAAGCACAAAAATAATTAAAGCTCAAAGGGGGTTCGTAATTAGATAACAGTATCGAAATGGGACCCAAAAAGGCACAAACGTTGCACTCAGACCTACAAAAAGTTAGCTTGCTTTATTTTCCTGTCTTGTTTTGCGCTAAACAGATTTCGGGCGCTCATATCGCGCAGAAATAAGCGAGAGTTTGACTACCGTGCGTTTTTTCGCGTGTCAAGCAGCTTGAACCTGTGGTTCATGGTTCGTTGGCAAAAGTAAATGATGATTATCCATTTGCCTTAAATGTAATAATTTATGATACTGTAATGATTAACTTACATGTTGTGTTTGACAATTCAATTTAATGCGCTTAATTAGCTAGTGTTACAGCATGCTACTCAGCACTGGGGACTATTTGGTATAAACGCATGAATGCATGATAAGCATGCCACCAATCTAAGCAATAACATCCAATAAAATCCTGTATGATTACCAATGTACAAAACCACGTGATATAAAGCTATTTTGGTTTGAAATTATATAACAATACAGATTTAATGATTTATAGCCATAAACGGTTATGTGAGCTAAAAATGACGTCGAGCATTTCATTTAGAAAACTAAGGTGCTCGCCGACAATCGAAGTGCAAAATAAAGGGGTAACAAGGTAAGGATAGAGCACCAAGCATAGTGTCAATGCGTTTTGTCGGTCAGATATTAATTTGATCAAACTAATATTGTTGCGAAAACGAACATGAGGAAAAATTTTGAGCATCATGTTTAAACAGTTATTTTTTTATTGCACACACTTATATCTTTCAGTCCCTAATTATACAAACCCAAGCAGTTACTAGTGATAACCATTTGTAAAAGGTTATGTTGTTCAATATTTATGTACGTGTCTGACTACGTTACAGTTTTTTAATATAGTCTATTTATACTATAGTCCAGACCAGGGGCGGGCAACTTCTCCAGTCGGCGGGCCTGATATGGGAAAATAAAGTACTTGGCGGGCCGGATTCCCGAATCGATACATTAATCGCGTATTTATCCAGTGATTTAAAACGGATTTTTGACCACCTAAACCAGTGGTCTTAAACCATTTTAGCGAAATCGCCCCCTTGCTAGGGCACTGACTCAATATCGCCCCCCAATATATCGTTTTTTTTAAAGTTCTTGACTCTTGAGCATTTGCGTGCAATTATATTTACCCAGCACCAACGAATGCTTATGTTAACAGTTAAAACCCAATTTAATTGCTACAACAACACTGAGGGGCAATTTCACGCAATTCTAACGCATCCAAGCAATGTTTGTGACGTCATAGACAAGATAACATCATACGATTATAGCAGGTCACCATACATAGTGCATACACCAATTTAATGCATACACCACAGACTTAGATAGTTTTTTTTGCTTAGATAGTAACGGCGGGAAAGTTTTTTGCTATTGGGGAGCATTACTGTCCGTTACAACTATAACTTGACGTAGTATGCAAGTAGTGGGGGATTGCGGCAGACTGTGGCCGCGGGCCACATTACCACGTATGACCTGGAAACTGTCTGCGGGCCGGTCAAAATCCCGTCGCGGGCCGGATCCGGCCCGCGGGCCGTATGTTTCCCGCCCCTGGTCCAGACCATTACTAATTTCACATAATAATTTTAACGTTTTTTTACGAGTTTGGGCAGGTTCCATAAAAACCAACAAAAACGCACAGAATTGAACAGAAAGTAGTCAACACCTCATACCGATTCTTTAACTTGCCATAAACCGAAGGCGTATGAAGCGACAAGAACTTGCTTCACTGGAGACTATGTGCTAAAAGCTTCTCACTGTTTATCCCAGAATTTTCTGATACTAATGTGTTTCAATTTAATCTTGAATTTTCTATTTAGGTTTGTCTGTTTAAACATTTTACCCAATGTCAAACTAGAGTTAATTGGTTTAAACTGTTAAACACTCAACGCCTATAATATTTTAATAATTACTTAATCATGTCATGTAAATCATTGTCATATAAGAATATATATATATATATATAATTTGATTATTGCGGCCTGCTGAACCACCGTGTTACAAATTTTGAAAGTAATGTACATTATGTACAACGTGTTTATTGTTGTTCAATCCCAGTAAAAAGTCATTTTGAAATACGACCACTGAAAATACAAAACAGCACCAAACGAGAATTTTTTTTGCAATATTGTAAAGGCATTCCTAATTTAAAGCAATCGGATATTTCATTGACAGCTGCCAAATTTCCCACATAATTTATGCAAGATTTGAATGGTTTGGTGAACAACGTTAACTGTGCATAGGGTCACCTTTATTATTGTTGCTCTGTGAGATACATGTTTCTTTACACTGTTAGGAAACAAAATCCGTACAAAAAGGCAATGTTTTAGCCCAACTAAACATTTTAATGAACATCACACCGGTAAAGTTACATTTTCTGGTGAGTCAACATGTGTCTTTTCAAATTTCCAGAGTGGGTAAATGTTTTGTAACAAACATCGCATCGATGAGGTTTCTTTTTAGTGTGAATCAACATGTGTGTCTTCAAATTTCCATGTTGAGTGAATTTTTTACCACAAGTATCACATCGACATGGTCTCTCATTAGTGTGAATCAACATGTGTTTTTTCAAATCTCCACTACGAGCAAACCCTTTTTCACAAACATCACATCGAAAAGGTTTCTCTTTAGTGTGGGTCAACATGTGTGTTTTCAAATTTGAATTAATCCTGAATCTCTTTTCACAAACAACACATCGATAAGGTTTTTCGTTAGTGTGAGTCAACAAGTGTCTTTTTAAATTTCCACTCTGTGTAAATCGTGTATCACAAAGATCACATCGATAAGGTTTCTCATCTATGTGAACCAACATGTGTTTTTTCAAAACATCTTTACGCGAAAACCGTTTTTCACAAACGTCACACCGATGAGGTTTCTCATTGGTGTGTGTCACCATGTGTTGTTTCAATATTCCAAGCCGAATAAATGTCTTTCCACAAACATTACACTGATAAGGTTTTTCTATGGTGTGAGTCAACATGTGTCTTTTTAAAGTCGAACTCTGGGTAAAAGTTTTTTCACAAACATCACATCGCTGAAGTTTCTCAATGCTGTGATTCAGCATATGTCGTTTTACATTTCCACTTCCCAAAAACCTCTGATCACAAATATCAGCTTGATCCACGCCCATATCCGTTGATGTCATCTTTCTTTAAATTAGTTATTCAGGTGTTATAAAAAAATCGTTATGCTGATCTACGATTGATACGTTATAAGCTGAAAAAAGATAGACTTTTCGTTTGCCTGGCAAATGTAAACAAGTCATACGGTGTTTCGACCGCTTATACGGGGGTCTACACCAGGGTAACTTGAGCTACCCAAACAGTCGTTCTTATAGCACCCCGTGAGAAAACAAAAAAAGACACTGGCGCGAAAACGGCGATAATATGTTGATAAAACGTGGATAAAATTCCTAGTTAAGTGTTGTAAATGCGACCTATAGCTAATCGGCATTAGAACATCTGTTTTTATACTCATTTTGAACTGTAGGTACCTTGTAATACTGGTTCGTTTGTAATGTACGCTTAACAAACTGTATCAACCAGGGGTGTCGAAATTTCTGTATCCAAGAATAAAATATTCTCGTTTTTGTCTAGAAACTAACCAGCACATCCAGGTTCCTACGGTTGAAGTCCTACCACGGTTTAAACCAAAGCCTTTGTATATCAAAGTGCCGGACAGATCAATGAACGAGCGCCTGAAGAAACACCAAAAAGTAGTAGCAAAATGGGTTTCGTTGAAATCTTTTTTTTTTCGTTTCGGAACGTAGAAGCACAAATATATTTACATCATACTAATAATTTCAAACAACATGCGTGCTAAGGTGAAACATACTGGGCATTAACAAATTTTTGCTCATCCAGTAGTTTTTATAATAGTATGCCGACGTACCGATGTCCAATATTCGACACCTTCATCAGGGCAGTGACATAAATTATAAACTAAAAGTTGTTATATAGCAACAAGGGCGGTAAAACAAACACAAAATGCGGTGGTAGCTCAATGGTGCAAAAGCGACTGATAAGTTATCGGCATTAGAACGTCCGTTTTAACGTTTTTCATGTTGGTGTGAAAATGTATGTTCCGCGACTTTAGGAAACATCGCTGGTGGAAGTCGGTTCGATGAGGTTTTTCTTTGGTGTTCATCAACATGTGTGTTTTCAAATCTCTTCCACGAGCAAACCGCTTCTCACAAACATCACAAAGAACAGGTTTCTCTTTGGTGTGGGTCAACATGTGACTCTTCAAATTTGAAATGATACTGAAACTCTTTTCACAAGCAACACATCGATGAGGTTTCTCTTTAGTGTGAATCAACATGTGTGTTTTTAAATATCTACCGTGAGCATAATTTTTTTCACAAACATCACATTGATAAAGTTTCTCTTTAGTGTGAATCAACATGTGTGTTTTAAATTGGAAATGACACTGAATCTTTTTTTGCAAACATCGCATAGATACAAACGCGACAAAGGGCGTGGTGTACGTAATATCATGTGGAGAGTGCACTTAGATTAACGTCGACGAGATGGGGAGGTCTTTGAATACGCGCCGAAAAGAACATAAAAGGGATGCGGCCAAGAAAGATGCAAAAATCGGCATTAACACTTGTTGAACATACAATCTCACATCAACACGATAAACGTTAAAGGCCCGTTCACACCGGACGTAGCGTAGCGTAGCGAAGCGAAGTTGAGCGAAGGGGGTGTTCACACCGGACGTAGCGTAGCGAAGCGAAGTTGGGCGAACGGCCAACTTTTTTAGGAAACGTCGTATGCACAAAACAAAGTGTGCCAAATGAATAAATGCCATTGTATGTTTATTTGTAATAAATAACTTAAATCACATTTATTTAACTACTGTTGAATTAATTGACATTGTGACGTCATATTCCCTGTTCATATGTACATGTTTACTGTACAGTAACAAAATGTTTGAATCACCAAAATGATGAAGAAAACGTTTGTGATTTTTTTATTTGCTACTCATTGCTATATCCTGATTCTATATGTCATAATAACCAACTACTGTTTATTAAGTACAATTTCTGTCCTGTTCCCGATTGAAGACCTGGATTTTTATGCAAAACTTCATGGTAGCTATTTATTTTCAACATGAAAACATAATGAAATAGCCAGAAACATTTTATTGGGATCATAACTAACAACAAACCATTTGAAATACTGAATATTTTTTTGTTTTTTATTGGCATAGTAGTGGTCTGATGTTCCAAGTAGTGTTCTGATGTTTCAAAGCCAGTTCACTCCCAACATGGGCCTTGTTTTCAAAGCCAGTACACTCCCAACATCGGCCTTGTTTTCAAAGCCAGTACACTTAGTTTCATCTTCCTTGATCAAGTAATGACACTTCAGGATATTGAGTTACATCTAAATAACAACACTCTAGTTTTAATGAATATTTAAGTGTTAAAGATTATAGTGGTATAGTAGTAATACATATTAAAACTACTTTTTCATATTATTTTCTCCTACTGCACATGACAAACAAAACTTGGCCACAAAATTTACCAACATTTGATAGGACAGCATCTGAATGACAAGGCAAAAAGTATACTAATGCCAACATTTTAAAACATTGCAAAAGTTATACTGATAAGTGATACAGATATATATCAAACATGTTACTACAAAATACAAACTTACATATGGTATTGGTAAATCCAACCAAGTCAGACATGGGAATCCTTGGTCATAGGGAACCAGAAAGATACAGCTTACTTTACATACATTGAAACTAGTTTTTCCTAATTAAAAGAGGTTTTGTTTTGACAAAATACCTGGCTTATATTACAAATAAGTGTCTTTAATTTACCTGCTAAACAAAACATAAGTTTTCATAACTAAAATCACAGATATTTTTTCTTATAGCTGCAGGTCTGCTCACATACACAAATTAGTTAACTACAGTGACTATACGATCATTATTTACATTTTTACATATTTTTTACATTGACTGCGATTTGTTTTAAACACTTGCTTCATATTCAAAAAGAATTTTTATCTATTTAAAAAGATAAACTACTAGTTTTACATTTTTTAAAACAGCCAACTGTGCTTTTTCACTGACAAACAAAAACTCGTTACTTTTAAACCTTCATCCAGCCCACTGAACAGTTTTCGGCAAAGTTTCTAGCTAAAATTTACGACTGTACAGAAACCTTCGCCCAACTTCCTTTGTCATTATCCTGATGAAGGTGTCTGGTATGGGACATCAAAACGTCGGAATATTATAACAACTGCTGGAAGAGCTAAAAATTTCTTGATGCATTATGTCTGGCAGCAACAGTTTATTTCTCCTACATATTCCTTCCCCCAATGTAATAATAAAGAAGTATGAAGCATTAGGTTAACATAACATGTAAGCAACAAATTTCTTCAATCTCAACACTCAAATTTTACAATGCTTAAACAAGTTTGCAAACCTATAATGTTTTTTGAACAATGCACCGGCTTGCAAACAGAATCAACATTAATGTAATCAACAATCTGCAAATTAAAATGTGTAAGTCTGCCAGCACTATCTGGGTTCGCAAGTTACGGTCAGCTGTGCAACATTTTTTGTTTCCAGCGTGTCCGATTACAAACGTCATCTATATTTCAAATTGGCAAAACCAACTGTTCGGACAGATTTTCAATAGCTCTGGCAAAATTTATGTTTGTCTAATACGCTAATATAGACCCGCATGTGTAATGCGCAAAACACCTGTAACTTGAATATGAAGCAATATATCTCGCTGTAGTCAATGTAACCAACAAGTAAACACCAATCAAGTTTGCTTGTTTCTGGTTATTGCTAAGTAAGTTGAGTAAAGTAAGTAAAGTTAAAAAAATCAAAGCCTGTTGCCTATTGTAAACTCCATTTGAGTAAACATCGTTTCATTTAAAACGTGCATATATTTTTTGTGACACATTTGAGTTGAGACATCTAAATATTAGCAAGTATAGATAAGATTTAAAATTATTTGTTAGCTCTTTTTTGCAAATGATGCATTTTGCTTGTAGTGAGCCAGGAAATAGGTGGATGTGGAGCTTTACACTATACGTAGAGCACGCACAAACCTACAAAAGTTTTGATTGTGGTGCCATACTCGGCCAAACGTCTCAAATTATTTTCTCTGCATGATTTCGAATCCTTATGTAGTATGTTTTCAAAATTAATACACTGTTCACGTTGTGTGTTTGTATGAGTTGCACGAAAACACAAATAACGGCATACAGCAAAATTTATTGTTGTTTAAACCATGTAAGATTTCACCGGTCGACAGAAAACACCACAAAAACATGATCATTTGGTTTACCGATGAATTCTTGTTTAACCAAGTAAGATAAAACTGCTTAATTTGTAGTTTTCAAATAGCTCAAAAGTTTGGCAAGCCTGGTATTAGCAAGAACGAAATTAAATATGTAATTGCTGTGAAACAGATGATCATGCATATGAAAAACATCAGCGTTTACATTGTGACTGTGTGTGGTACATGATTTTTTTCACATTGTTTGGACACCAAGACCGAACAGGGGTGTTTTACAATCAAAGCAAATATTGTTACGAACATGAAATCGGTAAAGTTAGTGTTTATTGTTAGTCAATATGTGTCTTATTAAACTTGAAATGACACTGAATCTTTTTTCGCAAACATCACATCGATGAGGGTTCTCTTTAGTATGAATCAAGATGTGTCTTTTCAAAGCACTACCAAGAGCAAACCGTTTCTCATATGTTTTGCACTTTGTCGCTCCATAAGAATTTTGTCCTGCAAGTTATGTCATTTCCTGATGAAGACGTCTTGTATAGGACGTCGATTATACATTATATTTGAATAAACAAATTAGGAATAATTTGTTGTTGGAATCAAGTATTTTGGGCAACATGAAAAATATTGAAATTCACTGTTAGCTGCTTGTTGTAACAACTGGGGAATTGGAGTAAATGGCAGTTTACCTTGGAGGTTAAGAAAGGAAATGGCATGGTTCACCAAAGCATCAACTGGATCACCACCAGAGGGCAAGAAGAATGCTGTTGTAATGGGAAGAAAAAAATGGGATAGCATACCCAAGTCTTTTAAACCAGTGATTCTGCCGCGGCACACTAGTGTGCCGTGTGAGGTTTCCAAGTGTGCCCCGAAATCTTCTTGTTTTAAAGTGCAAACATTTCCTGGTGTTTTAAGACTTCACAATGAAAGACTAGTGTGTATGACAACGTTTCTAAGCTCATATTTTTGTTATTCGTTAATTGAAAGCATCCTTACTCATCACGATTAGGTTGAAAATTACCATTTGTAACAACTTTTGTTATGTTTACCTGCAAAGTGTGCCACGGCAACATATTGTAGTTCGTTAATGTGCCGCATGCATAAAAAGTTTAAGAACCACTGTTTTAAACCAGTGAAAAATCGATACAACATTGTTATGAGTCGGACACTACCTTTGAACACACCTGGAGCGGATGCCGTTGTTCGGTCATTTGAAGATTTAATTCAATTATTATCATGTGAACAATCGCAAAACAAGATACATGAAGTAATTAACCTTGGAGGTTTACAAAGTTATTGACATTTACAAAGTTATTCAAGAGTCTCCTTACTGTGGTAAAGTTTATCTTACAAGGGTCATGGCTGATTTCAAATGTGACACATTTTTTCCCAAGCTGGATGAAACGTTTAAGATGCTCCCAACAGATCAATTTGACAACGTGCCACAGGGTGTACATGAAAAAAACGGTATTAAGTGGAAAGTTGAAGTTTACCAAAAAAATAAACCCTCTTGAATTGATTGTCTAAATACCTAAATCTTTCATATGTGCTTTGAAGTTTATGTGTTACTAATTTTGTTGTGTCAATTATGTTGCCTACATTGTGATCACATATAGCTGCATTTTTTTCATGTACTTGGAGTACCAATATTCAGTTTGTTGTGCATTTTTTCGCAGGCCTGCTAGTTGTACATTGAAATACCTCAATTTAAGAAACTGCTGTTGTACATATGCTTACATTATAGTTTGTGACTATACGTAACAAAACAAGTTTGATGTAATTTTTCTATTGCATACAGTACAGAAATACTATAAAAAAAGATTATACATTCTATTTGAATAAGCTAACACCTAATTGGTCATGCCAAACATTATTGTAATTTTTAGTGGCAAACGTAAAAGTGGAAAAGACTTCATTGCTACGAAAGTATCCCACATTATTGGAACAGAAAGATGTGGTATAATTAGACTGTCAGCACTCCTAAAGTTTGAATTTGCCAAAGAAATGGGCTAAATTATGAAGAAATACTAAAGTCCAGTGAATACAAAAAGTTGTACAGGGAGAAAATGATAGCCTGGGGTAGGATATAAAAAACAATGACCCAGAGTATTTTTGCAAACTGGCAATTGCTCTTTTTTCAGCTAAACAGGTTTGGATTGTAACTGATGCTCCCCGAAAGTCAGATTTGACATTTTTTGAGAGGAACTTTCCCGACACAAAACTTTTTTTTGTTCGAATAACAGTAAGTGAAACAACACGGATTGCTAGGGGCTGGCAGTTTGTGACAGGAATTGATGATGCTGAATCTGATCTGGTGAGGGGCTTACCTGGAATGTCGTGATAAACAATGATGACAACTTGCGAGTACCAACGTTCAGTTTGACGTCCGTTTTTTCGCAGGCTTGCTAGTTGTACATTGAAATACCTCAATTTAAGAAACTGCCGTTGTACGTATGCTTACATTATAGTTTCTGACTATACGTAGCAAAACAAGTTTTATGTAAATTTTCGATTGAATACAGTACAGAAATAAATAAAATTAATCATAAAAAAAGATTATACATTCTATTTGAACAAGCTAACACCTAATTGGTCATGTCAAACATTATTGTAATTTTTAGTGGCAATCGTAAAAGTGGAAAAGTTGTTATGAAAAAAACGTTGTTATGCACACCAGTACTTCATCATGATTGCTATGACACCAGGAAGTGTTTGCACTTAAAAATAGGAAATATTTTGCGGCACACTTGTAAATCTCTCACAGCACACTACTGTGTTTGAGAATCACCAAAAACGGCAATTTGTAATTGCCAAATATCAAAACACTGGAAGGTTAGATTAGGCAGGTGAGTTTCGAACTGCTCTACACAGTTTTTGTGGTACTTAAGAGTATTATAACCATGTGTCAGACTTTCTGTACTCCTATTGTGTGGCAACAATGCGAACAAAACAGGAATACAAGCATTACAATATAGATTATGAAATCATAAACACTTAATACTGATCTCCTCGCTGTGCAGCTCAATCTGTGCACCGAGCGGGAAATTAATCTTGGCTTTATGGGCGCTATTATATGGTAAATACATGATATAAACCAAGTATTTTGAAACAAAAATAAGCTGGTAAATGGCGTCCGTTGGTTAAATAAGAATCTGCGTTGAAGCTGTCCTAGCAAATTGGTTGTGCACCCCTGCACTACGGTTTTATAAAGCATTGTTCGTAACCACAAACACAACGAAATTTCGTTGGCAGCAAAAACTTATTGCTTCATCTTTTTCATGTTTGTGTACAGATGCTAAAAATACAATGCTTCATTTTGATAAAAACTAAAGATTGCCGAAAGCAATCATGGACAAGTTGATTGTACTATTATTCGACCAAAGGTTGAAGAATATCGCAGTAGTTAGGCCGTAACTGATTTAGAGTTTACTTGAATTGATAGTTGTAGTTTTCATTGTTAGAGTTGTACTTAAACAAAAAAAAGCGATCGTCGTCAAGTATGTTAAGTATTAAGTTAAGTATCACTGGGAAAAGATACTGCTCAATCAATTAATTCGTTCCTGGCTTACCCAGGTCACCAAGAAAAAGTGCTCAAATGTCCGCTTTTTTACTGAATTTCTTATTTACCCAATAACAATGCTATACCTTTGAGAACAGGCAAATATACATCTTCAGCTGATTTTTTTGAAATACAGGTGGATTTTTAAATTTTTTGAAAACAAAAGCTTCCCGGCAGACACACGACGTCCTATCGACGTTGAATAGATGTCGAAATGATGTCGCTAGATCGTAGATCAGTTCAATCCATCAGTGTTTGTCAGTCAAAGTAAATATTTTCACGAACATAAATTCGGTACAGCTACTGTTTATTGTAAGTCAACATGTGTCGTTTCAAACTTGAAATGACATTGAATCTCTGTTAACAAACTTCACATGGATGGGGTTTCTTTTTAGTGTGAATCAATATGTGTGTTTTCGAATTTCCACTTTGGTAAATATTTTGTCACAATCATCAAATCGATGTGGCTTCTCGTTAGTATGTGGGTTAACACGCGTCTTTTCAAATTCGAAGTGATACTGAAACTCTTTTCACAAATAACACATGGATGTGGTTTCACTTTACTGTGAGTCAACATGTGTAATTTCAAATCCCCACCTTGGGCAAAACTTTTTTCATAAACATCACATCGATGCGTTTTTTTTTTGGTGTGAGTTAAGATGTGTGTTTTTAAATTTGAAATGACACTGAAATTCTTTTCACAAACATCACGTCGATGAAGTTTCTCTTTAGTGTGGGTCAACATGTGTCTTTTTAATTTTCCCATACGACCAAACTTTTTTCACGCATATTACATCGATGTGTTTTCTCTTTAGTATGGGTCAACATGTGTGTTTTCAAATTTCCACTTCAAACAAATCTTTTTTCACAAACGTTACATCGATGTGTTTTCTCTTTAGTATGGGTCAACATGTGTGTTTTCAAATTTCCACGTTGGGCAATTTTTTTATCACAAACGTCACATCGATGTGGTTTCTCTTTAGTGTGGGTCAACATATGTTTTTTCAAATCTCCACCACGAGCAAACTTTTTTTCACAAACATCACATCGATGAGGTTTTTCTTTGGTGTGAGTCGACGTGTGTCTTTTTAAGTTCGAACTCTTTAAAAGTTTTTTCACATAAATCACATCGATGCAGTTTCTCAATGCTGTGTTTCAGCATTTGTCATTTTACATTTCGATCTTCCAAAAACTTTTGATCACAAATATCCGCTTGATCCACGCCCAAATCCGTTGATGTCATCTTTCTTTAAATTAGTTTTTTAGGTATTACATATTTCAGGTATTTAATATGTTACGACCTGAAAAAAGATAGGCGTTTCTTTCGTCTGGCCAATGTAAACAATACATTCGACGTTTGGACGTCTTATACTGGGCGGCTACATCAGGGTAACGTTAGCTAGCCAACCAGTGGTTCTTATAACAGCAAGAGAGTGTACACGAAAAAGACAATGCCGCGAAAACGGCGATAATACGTTGATGAAAGCCTGGATCAAAATAGTTAAGTGCTGCAAATGCAACCGATAGCTAATCGGCATTAGAACATCAGTTTTTGTATTCATTTTGAACTATAGGTACCTTGTAATACCGGTTGGTTTGTGATGCACGCCAAACAATATCCAGGAATAAAATATTCTCGTTTTTGTCTACAAACAAACCAGCACACTCAGGTACCTACAGTGGAAGTTCCGCCACCGGAAAAACCAAAGACTGTGTATATCAAAGTGTCGGACAGATCAATGAACGGGCTTGAAGGAATATCAAAGAGACGTAGCAAGGTGGGATTCGTTGAAATCTTTGACACAAATTGAGTTGACCAAATTTGTTACGTTCCAGAACGTAGAAGCATAAATATATTTTCATCATGCTAAAAATTTCCAACAACATGCGTGCTAAGGTAAAACATACTACACATTAACAAATTTTTATCTCCTCCTGTAATTTTTGTTATAGTATGTCGACGTTTCGACATACGAGACACCTTCATTAGGGCAAAATGACATAACTTATAAACTGAAAGTTGTCATATAGCTCAATAGTGTAAAAGTCGTGTTGGTGTGAGAATGTATGTTCTACGACTCTAGGAAACCTCGCTTTCCCTCGCTAAAACCTTTGCAGCAGAAAAGGTAATGGTGTAAATATTTGACAGTAGCATGTTATGGACAGTAAAACGGCATTACGAAGGGTACACGAGGCCCTGCGGTTAAACGGCTACCCGAACTGAATAATCTTTTGTCACTTTGCCATACATCTAAGTTAACGGATTTAATCCGCCGCATGTTGACCGATTTTGGGGTCTCCGTAGGGATTTTTGTTTACACCATTCAAAACCCTACGTCAGATGCCCTCGCAAATCAAAGACACCGTAGATACAAACGCGACAAAGGGCGCGGTATATCCTGTGAAGAGTGCAATGAGATTTACGTCGACGAGATGGGGAGGTCTTTGAATACGTACCGAAAAGAACATGAAAGGGATGTGGCCAAGAAAGAAAAGATCGGCATTAGCACTTGTTGAACATACAATCTCACACCAACACGATGAACGTCAAAACGGACGATAAATTATCCGTCGCTTTTGCAGCATTGAGCTAGGTGTTATCACTCGACCATTGGTGCAGACTACGTTTTTTTACCACCGCGTATTGTGTGTGTTTTACCACCCTTGTTGCTATGTAACAACTTTGTGTCTCAATTTATGTCATTACCCTTATGATGGTGTCTCGTATGGAACATCAAAACGTCGGTATATTATAATAAAAACTGCTGGAAGAGATAAAAAATTCTTGATACATCATGCCTGGCAGCAACATTTCATATCTACTACACATTACTTCCCACAATGTAATTAAGACCGAAGTATGTAGCATTAGGTTAACATAACATGTAAGCAACTAATTTATATTCAGTCTCATGACTCAAATTTTATGTGTTTGAACCAGTGCTTCCCAACCTGTTCCAGCTCACGGCCCACTTTAAAAAAAAAATTTGGCGGACCGCTGTTTTATCACATTGCACTTTTGCCTCAAATTTACTTCCTGCCTTTTTTATGAAACCGTATTTGATGTATTCTGGGTCCAAGTGAAGGTAACAAAGAGAGTTCTGGCATCAAGATTTTACAACTAATAAAAGTACTGTTCTGCTTTTGAACTTCTGTCTTGGTATGAGAATAGTTTGACAATTTCGCGGCTTACGAGAAAGAACGAAAAATAACCTAACATAATCATTCTTGTACAGGCGTTTTCGTCCACCAGGTTGCATATTTAACAAAAATGTCGTTCAGCTGGTGTAATTTTAAACATAATATTCCGTTGTTTCAAACTGATTTGCAACAAAGCTTCTAAAACAAAGGTGAAAATACTAACATCTTGTTTCAACTCTTAAGAAAGTACTCGCAAGTCGGATAAAACATTTTATATAATACCTGAACAACTAATTTGACGAAATGGAATCTCAGGATTTTAACTTAGAGCAAAGTGATGTTTATGATCAGAGGTTTGATGAACGTGCTAATGCAAAACCACAAATGCTGACACCCAGTATTAAGAAACTTCATTGATGTGATGTTTGTGAAAAAAAAATGTTCGAATGGAAATGTAAAACGACACAAGCTGACACCCAGCGTTGAAGCCCTACCGATCTGGTGGACGAAACGTAAGCAAAAATACAAGTTATGGACAGAAACAACTAGTATTTTTGTTTAACATTACACCAGCTGAACGACATTTTTGTTAAATAAAGATTCTTTGCGGCATTTTAATGTTTTCTTGTCTTCTAAGCATTGTACAGACTTGCAAACAGAATAATCATTAATGCAATCACCAATCTGCAAATCAAAATGTGTAAGTCTGCCAGCACTACCTGGGTTTGCAATATTACAGTCAGCTGTCCGACATTTTTTATTTCCAGCGTGTCCGATTATAAACGTTATTTATATTTGTTTAAAATTGGCAAAACCAACTGTTCGGACAGATTTTCAATAACTCTGGAAAAAATTAAGTTTGTCTAATGCGCTAATATAGACCCGCATGTGTAATGCGCGCAACACCTGCAACTTGAATACGAAGCAATATATCTCGCTGTAGTCAATGTAACCAACAAGTAAACACCTTTAAAGTTTGCTTGTTTCTGGTTATTGCTAAGTAAGTGGAGTACAGTAGGTAAAGTTCAAAAAATTGTTGCCTATTATCACATCGATGAAGTTTCTCAACGCTGGCTGTCAGCTTGTGTCGTTTTACATTTGCACGTTCATCAAACCTCTGATCATAAACATCACTTTGCTCGAAGTTAAAATCCTGAGATTCCCTTTCGTCAAATTAGTTGTTCAGGTATTATGAAAAATCTTTTATCCGACTTGCGAGTACTTTTTTAAGAGTTGAAACAAGAGGTTAGTATTTTCACCTTTGTTGCAAATCAGTTTGAAACAACGGAATATTATGTTTAAAATTGTTTGACACAAATTTAGTTGAACAAACTTACTACGTCCCGGAACGTAGAAGCAAACCCGTATTTACGTTATACTGCAAACTTCCAACAACATGTGTGCAAAAAGCAAAATATACTGAAAAATACAACCCTGGTGTAATGAGACTCAAATAAACAAACGAATGCTAATGCGATTAACTATCTATAAAGCATAACTCCCAAGTGAATTTCAAACTAGCTAGTATCAAGTTACTTAGCGATGTGGCAGACAGCTGTTCAACAATTTCCTTTTCCAGCGTGTCCGATTACGCCTCACTTAAATTGGTCCGAAACTGGGTCAAACCAACTGAGGCAAAATCGAATTGTTTTGACTACAACTCAATAATATGTCAGACTCAATCAGTAACATAATGTAGTATGCAATTTTCAATTAGTCAAAACTACAGAAAGCTTCCAATCAGTCAAAACTGAAGAAATATTGGCGAGACTGTCGGTCACCAACTTTTCGTTAACGTAATTTGGACAAACTAAGCGACTGTCACATCCACATCAAATTTAGTAAACGGTCAGACTGAAAGCGTTTTTTTTGTCAACACAAAATCAATTCAAGAAATTAATTTGCAGCATGAAATATGTGAGAAGGAAAAAATTGATTACCAAAACACAGATTCGAGTATTGGTAAGTAAATACGGGTTGTAATACTTGAATTCAAAGCCTAGAACACAAAAAGAAAGAATTAAATCAGTTCATTTGATATGTGCACTGATTTCTATTTATCGATAAAATATCAGAATTGTTGAATCCAAATCTCTCTTGAGAATGAGCATAATCAACTGGGGTAACTTCTTGCACTGCAGTGTTCGGCAATCCGTTCCAATCTTTGTTTAATTAAAATATTTATGAACTGAAAAATGTTTTACAGCACAAAATGCTAATTTACTTGTAAAATCATTGCAGTCATCCAAGTAGGGAGAATCTGGATTCATCATTCCTCCAATACACACAAATTCGCTTCGCCAATCGTTCACTCTAAACCAGTTCAGGATTTTGTGAGTTTAGGGACTAAAATAAGTTTAAATCGTTTACTATTATTGACTGCATTTTCGTACAGTTTAACAAGCGACTTACTTAACAGCAGGACACATTGCATAGACGCTCCCAGTTCTTCCATAAGCACGAAACTGAACAAAACCAGTCTGTAGAGGTTTTACACTTGGTGGCAGCATCGAGTTAACGACTGACGCGTTTCCAATGGAAAATTGAACTGGTACTGAAAGTACGTCATCATCATAATAACAATCCGGACCTGAAATAAAAAACTTAGAAACTGATGGGTTAGTTTAAAACATTCAACAAAAGATGCTAATAAAGCTTGAGTTGTATTGTTTGGCCTTAAAATTGGTGACTATATTAAAAATTAAAAAACATCTTTGATATTTAGTGAAACTAATATACTGTACTTACAGAAGTTGCCAGTTTCTGAAATAATTTCCAGTGGTTTATAGGCAACAGCGTTGATCTCTATTTCAGGAATTAAAACACTATTTCTTCTACAAAGTAAAGAGTATAAGGAAAACAAGCACAAAATAATTTGACGTTTATGTCACATTACTTAAATAGAGAATAACAGTTCACCTTGAAACCATAGTGTAACCAAAAAGTGTATTGGATACAGCTTCACGAATTGGCCATCCAAAATAATAGTCTGATGTGTATGTTCTGTTGTATAATTCTATTGGCGGCATTTCGGATGATTGCCATTCCTAAGTGGTAAACAGCAAAATAATTATTACAATCCGTGATTTCAAACAAAGGACGAATGGATTTTTGACAAATAAATTTGGAGCTGGAAAAAACTGTCAAAAAACACTAGACGTGACGAACCCAACGTACCTTCGCATTACTGACATAAAACCAAACATCACACAAGCTGGCATCGAATGCCCCATATCTACATTGTGCTTCATAATGTAAGAAGAAATTGTTGAGAATGTGATTTCCTTTGTATTCTCTAAAGAAGTCTGTACTTGGTCGATACGATGTTGCCTTATACGATTAAGTGTGTTAAATATGCAATAACTTGAATATGGACTAATTCAGTATTTGTTTACTCGAAAGTGGAGATAGTAGAAGCAGTGATCGAAGTTTCCTACAGCAAACAAGGCAACGAAGGGACGCATTTTTCGACTGGATTGCATCATGTTGCCAAGATCACATCTTTATAGTTAAGTAGAAACTTGAAACTTAAAATACGAGAAAAAATCTCTGACTTACCCGAAATCCAAACCATAATCTACATCATCACTTGGACAGTTTGCTTTATATTCGTATGGATAACAATTTTGATCTGGGTTAAAGTAAATCTACAATAACACACTTTGTTGATTATTCCACAAAACCATCAAAGTTTAAAAAGCTTACCGCCATTCCGTAATAGTTTCCAAACAAATTACTATCCTCCAGCCTGGAAGGGTGAGTGCCATAGCTGTAAGGATAGAAATCAGTAATTAAGTTTATAATTTCTGTGTCTTTTGCCTCAAGTCGATCCAACATTGAATTCACATCGGGATAAAAAACTGCAAAAAAGCTGGTTTTATGACATGACATGACTTCTGACAGTGCTGCGTTAAATGATGGTTAAACCACTTGGTGATCACAAACATTCCATTGGCAACCAAATTTGCAATAAGTTACTAGTAATTACTTCATGGACATTATTCAATAACACAGGCCAAAATAATTTTTAGTGCTTTTAATATTAAAACTGATATGGACAAATTTTGGGGTACTGATTTATCAGATGAATGTTTTAAGTTTACAAAATCGAAATTTATGACCATATTGATTCAATGACTTTAAAATCACGCTTTTAAGTGTTTGTTAAAGTTTTGTTACAATATACACATGAATTTTCTCCAGTGTAGTCATGTTTATAGCATGAATACGTGTTCTATGCTTATGCTCTGTCTAAAAATGGTTGGTGCAAGCTAGTGGTAACATTAAACTATACGTGTTTTGTGGAGAGCTTTCCAGACTAGTAAAGCAAGGTGTAGTGGCTAGGTCATCTATGAGATGTGGCATGAATATCCAAGATGTTTTATGCTACATTACTGGTGTACAATTATGTGATCCTGGCTAATTACTGGGGTCAATTAAACGGAATATTGCTGCCAGTCATTTCCAAAAGTTACAGAAATACATGTGATCAAACCTATACCCGATATACCTAAAAACTTACAACAATTAAACCATTTTAAGTTTTTGCTGTTGAATTTTGTTTGTTTAAGAGTGTCCAACTGTTACATTTAAAATTAAATTCGAAATTTTGTTCTTGTAACAACGTTAATTCCAAATAAAATACTCAAAACCAGTTTCACAACCTATAGATTTTTTTTAAAACGTGGATGTACCATAACAATAAAAACTAGACGTCATACAGATAAACCAATTGCATTTTTGACATCAGGGCACTACTGTAAAATTAGTCAAATTCAGTTAAAACATTACTGACACCAGAAAAAAATATTTTTCGTTGCCCTGTGTGAATGATTGGATTAAATTGTTTGCAAAAACAACATGTCAAGTGTTTGTATTACCATTTTCTGGTTTTAGTTGATATCGTAAGTTAAACATTGCATGCAAATTTCCTCCATATATTTGCATAAATCCGTTATCTGTTTGATATTGCAAAATACTCTGCTCTCTGCTGGACTCCAGTGGCGTTTGATTTATGACATGACGTAACATAATGTCTTTTCCCTAAAAACCGCAAGTTTCTTATTAAATCAAATGCATTATGCGAGAAAATATTTGCCTGGTATTCATAATAAGCTTGACTTTTAAAATCTGATCTTGTGCAAGTAGCAAATGTTCCGAAAGTATTTGTGTTCATCCAATTGTGGTAATCTAACATTTAAGATGCACGTAAAATGTTTGTTTTTGTGCAATAAAATATCATAATTTACCCATAATGTTTTCGTTGTTATTTGACGACTTAACAAACCACAAATCACTATAACTTTCATCTAAACTTAAATTATTGTCGTTAATTGTGGCCGCGAGAATCCATCCACCACCAGCAGCTATCATGTCACAGTAAACCTAAGTACAATAAAAATGTGATTTAGCCAGAACCAAAATCAAATGTAAGGGTGGTAGTTTGTTAAAGGAAATGCTTTCAGACATTTATTTATTTTTTGGTTGATTAAACACCCTTTATTTCATGTCTTGAATAAGACTGCTCAAGAAAAAAACAGGAAGTGCAAGTGGCATAATTAAGTATGTGGCAAAATAACGGTAATAGACCAAACTCTAATAAAGTTCTACAACTAAATACCTAATTTTTGTTAGAAAATTAAGTGCCAACAATTCAAATACCCCTTTTAATGGATGTTTACGAATGATTTTCTGTTAAATAAAATAAACTTATTTGAAAATTAAGACTTGCTAACACATATTTATTCTGTTCTGGTCTCGAAACTTACTCGGAAACTAAGTATGGTTCAAAATTGGTAATTACAAAATTTTGAACATAGATTGCAAACAGCGTATTGAGCGCTGCCAATGGCAATGGAGAGTCACAACATAGGTAAGGTTTTACAAAAAATACGACATTTATCTAACTACAATAAGTTACCTCAAACGATTTGCAGAACGGTTGTATGACGTAGATTCCATCTTTAAATCCAGCGTCTCTCAGTTCAACACATGAACGGGCAGGGTTTGGGAAAGTACCAAGCGGTGGTTTTATTGTCACTGATTCAGTGGTGTTGAAGGTAGTATTTGGAGTTGTCTGTGGTGCTACGGAAGGAAAATGTTACCTCTAACCTAATTACAATCAGGGCTTAAACATTAAAATACGCATCACTTAAAAACGATTTTTTTTGTATTAGGTCCCATTGTTATCATAGTATGCTGCTTCTCCTACTGTTGTTAAATTGGGTTTCAGAAACATTTTTTTCACTCAGCCCTATATGCATTTAGGATGTCGTTTAATCAGACAAATATCACTGAGCATCAATTTGTTTCGAAACTCCTAAATGCACAAAACTTTTTTTGTTGCATATAACCAGGGTTGCCATACTGTCCTTATTTCTAAGAAATGTCCTTATTTTTGTCTGTTGTCCTTCTTTTGTCTTTTTTTCAGCAATTACAAGTCAAATGCTTGCTACAAGTAACAGTGAGTCTAGACCTGAGCTGTCGTGAGATGCACAAAATATTTTCTACGAACAACAAGTTACTGAACAGATTGTTTCTGGCAAAAATATTGCAAATATTATGTCATGACTCGTATAAATGCAAAGATTTGTTTAAAAACGTTTGTTTCGTTTCGCCTAAAAATTTGATTTTTCGGTTGTCCTTGTGTTTGGTTTCAAGTCGATGGCAACCCTGCATATGACTTACTTTGATTAATTTCTTCATTTCCGTTCTGAAGCAATGAAACATGTAAAAGAAAACACTCAAACGGATTGTTTTCAAACAAAAACATACAAAGCAAAAAAAGCTTTGACACACACCTGCTTTGGCTGCTTAGCTGTGAAATTGAGTATTCCAAACACTAGTCCCAAAGTAGCCAGAATAACAACCGTACATACCAAGACGACAATCAGAATCGACGGGTTTTGTTTGCTCGGAGCAATTTTACGACGTTTATCATCCGATTTCACATTTTCTGTGTAAAATACACGACAGTCATAACCATTGCTTTCTTGAAGAAAAAAAAATATTTTCTGCCAAAGCTCGTTTGCACTATGCGTAGTTTGATCGATCAAATCTGCATAAGTTTGTTTGTTTTTTTCCTTTTTTTATGTCGGATTTCGAGCTTGGCTGATTTTGGCCGCTCATGTCTAGTAGAAATGAGCGAGTGATTGCCGGCCGAGCGTTTTTCTGCGTATCAAATTAGTGTTATCGCTGTGTGTGGGTTTCTGATTTTTCTGAAAAGTTGGTTCATTTGCCACAAACAAATGATGGTACGCTATTTGCTTCAAATTTGATTATTTATTACATATGTATTATTGTATGAACTGTAAAAACATAAAAATTGATACACATGCCACCAATCTATACAAGAAACATTCTAAACAATCCTGATTTCCAAGATGCAAAATTGTATTTACTTACAAAATATCTTTTGATTTAGATTCATACCGAGCTTTTTCGAATCTAAAATAGGTAACAATACAATTATGTAGTGATTGTTGGTCTTCGACAGTTGCTGAGAGCTTAAAATGACGTCGAGTGTACTAATTAGTAAACTTTGGTGCGCACCTGAATAGCAGTGTAAACGGAAGGTAAGGTCAGTTTAGGCGCCACTAAGCACAGTGTAAATGGGCCTTTAAAGTGGGATAAATGCTCAAAAGTATAAGAATAAATCAGTTGTATGACGGTCACCCTGTTACATATTAATTACCCTTTGAATTGAACGGAATTGATAGACAAAATAAGCTGTCATTGCCAGTTTTGTTTTAAATAATTTTTGGCAAAATTATGAACAAAAAATACTCAAATGCAGTGAAAGCCGCCTATTATATAACTTACCAAAACCGTGCCCACTTTTAACTGTGGTTTCAATCGTATCAATAGATTCGTCATATACGTCTGATGACGATCCTGCATACACATTGGAAAATGTCTCTTGATTTTGACGTCCTTAAAGACCAAAATATTAACTTAAAACACTATTCTTCAAAGTATACAAACTATTTTTTACCCTGTTTCTTGGTGTTAGTTGCAGTTTTTCCAATTTGTCCTTTCTTAAACTCTATGGTTTCGTAAGCATCTGGATCTTTATTGACATAAGTATGATTCATGTTTAATTTCTATAAAATCTGCAAAATGTAGAAACCTTATATATGATTGAAAATTAGATGATTAGTTTCAAACTTGTTCGATGTTAGAACCACAAACCCTGGTTTTATCGGCAACAAAAGGCTTTTGTTTAACTTAAGTTTAATGCAATTTTCTGAATTCTGCAGCACTTCAAAAGTATATAACACCGTTGCTTATTTACTACTTACACTTTCTTGCATTATAGGTAATCGGCTCCAAACAATAAAGCGAATGCATTGACATGTGTCAGCTCGAACAGAAAGTGTTATACATCATGTGCTCATTGTTTGAACGGTCGTAAACATGGCGACATTTGAAGCCTCGTTAACACGAACGATACACATTGTTTTTACCCACGCTTTTATGCGTTTTTGAAACGCTAGATTTATAGGTGACACCTTTCAAGCAGCAACATGGCCAAGAAAATCTCGTTTAAAATCATTGCGAGTGTAACGGTTGCAACATTATTGTGCAATGTTTATGATAACGGTAACATGTTATTTCGCAATAACGTTTCACACCACGAAAAGGAAGTGGTTACCCTCATTTCTGCAGAGACTAATGTTTAT